>NC_083314.1:168922313-169222313 GCF_963455315.2 Globicephala melas | reverse complement strand
CACTCCTCTGGGCTTGGGGTGGAGGAGCCCTGCCAGCACCTGTGCTCACTGGGCCTCTCCCACCAGCCGCTCCCTGCTCACCTCTCACTCCCAGGCCCAGCTCTGGGGCCTCTGGTGAAGCCCAAGCCCTCTCTGGTCCTGCCTCCAGCCTGGGTCGGGGTCCCACTCCCAGGGCTCCCTCCTCGGCCTGCACTTTCCCTTGGGGGAGAGACTATGGTGAGAGGGTTGAGCCCGGGGTTGATCCCCGGGGCTGAGGTCATGCTTCCCTGGTGGAGAAGAGCAGACACGGAACCTTGCACTCTCCGTCCTTTTCGGGCTGTGCATTGTCCCTGCCCCAGAGGAGGGAAGGAGGGGACCCTGGAGTCCTAAAGCTAAGCCTCCCTTCCCAGAGCAGGAAGGGGGTCTCCCTTCCCAGAGCAGGAAGGGGACCCACCCCCTAGCAGGAAGCCCAGAGCTGACTCAGGAGGCGGTTCTAGACCTGGGAGGGGAGGAAGCCAGGGCAGAGCGCCAAAGCTGGGCTTTGACATGGCTCTGCATGGTGTGGAAGGTGCCAAGTGTTCAAGGGGAGTGCCATTTTCACCTCCACCCTTCTCCCTGCCCATCTGGGCCTCACCCCTCCTAAAAAAGAGCTGGCTCAACACTCCCTTCCTCCAGGAAGCCTTCCCGGGTTGACCCCACCTCACACTGCCTGACATCACTTTGCATCTTCCACAAGGGAAGGAGGTGAGACTAAGACGAGCATGGTGTAAACTCGCTGTCCATCTGGGAGCTTACACATCTCAGAAGGCTTGGTCCGCCTTCCATGTCATGCACAAATGATGGGTCCCTCTTTGAAAATGACCCTCAGGACCAGTTTGCAGATGAAACATACACACACACACACACACACACAGAGACACACAAGTACATCTATCATCTATCATTACTTGACCATCCTATCTTGTTTTTGGCCAGGAAGAGTAGATGTTTCCAAAGTGAATTCTGGACGATGCCCATCGATGTTAACCCACCCGCCTGACTCTCCTACCAGAACAAGAGAGTCCCGTGGTCAGATAGATTTGGAACCCTGAGATTTAGGGGTTAAACAATGCTAATCTTATTTCTGTACTGCAGGCTTTCAACGATCTTTTACTAGTCAATGCACATTGTGAATCTCCAAGTATCTGCAGTTTCCCAAATTTACTTGACCTTAGAATTTTTTTTTATAGTGGAGCCTCTCATGGGCCTAGAGTGCTACTGGGCACCCTTTGGGAAATGCTGGGGTATAGAATATTCTAGAAAGGGCAGACCCAGCTGAGCAACAACTTATATCAACAATACAGCATACTTCCATGGATGGAGGGCTTACTCTATGTCAGGTGCTAAGCCTTTATGTGATAAATCTCAGCAAATTCTCAAAACAACTGGTGAGATGAATATTATTCTGGAAGCAAAGAGGGCTATCTAAGTCATTTGATGGGTTAATTCATGATAATCTCCCAAGCTATGATTCTGCATTATCTGGAGTGATATTCAAAATATTTACCAACCTACATGGCACTGACCAATTGATTGGAGATCTTATTTCAAATGACAAAAGCAAGCAACATTCCTCATGGATGACTTTTGCAGAGGGCTGCACCAACCAGGAGCTGCCTCTGCTCCCTGGGTGGCCTTGGCCATTACCTTCTCGGTGGGAATGGCCTAGGCCATTGGTGAATGAGCTGCCTGCCCACTGCCCACCGGTCAGTCCAGGGGAGGCCTGGGTCTCCTATCCAGAGCAGCACCGCCTCAAGGCCAGTCACCTGGAGACGGGGGCTGGCCAGGCTTGCCACCCACTTCCCGGAGCAAACAGTTGGGTGTGATCCCCAGAGGAGTGGTGCATACAGCGTGCTCCCAGCTAATGGACCCAACGTGCTTATCACTGCCCAGATGAGGCCTAGTTAATTACTGACCAGAGAACAGAGGTGATTGAATCCTTGACATACACTCCTGCGCTTCGACAGTCTGGGGGTCTTTGCAGCCTGGAGGCCAGTTTCTTTGCCCACCCTGCGAAGAGGTGCGTTCACCATTAACTCTGGCAAGAGGGAGTTGGTTCAGTTCTCTGGGTGTTGAGACCTTGGGATGGGAGCCCTGGGGAGCCACAGGAATTTTCTCTGCATGGCCGAGAAGAGAAGCTGCACCTGCCCATCTCAGTTGGCTTGAGGTGTGACCTGGCTTCAGAGGCAGAGGCGTGGATGGCCTGGGTGCTCTGAGAAGTGCACGATGGGCAGCATGTGTGGCCGAGCCCCGGCTGGGCCTGCAAGGATCCCTGGATAAGTCACTTTTCCTCTCTGGCCTCAGTGTTCCCATCTCTCTGATGAAGGTTCTGGAGACATGATTGCTGGGGTCCCTCAGCCTGCTTTTTGGCCCTTCCCCCATTGTTGAGCACTGCCCCATTCCTCCCTCTGCCCCTCAACCAATACCCTCTCGCCTAACCAGACCCTGGCCTGTGTCTACCCTGACCATTCTCCTCTCTCCTCTCCACAAAGCCCTCTCCACTTTCCTTCTCCCAGGCAAATGCCTGATTAAACTCCCTTCTCCGCCATGAAGTCTAAAGTACCTCCGGCTACACCAGCCCTTATGCGTCTCATTCTCTCCAATGGTTCCCACATGTGGAACCACAGCCTCTGAACTTCTTCCAGTTTTCTGGAAGACTGACAGCGGCTCACACTATGCATCACTGCCTACGTGCCAGGCACCGGAGTAAACCTCATTTGAATGTTAACTCATTTAATCTTCATGACGACTCTGCTCTTATTGCCAATTTACAGATGAGGAAGGTGAGTCCAGATTGGTTATGTAACCCGCCCACAGACACACAACAAGGATGTGTTGAAGCTGGGATACAAACCCAGGCAGTGTGGCTCTAGGGCTGTGCTGTCCGATAGGGGAGGCTCCAACCACATGTGGCTTTGAGCCCTGGAAGTAAGTTTAACCTGGACTGAGATGTGCTGTGGGCATTCAATGCACAGCAGGTTTTGAAGGTATGGTATGGCACAGAGGATGTAAGATATCACGTTAATATTTTTTGCATTGATTACATGGTGAAATGTTATTTTAGACATACTGAATTAAATAAAATAGATCATTAAAATTAATTTCACTTTTCTTGTTACTTCTTGATGTGACTACTCAAAAATTTTAAATTATATATGTGGCTCATATATATTTCTATTGGGCAGTGCTGCTCTAAATTCCGTGCTCAGAAGCACTGTGTTGAACTGTCTACTTCTTGGGTGAAGCGGGTGGGGCAGGTGAGGAGAGTGGTGATGGTGGTGATGGTGATGATGGTATGTTGATGGTGGTGGTGATGGTGGTGGTGGTGGTGGTGATGGTGGTAATGGTGATGGTGGTGATGGTGATGGTGGTGATGGTGATGGTGGTAATGGTGATGGTGGTGATGGTGATGGTGGTGATGGTGGTGGTGATGGTGATGGTGGTGATGGTGGTAATGGTGATGGTGGTGATAGTAGTGGTGATGGTGGTGATGGCGGTGATGGTGGTGGTGATGGTGGTGATGGTGATGGTGGTGATGGTGATGGTGGTGATGGTGGTGGTGATGGTGGTGACGGGGATGGTGACGGTGGTGATGGTGGTGATGGTGATGGTGGTGATGGTGGTGATGATGGTAATGGTGATGGTAGTGATGGTGATGGTGGTGATGGTGATGGTGATGGTGGTAATGGTGATGGTAGTGATGGTGATGGTGGTGATGGTGATGGTGGTGATGGTGGTGGTGATGGTGATGGTGGTGATGGTGGTAATGGTGATGGTGGTGATAGTAGTGGTGATGGTGGTGATGGCGGTGATGGTGGTGGTGATGGTGGTGATGGTGATGGTGGTGATGGTGATGGTGGTAATGGTGATGGTGGTGATGGTGATGGTGGTGGTGATGGTGATGGTGGTGATGGTGGTAATGGTGATGGTGGTGATAGTAGTGGTGATGGTGGTGATGGCGGTGATGGTGGTGGTGATGGTGGTGATGGTGATGGTGATGGTGGTGATGGTGGTAATGGTGATGTAGTGGTGGTGATGGCGATGGTGGCGATGGTGGTGGTGATTGTGGTGATGGTGATGGTGGTGGAGGAGGTAAGGACAGTGGGATGGAGGTGATCGTGGGGTGGTGATGGATGAAGCCATCTCATTTATAGCATCTAATATTTTAAAAGAAACATCTGTTTTTCTTAAAAAAACATATCCATTGTAAAAAATAATTCAAACAATAGAGTGAAAATCTCCCTCTATTCTTTTACTTCAGAGATTGCCAGTGGTTTAGTGGGGTGCAATCTTCCAGCCTTTCTGTAAACAGAAACAGGAGGAGGATATAAACTTAAAAAATTGATGGTTTGAATTTGTAGCAGCATGGATGGACTCGGAGGGCATTATGCTAAGGGAAATAAGTCAGATAGAGAAAGACAAATACTGTATGATATCACTTATATGTGAGATCTCAAAAATACAACAAACTAGTGAACAGAACAAAAAAGAAGCAGACTCACAGATATAGAGAACAAACTAGTGGTTACGAGTTGCAGGGTGGAATACAGGGATGGGGGAGGGGGAGGTATATGTTATTGGGTGTAAGATAGGCTCAAGGATGTATTGTACAACATGGGAAATATAGCCAATATTTTGTAATAACTGTAAGTGAAGTGTAAAAAATTTAAAAATTGATGGTTTGATAATATATATGCTGTTCTGTAACCTGTTTTTTTCCTCACTTAGCAATGTATTGTGTCTATTTTTCTCTATCAGTACAGATGAACTTAATTCATTCTTTTTACCAGCTATATAGTACCATTGCATGGTTCTGTCCAAGTTATTTAACAAGCCCCCTATTAGTGTCCATTTGAGTTGTTTCTAATTTTTACTATTTTAAGCAGTGATACCATGAACATCTTGTACACCTGGTCTATCTTTGAACTTCTGTGCCAGCATTTCTGTAGGATTGATTTGTCACAGCAGAGCTGCTTCACTGAGGTGTCCACACAGTTACTATTGTGCTCAGATTGCCAATGGCCCCGCAGAAACTACCCTCCAGAACACAGCACATGCAAGTTCCTGCCCCTCGTTGTAGCTCTAGCAGCTTTTGCTAGGATGTGTGTAGAGCCTCTCAACTGTCTTCCCACATTCACCCTGCTACCCTCCAGTTTTTCTCCTCACAATAGCCAGAGATGCCTTTTCAAAATACAAATCTGATCATGTCATTACCTGCCACCTCCCCCAAGAAAGCCCCTTTGAGGTCACACTGCCCTTGGGTTAAAGACAGAATCCTTCCAACACCCTAGAAGGCCCTGAAGGATCTGGCCCCCACCCACCTCCCCAGCTCCTTCTGCTGCATGTTCCACTCAATCTCTGCAGCCACACCGGTTCTCCTTGAGTGCCCTGCATTCTCTGCGTTCCTTCCCACCTCAGGGCCTTTGCACGAGCTTTATCCTCTGCCTGGAACACGCTTTCCAGCCCTCATTCCACCCCTTCACCTATTTAACTCCTGCTTATCCTCCATCTCCCAGCCCAAATGGCACTTCCTCAGGGAAGCCCTCCCTGATGCACCCCCAGACTAGGGTCTCAGAGGACACCCCACCCCCACTCCTCACTACTGATGAGCGCACATCTGTCTATGTGATTATCCTCCTCTTTGAAGGCCAGGGCCACTCCCCATGGCACCCCCACGTCCCAGCACAATGTCTGGCTGCCAGACATTCAGTAAAGATTTGCTGGATTTTATTTTATTTTTTACCACGTGCTTGTTTATAAAACCCTAACCCGTATAATGTGTTCTTGTTTGACCCTCCCTGTGACCTTGCAAAGTTAGTAGGGTTTGGAGTATTGTAGCCATTTTATGCAGGAGGAAACTGAGATTTTGAAGAGCAAACTGCTTTGGCTAAGATCCCTCAGCAGGTAAATGGTCCGGGCATGGGATTCGAACCCAGCTCTCCCACCGATACTTCTCACACCTCAACTCTCCTGGGGCTCCCATTCCTTCCTTTACTATCTGTAGAAAATTCCATCTTTTTTTTAAAAAAATAAATTTATTTATTTATTTATTTTTGGCTGCATTGGGTCTTCGTTGCTGCACGCAGGTTTTCTCTAGTTCCAGTGAGCAGGGGCTACTCTTTTTGTGGCACGTGGGCTTCTCATTGCGGTGGCTTCTCTTGTTGCGGAGCACAGGCTCTAGGCGCACGGGCTTCAGTAGTTGTGGCATGCGGGCTCAGTAGTTGTGGCATGTGGGCTCTAGAGTGCAGGCTCAGTAGTGGCGCAATGGGCTTAGTTGCTCCGCGGCATGTGAGATCTTCCCAGGCCAGGGATGGAACCTGTGTCCCCTGCATTGGCAGGCAGATTCTTAACCACTTGCGCCACCAGGGAAGTCCCAGAAAATTACATCTTTATCATTTTTCTTTTGCATCTATTGCTGATCTTCCATCTGGGCTTTCATGGTTCTGAACAATCAGAGAGTCACAGCCCGTGTTAGAGGTGAAGGGGTCTTGCAGGTGAAGCTCAGGTGCCTCATTTTCCTCACAACAGAACCACGGTGCAGAGAGGGCCTGCAACCGGCCTGCCATGACCCCCCTCGGAGCTTCTTCATTCCCTAGTGAACAAACACACGCTGAGCACCTACTCCTGTGCTGAGGACACGACAGGGAACGAGACTCAGTCCTTGATCTCAAGTTGCTGACATTCTACAGGGGAAAGACAATCAATAAACCTGATCATTTCAGAATATGAGAGGTTTTATGCATTTTTTTTTACAGAAAAAAAGGGACAGGGAGTGATTATCCATGGTGGTCGTAGAGGGTCTCTCCAAGGAGATAAGACAAAAATGATGGGAAGGAGGGAGCTATGGGAAGTTCTGCGGGGAGACCATTCCAGAGAGAGGAGACAACGTAGAAGGCACGGACAGCAGGGCCACATGCTTAACGCTCAGTGAGCAGGAGTGACGGGGGAGGGAAGGGGGTGTTGTTGCAGAAGGAGAGGTAAGCAGGGACCAGATCAGACAGGATCTTGAGGTCGTGATGAGAAGTGTGGCTTTTATTTCTAGTGTGATGGGAAGCCAGGGGGAAGTTCTGAGCAGTGGAGTCATACAATCTGATTTATAGCCTTACAATACCACTCTGGCCACTGTGTGCAGATGGACTGTGGAAGAGCAAGGGTAGATGAGAGAGCAGGTTAGAAATGATTGGTGATTTGAACTGGGCTGATGGGGGTGGCAAGAAGTGGGGTCAGATGTGGGGTACATTTTGACAGCAGACCTACAGGAGGTGCTGATAGATAGGATGTGGGGCATGAGGGAAAGAAGAATGACTCCTGGACTCTTGCCCTGAGCACCACTTGCTGGGCTGCAGAGCCCGGGGAATGATCAGGGATGGAGTGATGGTTTGGTTTGGGACAAGTTTGAGATGCTAATGAAACATCCAAGTGGCCCAGTGAGTGAGCAGGTGGATATATGAACCCAGCCTGTGGCGGGGGTCTGAGGAGGTACACACTTGGGAATCATCAGCTTAGAAGCGGAATCAGGGAGGTTACCTGCCTCCTGATTCCTGGCCCAGTCCTTTTTCCACCTTTTCTCTCTCTGTCTGGCCCTTTCTTGCCTTCTCAGCTTCCTGGCAGATCCTCCCAGGAGCAGGCAGACAAGGTGGGCCTCTGGGGCGACACAGAGCTCTGCCCTCTGTTTTCCCCGCCTGCCCTGGCCCCGTCCCTTTGGCAAACAGCCCCGGGCCTCCTAGGCTGCTGTATTTCAGAAAAGCGTTCCAGTTTGGCAAAGCAAATACAGCTGAGGAGAAAGGCAACACCTTGCAAAATAGCACCAGGCCCCCAAAGGAGAGTTTTCTTGGTCTTTTCTTTAACTTTCTCAACTGGCCTCAAGCCAAGAATGTGTCCTGTATTTTCTTCCTTGGTCCCTCCCCACCACCCACCCCATCCCTGGTGTCTACAATTCCCAGAGTGTTAATCTCCCATCGCAAGAGTGGGAAATCTCAGAAACAGCCTGGAGGTGCACAGCTGTCCTGGGCCCTCCTCTGCCCTCCCACAAAGCCCTGGGCTTCCAGTGGGATGGTGGGAAGGAGCGTGGGCTCCGAAGTGGGACTTCCTGGATTTCAGTCCTAGCGTGACGGCTGTGTAACCTTCGGCAAGTTACTTCCCGCTCTGTGCCTCAGTCTCCTAATCTGTAAAGTGGGGCCAATAATAGTACCACCTGACAGGATTGTCGTGAGGAGTGAATGAATTACTATATGTAAAGCTTAAAATGGTGATGATTATGATTTCCCTGGGCTGGTCAAGATAAAGAATACAGGCCCCAGACCAGCACTGCCTGAGTTCAAGTCCCAGCTCCATGACTTACCACTTAAGCCCTGAGTGCCTTGGGTCTTGTGTAGAACAGAACTGTCCTCACAGGTGTGGGGGCCTTGTGCAGGTGGAGCCCTTACCAGTGCCTGACATGGAGTCCTGAGTGCTCTGTGGTTGTTGACTTGATGGAAAATCAGTGCACTTCCTTACCTGGGCTTCCTAAATCTGGCCCAGGCCTCTGACCTCCTCAGCCCAGGCTGAGATCACTCACTGGCAGGCTTCTCTGCCTGGACTCATCCTGATGATGCCTGAAATTCCACCATTATTGCTTCACTTCTTTGGCTGAACACTTTGTCATCATTAAAATACAGAGAGCCCAGGAAAGGGTCACCAGTTCCATCTTCCATCATCTATCACTTAGTGTGAGGACATTTATCAGCCGTTTTCCTGAGAGGGATACGGGAAGGAAAAGCATGCTCTCCCATTGTGCCCCTCCCCTGGGCTTGACCCTCAGGCCCTCCTGTTGCCCCTGAGGGGAGTCCAGGTTCCTTGCCCTGGCCTGTCAGGATCTGGTCCAAACCCACCTCTCACTGTGCATGCCCCACATGACCCCTTGGCCAACCTGGATGTCTTCTCACCCCATATTTGGGCTGTCTGGCCCCAGTGCCTTTGTTCATTCGAGTCCCATCACCAAAATCACCCACCCCTGTCTTCCCATCCCCACTCACACTGTTCTTTGCCTCTCTTGGATAGTCTATGTCAGGGTTTCTGACCCTCAGCACTCCTGACATTTGGGATGGGGTAAGTCTTTGTTGTGGAGACTGTTCTACAACAGTGCAGCATCCCTGGCTTCTGCCCACTGGAAGACTGTTGCACCTCTCCAGTTGTGACAGTCCTAAATGTCTCCAGACATTGCCCAATGTCCCCTGGGGTAGGGTGGGGTGGGGTTGAGAACCACTGGCTTATAATGTATGGCAAGGGGCTGGGAGTCGGCTAGACCTTGGGTTCACGCCCCCCTCTGCTCCTGCTAAGTGGGGAACTGGGCGGGAACTACCACAGCCTTGGTTTGCCTGGCTGCAGATCGGGCACCGGAGAGCCTGTCTCACAGGTGACGTTGTTTTAAACCACAACTGTTGCAAGGTTACCATGATAGCTGCTTGAAAAAGTGAAGCTAAAATTCAAATGACAACCATGCCATCTGCTCAGACTAAATTCCTCCTCCCAGTTTCCTTATTGCAGGAAATGGCAGCCCTGGCCCTCCACCCAGTACAGGCAGGCCCCCAACTCGAGAGTCTTCTTAGAGTCCTTCCACACCCTCATCTGTCCACCAGCAAATGCTCTGGGCGCCTCCCAGGCCAGCTGCGGTCCAGCCTTCTCCCGACTTCCACTCCTCTCACTCCAAACCACTGCGGGCATCACAGCAGCCTCCTCACTGGCCTCCCGATTCCACGCCGTCTAATTCACTGTCCGCACAGCAGTCGGTGGGTTCTTCTTCCAGCAAACTCAAGTCAAACCCTAGTTAATTGCAAACTCCGCATCAGGGCCTCTACAGCCTCGCTGGCTGGCCCTGCCTCCCCTCACCCTGCCCAGGGGGAACCATCCTCCCTGGTCTTTCCCTGTTCCTCAGACAGAATTGCGACCACCGCTATCTCACTCCGGCCCCGACGCTGATGGACACCCTGCCCGGCCCTCGGCGCTCACCTGGCTGGCACCTTCGCGCCCATCACATCCCTGCTCCAGTGCCGTCTGGGGGCCTCAACAGACCCCACATACAACAACCTTCCCCCGCCCCCCCCCAGTTACACGTGGTCCCCTTAGCCCACCTTATCCTCTTCACAGCCTTTATCAGGATCGGAAACTATGCTCTTTATTTATGTAGAACCTTGCCTATTAATAGTCTTCCCCAACCAGAATGGTTAGCTTCTTGGGAGAGGAGCCATGTTCTGTCCACTGCTGCATCCTCAGGGCCAAAGACAGTACCTGGTGCACAGCAGGCATCTGATAAATTCTCGCGGGATATGTGAGTCCAGCTGTAAAGTGTTGCCATCTTTAAAATGCAGCTCAGAGGCCACCTGCCCCACCCTATCCCGCCACGGAAGCCATATTTCCCTCCCGTGAACCTCCCCTGGCCGAGTCACTTGGCCCTCTCACTTCTTTATGGAACACGGCCCATTTTCCCAGACCCGCTGTGAGCTGCCGGAGGGCAGGGACTAGGAAAGTCTTATTTCTGTGTCGCCCAGAGAGCCTGGCACAAAGAAGCTTCTGAATAAATACATATGGGGACAGTGGGTGCCTAGGGAGGGGTAAGAAGGGCCCTGTTGATTTGCTGATTATTTCCGGAGCTTGGCAGACAAACTTCATCTCCCCTGCTGTAGCAGTTTAAAGATGACTGCAAATTCTCTGACATTTCTCCTGTGGAGAGGTGGGGTCGAGGTCCCCTTCCCTTGAACCTGGGTGGGCCTGTGACTGCTTTGACAGAAGACAGCAGAAGTGGTGCCCTTCTGGGTCCTGGCTCAGGCCTTGAGAGACTGCAGCTTCTACTTGCTGGCAGCTGGAGTTTTGAGCTGCCGCGTGGACAGGTCTCACTACACTGGCCGGTGAAATCACGCACACAGGCCCCGAGACCTCGTGGAGAGGGAGAGCGGCCCAGCTGCGCCCAGCCTTGCAGCAGTCTCCACCCAGCTGCCAGGGATGTGGGTGAAGCTGACGGACCCTTCAGATGAGCCCCGCTGCCGGCTGAATCAAGCAACCTCAGTAATACCACGTGGAGCCAAAGTACTGCCCCGCCGCCCCCTGCCTGAATTCCTAACCCACAAAACCAGGAGATGTAATAAAATGTTTGTTTTAAACCACTAAATTTGGGAAATTCCCTGGCGGTCTAGTGGTTGGGACTCTCACTGTCGGCTCCCAGGTTTGATCCCTGGTCGGGGAACTGAGATCCTGCAAGGGGTCTGTGATCTATGAGTGAGGTCTGCCATGGGTACAGGGGAGAAGATGAGGAGATACCTGTGCCACACGTTTCATATTCCTGGCAAATTCATGTTGAATACAGCAAGACGTGATTTCATTTAATCCTCACAGGTAGGGCTTATCATCTCCATTTTATAAATACGGAAACTGAGGAACAGAAAAGCTACATAGCTTGCCTATTCGTTTACTCAGCTAATAGGGGCAGAGCAGATTCTGGGCCTCCGAAATCCACTAAACAAGGCAAGAACACAGGTGTTTTCTCCCATCTGTCCTGATTGATGGCTGACCCCTCACCCCATCTTCTGTTTGCTAGCCCTCATTCTGGCTTTACTCTGGGGCTGAGGATAGCTGGCACCTGGCCAGCGTCACCAGGGCCCCAGAACAGCTGGGTTTCCCCCTCTGTCATGGGAGGCTGCTGCTTAGGTATCTCTCAAGGGTGGAACCATCTAAGTTTGTAAAGAGCTAAGGAAATACCAGTTTCATGGCTCCTGAAACCAGGAAAAGACAAGCACTCCATTCAGGGTTCTTAGAGAGCAGTTACGAAAAGCTTTCTTGGGGAATTCAGGAGCCCAGGATGGGGGAGGGTGTGAGAGGGGTTGAGAGCTCAGGCCCAGCTCCACCCCTTCCTTGAGGTGTGATCCTGAACAAGTGATTTCACCATGCTGACTCTCAGTTTTTTCATCTGTCAAGTGGGTGTTATTAGACTTACCCTGTGTGGTAATTTTGAAGATAAAGGGATTTAATGTAAGTAAATTTCCAGAGCCATGCTTGACACACATGGGTGCTTATTCAGTATTTCTCGATGAATGAGGGAATGAACAATGAACAGGTGGATAACACTTTACCAAGCTGAGGTGTGTACTCAGTTCTGGATCTCAGCTGGCTGGCTCCCTGTGCCCACTGTGCCTGGCACAGTGTAGGCACCTAATGTGTATTTGCTAAAATAATTCTTCCAAGTCCAACCTAAGGAAGTCGTTTCCAGGCACCAAAAAAAACATGACAAAAAACAACAAAAAAAACAATACAGTACATTCCAAAGCAGACAGAATTTATTCAGGTGATGATAATACCTACCCTCTTCAGACCCCATATCAGGCAGCCTCATCTGTGAACCAGGAAATAAGCAAACAAAGAACTCTGAACACACGAAACAGACAGTATACAGTTCATGCTCCAGTACCTACGACTTTTCTCCTAGAAGTACCCTCTGGTCTTCATTTTTAACCTAGTTACCCTTGGTTTACAAACAAATCCAATACGTATCACATGGTGGTTTTGAAGCCCACCTTTCTCAGACGAGAAGAAACAAGCTAGAGATGAAGAAGCCCTCAAAGCTGGAGAAGCACTCAGGCAGAAATGATTCCAATGGGAAATTGGGCTTCTCATCCATACGATAGGATGATAATGAAATTCAATAATACCCATGATAATGCAAGTTCTGGTAAACTGCAACTGGCTCCTGGTCCCCTGGAAGCTACGACCAGCTAGCTACGCAGACAGCTCTAACTTTGCAACACGCAATCTTGCATTTCACATGATTGATTCTAACGCCCACCACCAGCCCATGAGATGGGTTTTATCATCCCCTTATTACAGAGCAGGGTTTCTCCACCTTGGCACTAGTGATATTTAGGGATGAATAAATATCACTAGTGGGGGCCGTCCTGTGCATTGTAGAATGTTTAACAGCATCCCTGGCCTCTCCCCACTAGATGCCAGAAGCACCATCCCACCCCTGAGTTGTGACAACCAAAAATGTCTCCAGACATTACCAAATGCCCCTGGGGCAGAATTGCCCCCATGGAGAACCTCTGTTAGAGACTTAGGAATTGAGTGTCAGCGAGAGTGAGAGTTCCCCAAGGTCACACAAGTCCATGGGCAGCCTAAGCTCTGAGCCCCTAAAAATTATGCCAAGTTACCCCACAGAGACTGTTGTGAGGCTCCAATGAGATCATATCCTGGAATAAAGGTCACAAATAGCTGTTCTTAAGCCATCAGTGACTGACCCGAATCCTTGCAGATGACCTTTGTACTTGGGGATGTATTTCCCTGAGCTGCACCCTTGGCTTCCCCGGCCCTCTCCTCTCCTGCCTTGATAGCATCTGCATCCCTCTGGGCCTCACTCTCTGTGATCTGGACCTGGAGGAGTCTAGGTGGAGCGTTCTCTTGGGGTGTGGAGTGGGGGGCCTCTTGCACACAGAGGTAGACAGGGAGCTGGGCATTTACTGAGGTCACTGAACCCAAAGCTGAGGGAGCATGGCATGCGACACAGAGAACTTAGCAGCGTGATGCTGTCTGTGCTTATTTCCCTCTGATCCCCCCTCTCGGCCTTAGTAGCATCTTGTTTAAAGGGTCTCAGCTGTGCTGTGGGGAATGCAGGCGAGAACTCTAAGGCCACGCTCTAAGCAGACCGTCAAAGGGAGGGCTATGGTTCCTTCCCCAAGACAGCAGGGATCTGTGAGAGGGTGAGGCTGGAACCACAGGACTTGGAGCTGCCCTGCTCTGCGGCCAACTTTAGAGGCTGTGGGCTTTGGCAGGCAGATTCCTTATAAAACACCGCCCCAGGGCTTCCCTGGTGGCGCAGTGGGTGAGAGTCTGCCTGCCGATGCAGGGGACACGGGTTCGTGTCCCCGTCCGGGAAGATCCCACATGCCGCGGAGCGGCTGGGCCCGTGAGCCATGGCCGCTGAGCCTGCACGTCGGGAGCCTGTGCTCCGCAACGGGAGAGGCCACAACAGTGAGAGGCCCGCGTACCGCAAAAAACAAACAAACAAACAAAAACACCGCCCTCCCCCAGATTAGGGGCTGGTTCAGATCTTGAGTGGGAGGGATCTGGGAAGTGTCTGAACACAACTGCACCCTTATGGCTCCCATATACACATCACAGCCCCAGGTGAACATTTTAAACAGCTCACTGGGTATGGTGGTCACAGACCCTGGATATTCAGGGCAGCTGCTTTCAAATAGTCAGGTGCTTTATTCCAAATTGTTAAATGATGAAAGTTTTGAAACAGTGATAAGCATGAACTTTTTCTTGATGTGAATTTTCATTCAACAATTCATTAAATAACTGTTTATTGAGCATATCTGTATGATGTGTTAAGGGGAAAGAATAAAGCAGAGAAGAGTTGGTGAGGGGGGATGTAACATTTTAAATGAGGGAGATGACAATGAGAAGGTGATTGTTGAGTAAAATCCTGAAGGACACGAGGGTACCAGCCAAGGGATATGAGGGGAAGAGCATTCCAGGCAGAGGAGACAGCAAGTGCAAAGGCCCTGGGGTGGGAGTGTGCCTGCCTCATAAGAGGAACATCTGGAAGTCTGAGCAGAGTGAGTGAGGGGGAGGGTGGGTGGGTGGGGGCAGAGAAGTGAGAGGCCCAGGCCATGTTGTGACCACAGGGTGTGGTAGAGAATCTGAATTTTCCTCTCACTACAGAGGCCATGCTACACAATGTTAACAGTGTTTTTTCCTAGGAAGTAGAATTGTGGGTAATCTGTCTTTACTTTGTGTGTTTGCCTCTAAATACAATGAATATATATTGCTTTTAGAGAAAGAAAGGAAGCCAAATAGCTTTTTAGTTTTAAAAATGTACATTTTTGCTGAGTTTTGTGTTTTCCCCGTTTTAAAGCAATTCTTAAGCGCATCACAAAATTTGACTTGTATTTTGAAGGATTTTTCACTTAAGTAAAAACCACCTGAAGTCTTTTATGGAATGAAGTGGGTACAAATAATTGTATTAAGAATACAAGGTAGAGTACATTTATAAGGCGGGAAATATGTTTTCCTCCAATCTAGTTATTGAGGGTGTTCCCAGAGTATAAGGGATGCCTAGCAGGGTGAATGGAGCTGCAGAGAGCCTGGGGCCGTGGCTAAGGGCATTGCTGGGAAGCTGACTGCCACGTTTTACTGCTTATTCCCACTCTGTGGCCATGGTAGTTTTCCTAACCACCTGAGGCTCAGTTTTCTCATCTATAAAAAGGGAATAATAATTATGCCAGTATTAGTACAGGAAACAAAAGCCATTCAATGTATATTAAACAATAGGGATTTAACACAGGGAACTGGGGGCTTACAGAATTGCTGGAAGGACTGAAGGCAAAAGCTCTAGGCTGGAATTCTGGGAACTGTGTCCAGAATTGACCCACCAGGAGAGCTATAGCCTCTAAGACCATGTTCAAGCCACACACCCCTAATTGCCAATCACAGGACAGGAAAGCAGATTTTGAAGCCACCATTGCAGTTGCTTCCTGGCACCCATGCTTAAGGGGCATAGAAATCTGCTGCAGAAAACCTCGTATTTTCGCAAACTTTGCTGGCCAGAAGAAAAAACTAAAGGCAGAGGAAAAGGAGATCCTGCCTCTCTTCCACCTGCAAATATCTCACTAGAGCAACTAATTGGCAGAATCTAAGTCATAGCCAGAACCCTAGGTGCGAGGGAGTCTGGGAAATATAGTTTTTAGCTTTCCAACCTTTTCACAAAAGAAAGGTAGTCTAGGTCCTCTGAGAAGAAGAGGCCAAGACAGAATTAAACATGCAAGGGTTTTATTAGGGGAAATGCATGAGTAGAGAAAATAGGTAAAGAGCCAGGTGAGGTCGGGAGAGCTGTCAGGTTGCAAAGCAAGTTGACTCAAGTGAAGGGGAGATGGAGAGACAGTTGGGTGGAAGCATGTAAGGAAGTTTCAGCAAAGCCATCGGAGGACACCTGAACCAACGTTGGTCTACAAAGTAGTTCATGTCTCCAAGGAAGGAGTCTGTCTTAGTATCCCCATTACAGTCAGTCATTAATGGAACCATCCCATGGCGATGGGTTTCAAAACACAACTCTTGGGGCCCTTAGGCAATTATACTCCCTGTAGTAAGAAGTTCTAGGCATGTTCTCATGGCCACCCCAGAATGGTGGAATGGAGGTCAATCCACAGAGCCTACCCTGATAAAAATACCCATTTCCTAGGGTAATTTGAGGGTTAAATGAGGTAATAGAAGTAAAGCACTTAGAACAGTACTTGCCACAGAGTAAGTGCTCAGCAAATGTTAGGAGCAGGTTGGAGATTGAAAACCAAGGAGGCCCCTTCTGGACCTCAAGGCCCTCTCTGCCCTCTCAGGAAGACCATGCCAAGCATCCTGGAAGCAAATAATGAGAGGACACTGTGCTACAGGCAGGGATGGTGTACATGGCTGTATGTGCTCATCAATAGGGACGCCTTTACCATGATACAGACTCTAGGCCCCACCCTGGAAGTGCTGATTCAGCTGGTGGGAGGTGGGACCTGAACATACAGAGACTGATCATGAGACCTGGGGTTCTGAGACCAGCCAGGCTTGGGATCCCAGTTGTAGGTGTCAGAGGAAGGAGTGCTTAGCTGTGTGGAGGGTGAGGAAAGGAAGGTAAGAAAGACTTTGAAGAAGAGATGGAGCCTGAATAGGGTCTTGAAGGATGAATAGGAGCTGAAAGTGAAGGAGCAGAGGACATTCCAAATGGAGGGAACAGTGCACATGAAGGCAGAGTAGCTTCAAGGACCTCAGGGTGTTTGGGAACCCATAAAGTTTGGTGTGATCAGGTCAAGGGTATTTTTTTCTTTTATTGAACATTTGCTAGTGGCCAGGCTCAGTGCTAAGGATTTAACAAGCTTTACATCACTGAGTCCTCACAACAAGTCTATGAGGTCGGTATTATTATCCCTCCTATTTTGCAGATGAGGCTCAGAGAGGTTGAGTGACTTCCCCTAAGTCACAGAGCTATTTTAAGATGAAGTCAAGGTTGGAATCTATTTGTGTCCACAGCCTGTGCTGTTGACATTCCTGGGAGAAGAGGCTGAAGGAACAGGCAGGCATCTGTTGGGACACATGTGCATGTACAATGTGGCACCTAGGAACTCAGTCTTTGGTGTCATCAGAAATGGGTTCAAACTGCCCCTACTGTCTCTGTGGCTTTGGGCAAGTTAGTTAGCCTCTCCAAGCCTTGTTTTCTTCATCTGTAAAATGAGGAAATAAGGCCCACCTTAGGGTAGGTCATGAGATGGAATGAGTTATGATATTAAAGCACCTAACACAGTGCCTGGTTCTTAGTAAGCACATGGTAATTGGGAGCTGTTATTATTAACTCATGCAAATGTGTTGGGACTTCAACTTGTAGAAGATGGGGAAGCTAGAGGGTTTAAGCTGGAAGATTGTAAATATCTCGAGAAGGTCCATTAGAGAGCAAAGTTCAAGGAATGCTGCTCAAATGGTGAGCTTTCAGGCACTAACCAGTAGTCCAGGAGGCTTTGGGGGTAGATGTGACCATGGCAGCACATGGCATTGTGGGTATTCTGGAAGTCTCACCACGTGGTCAGTTACCCACTGCCTGGTCCATCAGAGAGCAACTTATGTGACTTTGGAAAGTCTCAGAAGGGGCTTCCTGGGCTGAGCTGGGGGTGAAAGACATCTCGTGGTGCCCACTGCTATAATGTTGGGGTCACGACTCTGTAAAGACTCAGTTCCCCAGATATTAGGACAAACACCAAAATGTGACATATATGTATTCCTCGGGTGTTGGAATCATTGAGGATTCCTTTTTATCCCCTTGTGTTTTTGCATGTTTTCCACCCCGAGTTTGTGCTGATTTCTGGTTTTTGAAATAGCCAAATAAGTGTTATTTAAAAGGAAAAAACTAACCCTCGCGTAGGGAGGCTGACTCACGTCTCCTGCAGCAGCCCAGTGAGAAGGACTGATCACAGCCTGCCCCTCCCAGAGCAGCTCCATCAGAGCCATCGGGGCTGGCGACTCCTTTGTCCTTATCTGCAAGCCTGTGGTGGGTGGGTGGGTGTGTGTGTGTGTGTGTGTGTGTGTGTCTGTGTGTGTGTGTGTGTGTGTCTGTGGTTAGGAGAGCAGTTCTCAGACTTAGTCTCAGGACCAATTTACGCTCTTAAAAATTATTGAGGGGTTTTGCGGGTTATATCCATTGCTAATTTTCAAAATAGAAATTGAACCTGAGACATTTTAGTAATATGTATTTATTAATCCATTCAAAGCAGTGGTTGCCAATCAGGGGCAATTTTGCCTCCCAGAGGGACACTTGGCGATGTCGGGAGACATTTTTGTCTCCAACTGGGGGCTAGGGGCTGCTACCGGCATCTAGTGGGCAGAGGCCAGGGACGCTGCCAACATCCTACAATGCACAGGATGGTCCCCACAGCAAAGGATTACTGTGGTCAATGTTGCCAAGGCTGTGAAACCCTAAATTAAAGTAAGGATAATAATATCATTACATGCTAACATAAAAACGTATTTTCATAAACAAAGCAAAATTTTTCCATATTAAAAAAAAATTAGCGAGAATAGTGGCATTGTTTTAGATTTTTGCAGATCTCTTCCATGTCTGGTTTAACAGAAGATGGCTGGATTCTTGTATCCACAACTGCATTCACTCTGTTGTAACATCACATGTCACGTAGCTTCTGGAAAATTCCAGAGAATTAGTTTTGTCAGAGAATGAGAGTGAAAAAGACAAATAACAACTCAAAACTATTATGAAAATAGTTTTACCTTGTAGACCCCCTCGAAGGGTGTCTAGGACCCCAAGGAGTCCAGAGACCACCTTTTGAGAACCGCTGCTGAAGGCAGACTCTCCCAGACTATTTCCAGAAAGAACCATTGTGAGTTGGGTGTGAACACACCTGGCCCGCCGTCCAGGGGGGAAGGGATTGGTGAGAAGCCAAATGTGTGTTCGGTGCCCCCAAACGCAGCCCCCTTCTCTCACCGCCTTACCGTGTCAGCTGCTAGACTATCGTGGTAATTTCTAATGACAGCTCTCACGTTTCACCTCGGGTGAGAAAACAACAGGCCAGACAAGTGGGGATAAAAGGAAAGAGGAGAAAGGGTGGAGGAGGTGGGCTTTGCTGGCTGCTCTGAGGGGCAGAAGCGGGAGTGGGGGTTCTCTGTGGCTTTGAGGTCCCTGCGGGATGTGGGTGTGTGTGGACGGCCCACGCCTTGGCCTTGCCTGGGAGCCCGGCCCTGGGAGCAGCCGTTGAGGTGGCCTGCCGTATCTCTGAGTCACCCACCGGAGTTTCACAGGATGCAATAGGCTACTTTGGGGAAGGAGAGAGGGAGCCCCAGCCTCGGAGACCCAGGTGGGGTAAGCCTCACCCCTTGTCTCAGAAGGAGCCATGAATCCAAGTCAGGAAGCCTGGCTCCCCGGGTCCCCCCTCTGGGCCGCACCCTTCACTGTCCCCATGCCCCCGAGGGGGTGGAGGGTTCCAGCTGCCGCTCTATGGGGGCCGAGGAAACAGGAGCACGAGGGCATTTATGGAGTGCTTGCTGTCTGCGGTGGGCTCTGAGCTAATCCCTTCCAGCGCCTGGTGCATTTAACCCTCACAGTAACCTGCACTGTGGGAGCTGCTATTATTCCCTTTCTATCTGTGAGGATACAAGGCCCAAGGAGGGAATAACTTGTCCATGCGCCAAGCTAGGGACTGGAGCTGGGATTGGTCTAGGTTTCTCTAGATCCACAGCCCAGACTTGTAACCTCTCCTCTATAAATCGCTGTGCTAAGAGTCAGGCATTTACTAACGTACCAGATACTGAACACTGTGCTAGGTGCCCCAACACAGATGAATGAAACACTCCCCTGCTCTCCTCCCAGCGGGCCGTCTCCTTGGCCGGGATGTGCGGGGTGTGTGAGGGCTGAGCAAGCAAACAGGCGATGGCACCTTGTTGTGCCAAGTGCTGTGATGGGGTGAGCAGTGCGAGGGAGCCAGAGGACGTCCTGACCCAGACTGGGGAGGGGGTGGGCAAGGATGGCTTCCTGGAGGAGGTGGCATGTAAGTGAGAGACAAGTTGGGGACCCACAAGCAAGGAGGAGGAGGCTCCGTGGAGGAATAAATAGCATCTTAGGGGCACACAGCTGGTGACCCCGCTCCCCGTTTTGACTTGTTACTGGGACACTGCCTCCTAGCCCAGGAGGAGCTCCAGGATTTCTACCACGAGCCCCGTCCCCTGTTTACATTCTATTTCTGGGGTAAGAATCAGATGGGGCACCAGCTGGGACAGTAACAGCAGCCCCTTCCCCTTTATGGAAGCTGGGGCCAGTGGTGGCGGATGGGGTCTCAGGGTGGCTTCCAGGCCCCAGGGTCAGGAGGTCAAGCCACTTTTAGAAATAAATATTTGTACATGGAGGCTTCTTTCATGCCAGGCACTCGCCTGGGCGCTGGACATAAAGTATCTCATTGGAATCCGACAATCCCGTGAGATTCGGAATGAATTTGTTTTAGGTGACAATCTTTTCATCGAAGACCTTACATAATTCCAAACTCGCGGGGTACCAGATCAATCCTGACAAAGCTGTCTCAAGTGTTTTCGTTTATCATCCAAAGTGTACAACCGTGAGGCTGTGGTGTGAAGAGGTTACAGTTTGCTTTGCTCAGCCTGCTGTGAGATCATGTGGGTTTTGATAAGTTTTTCAGGTGGGAAGGAGCCATGTATATTCTTTCATAGTTTTGTGATGTTTTGTTAATATGTCCTTCTATCGCCTAACCTCCTTCTTTGTACCTTCACTAACATCATTTTGCAGATGAGGAAACTGAGGTTTTGAGAGATTAAGGAACCAGCCTGGGGTAAATAGCGGAGCTGGAATTGGGGCTCAGGCAGCCGGACCCCCAACCTCCCAATTTTCGCCCTGCTTCTCTTGTTCTAGAAATATCCTTGAATCTGGGAAGGCCTCCTCCCTGCAGCCTGCCTGAGCCACTCCTGGCCTAACTCTTGGATCACTTTTCAAATCTTTCTTTCCTCCGAGAGAGCAGCAGCGGAAGAGGGAGAAAAGTGTCTGGAGTGTGTTTAAGATTTTCCCAAGTGACTCAGGGGCTGGGCCCCCAAAGAAAGCCCCAGCACGCCTGGGCAAGCCCCCCTGTCTTGGTGGCCCCTTTCCCCAAACAAGGAGATGAGTGTGGTGTCACTTGGGGCGAGAGGGGCTGTAAGGGGGGTGCCAGTTGCGGGGGTTGAATAAAAAAATCTTAACGCTGATTAACGGGAGTGAAGTAATTTCTTATTGCTTCAAAATAACTTCTTCCTGTTCCAAAAGTAATAAAGAAAACTTGGAAACTCCTGAGACGCCCAAAGAAGAAAAGGTAAAAACCCACAATCCCATCACTCATGCGTAAACAGTGTTAGTATTTTGGGTGTGGCTTCTTCCATTCTTTTGTCTCTGCACCTGTCTATATACATATTTATAGTTATAATAAAAATGTATTCATAATAACAGTTTATTATTGTCAAAATAATACGTGTTCACTGTAGAATATTTAGAGAGTAGAAAGGAACAAAAGAAGAGAGTAAGAAAAGTTAATCTCGGCTAGTATGACTTTCTAGGTTTTTCTCATTTTTCTTGTGATTGTGTTATAATGAATATTATTAATAAAAAGGTTTTCAGCAGGTAGGCAGGCTTATTGAAATCATTTCTCCAAACAAACAATTTAAAGATAAAACAAAGTTGTGGATTTTAACTTCTTTTAGGTCACAGAGGCTCTTGAGAATCTAAGAGCTATGGACACACAAAAATGCATGTATAATGTCTTCCTAAAACGTCAGGGGGTCCGCAGACTCTCCAGAGCACCTGCCTAGGCACGTGGGCCCCAGTTTGAAAATTCCCCAGTTCTTCATGTATTATTATCAAATGAAGAAGGGCTTTCAAGTCCCTCAAGCTGAAAGGAACGTCACACCCAACACCTCTGCTGCCCTTCACCCTCCTCTTTTTCACCTGAATATTTTTTATGGGGGACATTTCAGTTTAGTTGACAGCTTAGGAGGGGGTTTCCACTGGTTTAGTATTTCATTTCTCTTTTAAATGTGAGTTTGATTTTATTTATTCTTTTGGCTGCGTTGGGTCTTTGTTTCTGTGTGCGGGCTTTCTCTAGTTGCAGCGAGTGGGCTTCTCATTGCGGTGACTTCTCTTGCGGAGCACGGGCCCTAGGCGCACAGGCTTCCGTAGTTGTGGCACATGGGCTCAGTAGTTGTGGCTCACAGGCTCTAGAGCACAGGCTCAGTAGTTGTAGTGCACGGGCTTAGTTGTTCTGTGGCATGTGGGATCGTCCCGGACCAGGGCTCGGACCCGTGTCCCCTGCATTGGCAGGTGGATTCTTAACCACTGCGCCACCTGGGAAGTCCTAGTATTTCATTTCTTGAAAAAAATTTTTTTGGTGTTCTTGTTTTGCTTTTAAATAGTCAAGTTTTAAGTTGTGATGTAATTTCAAACTTACAGACAAGTAGCACAAATAGTACCAGGAGCTCCGATACCTTCTGTTTTGTTTTGTTAATTACAAATAATAATAATATATGCCAGTCGTAACACGTCAAACGATGCCAAAGTGTGTGAAGAAAAAGTTAATAAGCTTCCATTTCCCCCTCCAACACAAGGAATATAAACATTCTCTAAGTGCCTGTTAACATATACATTCATGCATATGTATTTACATGGATATGTTCCTTTTGCCTTAAAAAAAAACCTTACTTTTATATATACAGTATAGTCTCTATGTCTGAGATTTATGTTTTTGTTCCTTGAAGGCCTAGATACAGTTATCCGGGGCTGGCTTAATTACTTCCAACCATCAGCAGAGAAGATGTTCAGAGAAACATGAGGGAAAATGAAAATTTAAGCAGAGAATCACAGGAATGATTGGGCAACTTCCAAGGAGTGCGAGTGGAGACATGGCAGCTCAGACCCCAGCATTCCACAATTCGCTTCTTACATTTAACATTCTTTCTGATCTCTCTCTAGGTCAACTCACGTTGACTTCATTCTTGCTAATAACGTCATACTTTTTCATTGTATTGCTGGGCAGGACTTTCTTCAACCCTTCCCCTATAGGTAGACATCCAGGGTGACTGAAATGGTCACGAGGCCTTATCTCTGTGTGGTTGGCAAATCCCTGGGGCTCAGCTCTCTGGCTTGTTAAACGCAGCTAGAAGCAGAGCTGGTGTTAGAACCAGCCCCTGTTATAGGTACCCCACTGCCCTTTGGAAGCACCAAGAAGATCTTTCTAGTGTGGGCATATGATACAGGCTGGGGTAGTGGTGTGTTGGTAAATGTTTCACAACCAGCTGTGGGGAAAAAGTCTAATTTCTATGCTGTAAAGACTCCCTCCATAGCTGGTTTCAAGCTACCAATCTGATATCACTGAATGTAGAGTTAGGAAGAAGTGCACACACTGGCTCTTGAGAGCTGGTACCAGATGGCTTAAGCACACTGCTGTATCAGAGCAATCAGTCTGTCTCACTGATGAGCGTGACTGTCAATCACATTCCCTCTGGGGCTGTCCATGGACAGCGCTGTGGGTCTGTGTAGCCACTGGGGCAGGGCTGCCTCTTTCTCAGCCTCTGCAAGTATCCTGACCCGCGGCCCAAGAGACCTGAAGTAAGACTGATAGTCCGTTACCTGTTGGCCACCCTCAATTCCCCGTCAGTAACTCTTTCTTAACATCAGAGTTTATATATACATAATACTTTCTATTTTTAAATAGTTTAAGATTCACAAGAAGTTGCAAACATAGTTTAGAGAGTTCCCGCGTGTTCTTCACCCAGCTTTCCCAATGATAATATTTCACACAACCATAGTACATTGTCAAAACCTGGAAACTGATACTGGTGCAATACTATCAACTCAAAAGTAAGCCTCTTTGGATTTGACAAGTTTTTACATGACACGCTCTGTGTGTGTATGTGTATGTGTGTGTACGCACACATGCGTGCCCCTAGTTCTATGAAATTTTATCACAGTTGAGAGTTTATAACCATCATCACAATCAGGATACAGAACTTTTCCATCACCACAAAGAAACTTTCAGAGCTTTTTCTAACGAAACTGCCCAGCACTTTTTGAGTGGAAAGAACATGGGTTTTGAGTGGAATCAGATCCATTATTTTCAAATCCTAGTCTCCCTACTATATGACCTTGGGGTACATAGCTTAACCTCTCTGAGCCTTACTTTCCTCATTTCCAAAATGTATGGTTGACGTGAGGACTGAATTTAAAAATGATGTTTGGGGCTTCCCTGGTGGCTCAGTGGTTGAGAATCTGCCTGCCAATGCAGGGGACACGGGTTCGAGCCCTGGTCTGGGAAGATCCCACGTGCCGCTGAGCAACTAGGCCCGTGAGCCACAACTACTGAGCCTGCGTGTCTGGAGCCTGTGCTCCGCAGCAAGAGAGGCCGCGATAGTGAGAGGCCCGCGCACCGCGATGAAGAGTGGCCCCCGCTCGCCGCAACTAGAGAAAGCCCTCGCACAGAAATGAAGACCCAACACAGCCAAAAATAAATATAAAAAATAAATTAATTAATTTTTAAAAAAATGATGTTTGGGGCTTCCCTGGTGGCGCAGTGGTTGGGAGTCCGCCTGCTGATGTAGGGGACACGGGTTCTTGCCCCGGTCCGGGGGGATCCCACCTGCCGTGGAGCGGCTGGGCCCGTAAGCCATGACCACTGAGCCTGCGCGTCCGGAGCCTGTGCTCCTCAACGGGAGAGGCCACAGCGGTGAGAGGCCCGCGTACCGCAAAAAAAAAAAAAAAAAAAAAGAAAAAAAAAAAAAAAAGATGTTTGAAAGTGTCAGGAAGCTTGTAGATGCTCAACAAATGTTAGTTCCCTTTCTGGGTTCAGAGGAGGTTTGGACCCTTGCTCCTGCTGAAGAGTCAGGGACATTAATGAATTCTCCCTTCAAGACCCTGTTTTGCATTTACTGACATAATATTTGGGGTGTCATCTCCTGGTAGACAAACTCCAAAATCTAAGACATGTGGTCATTTGCTGTTTGGGTGAAACTACAATTTGAACCACATGCACAAAGAGGCTGGAGTTGAGGGGAGAGAGAGGTTCATTCAGCTGATAAACCAAGTGGATCACCCAGGATCTGCATCTTAGCAGTGGCTTCGTTAGCGCCTTGCTACGTGTGCTGGCCAAGTAAATGCAAAGAGAGTGAAGCAGTCTAAGAAAGTGAAGGTCCCTAGGTTTTAGACACATTCAAGAATTAAACGCCATGGGCTTCCCTGGTGGTGCAGTGGTTGAGAGTCCGCCTGCCGATGCAGGGGACACGGGTTCGTGCCCCGGTCCGGGAGGATCCCACATGCCGCAGAGCGGCTGGGCCCGTGAGCCATGGCCGCTGAGCCTGCGCGTCTGGAGCCTGTGCTCCGCAACGGGAGAGGCCACAGCAGTGAGAGGCCCGTGTACCGCAAAAAAAAAAAAAAAAAAAAAAAAAAGAATTAAACGCCAAACTGAGGAGGAAGTTGGGTCTCTAAGGATAACAATAGCCACTTGCCGGGTACTGTTCTCTGCCTTATTGTGTGACTCCAACAGATCCTCACAACCACCCTTTGAAGCAGGTACTAGATTCACCCCCATTTTATAGATGAGGAAAATGAAAGCACAGAGGGATTAAATAACCTGCTCAAGGTCATACAGTGAGTGAGTAACAGAGCCGAAATTTGAATTCAGGCAGTGGGGTTCCAGAGTCCACATCCGCAATGCCCATGCCCCACCATCCATGTGAACAAGCCCTCCTTGTGAACTCTACAGGAAAAATAAGAAGTTATTAGAGAAACCATTTCAGCCAGGGTCGCTCCGGTATGCAAAAACAAGAGTTTTGTTGTCCCTAAGACACATTTATTTAGCACCTATTACGTGCACACATGTGCTGGAATAGAATGAAGAGGAAAACAGATGTGATTCCTGCCTTCCTGGAGCCCACGATCCAGTGGAGGTGCCAGACATCAGTTGAGGAGTCCCAGCAATCAGTCTAAAATCATAAAATTGCCACAGCTGTGGGATGCAGTCCAGAGTGTTCTAAGAGAAAGTGAAGGAAGGTTCTGACCTCGTTGGGAGGGTCATCCTTGAAGAACAGATAATTGAGCAGAGATCTGAAGGATAAGCAAGAATTATCTAGGCAAAGAGGGAGTTAGGGGGCACCTCTGAGAAAGCATTCCAGGAAGAGGGAACAAGAAGTGCAAAGATCCTATGAGGAGAAGCAGCAAGGTCTGTGGAGGGAGCAATGAAAGGAGGCTGGAAGGCCACGGTGGCAGTAGGAAGTCTTTAAGAGCAGTGGAGAGCCTTTGAAAAAGCTTAAGTGTGTGTGGAGGGGTGTATGGAGGAGCCCCAATCCAACTTATGTGATGTCAAAAATGCACTGAATCCTGACCACAACCTTATGAGGTGAGCTCTGCTCTCCCCACTCTGTAGATGACACGACTGTTGACGTACATATTACAGAAGTACTGATGATCTGGGAAATTCAGAAAGTCTCCATGTGTGGCCCTCATCCTGACAGTATTTCTCCACCTCTTCTCATCACAGCCCCTCTTGAAATTTGAAGAAAGCTAGTGGCTACTCTGGTGAAACCCTTGCCACCAGAAAACCGAACCCACACACTTTTGAAAACTTTGTGTACAGTTCTAGGGGGACTCTGAACCTCCCGAGACCCTTGAGACCCCAGCTTAAGAACCCCTGACCAAGTGATTTTTTTTTTAATTTCAAACTCCAGAGGGACAGGGCTAGCAATGATGAATCCAAAAAGATGAATTATCAATGAGGGAATTTCAGGCAAGAACCTAGATCCACTCAGAGGAAGAGAGAGTATTGGGACAGTTTCCTCTTGGGAAGTGAGCTCCCAAGTGTCTAGGCTCAAATGAATGAGCTGTGTCATCTATCCATCCACTTCTCAAGTAGTCAAGGACCTCTACTCTGTACAAGGCCTTGTGCTCAACCCTGGGAACACAGAAATGAATCAGACACAAATCCAGTCCTTGAGGAGACCACAGGACAATGGCAGAGGCAGATCCAGCTGTGGATCATCACGTTGGGGTTAACATTAAACTAAAAGTAACTACAAAATGCAGAGCAAAGCCCAACAGCCCTTTCCTTGCTTGGGCTCTTAACATATATCTCTTATAAATGAGAATATGGTGACAAACAAGGCGAGTGCCAAGCAGTGATGAAACTTTATCCCAAGTTGTGGAAGAGCTAGTCACATTAGAAGCTTCCTTTGCCCATAAGATGCCTGGGGGTGAGTTGGGAGAGAAAGGCGTCAAGAAACATTGAGTTAAAGGGCTGGAAACCTTTGCATGTCCCTAGGCTGCTGACTGCCTCCTAATGAAAGGCCACAAAGGGCAGGTGTCAGCTTCTCTCTTCCTTGTCCATTGACGGGGGTCCACCTTATCTGGTGAAAGATTAGCCCCAGATCACCACCTGCAGGAAGTCCAGGGTGCAATCATCAGTCGCATCTCAGACCCGCACACGTCAGAGTCAAGAGGGAGGCTGGCCTCAGCGCTGCTTCACCTGGGGCCGCAAGCAAGGAGGTGTGAAGTTGAGTAAATGCCTGCTTGCAGTCTGCCCACTTCATCCTCTCTACTTAGCATTCAAGGATCGCAGGCCTTGGGAGATGGGATGGTGGCTGGGAAAGCGAACAGTCCACAGTTCCAGTTCTGTCGTTGTGATTTCTACAGTTTGTGCTATGCTGATTTGAGAGCATGCGATTATTCACTGGAGAATAATAACTATTCTTCCTATAGGCCAGGCACTGAGCTGCTTTCATTATCTCAAATAAACGTCTCAAACCTGGGAGGTTGGTGGGGTAAGATCACAGAGCTAGGAAACTGAAGAACAGGAATTTGAAACCAAGTGGACTGACTCCAAGTCTTGTGCTCCTAACCGCTATACTCCCCTGCCTCCTGTTGAGAGAGAGAGAGAGAGAGAGAGAGAGAGAGACAGATCTTGGAGCACCGGGGGTTCATCCCCAACACTCAGTGATGGCCATAATGGCGTCATCCTAAGGAAGCATCTGCTCTATCCTTCCTGCTCCAGCGTTCCAATGCTACTCCATGAAGCAGTCCCAGAGCGTCGGAGCACCCAATCTTCATTTCTTTTGAAGCACAGGCCCTTTCTACTTTGTATTCTATTTCTGCAAGTCTTTTTCTTTCTCCAAGGCAGTAGATGCTCTTTGTAGGCACGGGTCGCGTCTGGATCATCTTAATGGTCTTCTTGGTGCTGGTAACCAGCCATAACGTCCTGTCTAGGCTTCCACTTCTTGGGCATCCGAAGTAATTTCCCCAACCTGGCCCTGGGGTCGGTTGCGCTGCTGGGCACATAAACTCTGTTCCAGGGCCTCGGACAACACCACTCTGGCCAGTGCCTCAGAACTGTGGGCATGAAGTATGGACTCGAGTCCATCTGCAAGGCCAATGGCCCTGAGGAAGTGGCACATTAAGTTAGGGAAGTGAGCTGTGACTCCAGGAGTCCAGAAAGTTCTGGAGAATGGCTTCTTCCGGGCCGTGTCTGGAGGCAAACCGGTCCCTTGGGTGACCCGCAGCCCTGGCTCAGCTGATTGGTTCAAGGCACAGGGAGAGGCGTGTGTGTGCAAGGCTCTGCCCAGTAGGAGAGCTCAGTGTTGGACGGTGGCAAGTGGACCCAATCAGAGCTTCCCATGATCGGTACGACCACGCGGGGCACCCTGGGACCGGAAGTTCACATTCGGGGACCCAAAAGGTGGTTCTTCTGGGCCTCCATCTTGTCTCTGGAGGAAGGGGGCACTCCTCCTCACGCTTTCACGTGAGGCCCCCTAGGAGGTTGTTTCAAGGCTGGTGGCATTTCCCCCCAACCCCCGACTCTTTCTTTAGTCCAACTGGAGGTCGCAGATGTGCCCCGTGGTGGCCTTATCCGGGGAGGTTTGCTATTCCTTTTCCCTGACATGGTCTTTCCTGTGATCATACACAAGCCCCACCTGCTCCAGAAAGCGTCCTAGCACCGCATTCTCTTCTTATAAGAAACAGAGTCCTCTGAGAAGTTGAGTGACTTGCACAGAGGTGCACAGCTAGGACAGAACAGTTAGCATTCAGTCCTCGGTCTGTCGCCATAGCCTGCTCTTAACCAGGCACCTGTAGTGTCTCCTGGAAGCGATCCTGAATCCCGTCCTGTTTTGCACAGCCCAGCAGCAGTTATCAGCCGTCGTTACTGAGTAGATTTCTCTTAGCTCCAGTTCACAGGCTCAGGGGGGTGAGAGGACTTGCTCAAAATTGCCACAGATGAGAGTATCAGAACACAGTTTTGAACGCCTATCTGTATGAATCCAAGATCATAATACAGTATTTGGACTTCAAAGTAAAACTTAGCTTCTGATTACTGTTTTGTTGCTGAATATTTCGCCAGTGCTTGCCTTGGCTCCTCACAAACCTGAAGGAACAGGAAGGGCATGATGTCTATGTGCTGAGGGTTTAGCATAGGGCTGAACGCACAATAGGTCACAAATACGCGCTGGCTTGGTGAAAGCATTTTCTCTCCACTCTTTGCTTCACTGCATAGTGTCATGATTAGGTCACCCAAGAGACACCACTACCCGCATATGAATCCATCAATTCCAAAGGAGTGATCGAAGGAGGAACAATGAATGGTCAGCCTATTGCTTCATTGGCAGACCTGTGGTGAATTTCCAACCCTTCAAGGCTGTTGGCGAGGCCCAGCACATGGGAGAGAGTACAGGCAACTGAAGCAGAAATAAACAAGTGGGACTACCTCAAACTAAAATGCTTCTGCGCAGCAAAGAGAGCCCATGGGGCATAGCTCTTGCTGTGAAACCACTCTTGGTTCCAGAGCAGGGAAAATTCCACCCTGCCCACCTTGGGAGGGACGGGCTCCCAGGGGCCGAACACCCAGGAGTCGAGGATGTTAATAGGGGCAGATGTGGTAGGTGGTCACGAAATTTTCCAGTCCCTTCCCCTCTCCTGGTCCTGTGACCGTCTCCACAGCCAACAACCAGTCATCCTACGTGCTGGAGTTCACAACACGCTTTCACATACATGAGCCCATGTCCAGCCTCACAGCAATGCCTTGCAGGTAGGCATGGGTGGGAGGCAGCTTGACCTGGTGAAAGGATTCAGGTTGTAAAGTCCTCAGACCTGGTTCAGATCCCAGCTCCGCCACTTACTAACCTTTAGACTCTAGGAAATTTACTAAACTTCTCTGAATCTGGGCTTCCGTTGTCTATAAAATGGGGATAAGAATAGTCCCTTCATCATAGGGTGTTGTGGGAATTTGTGTTAAAATTAGGTATGCCTTAAACCATGATGATAGAGTCTGTTGCCCATTGGATACATGACTCACCCAAGGCCATCCAGCTCGTAAGTGGCAGATCTGGGGCTCACACTCAGTTCTCCTGGTCCCGCCTCAGGGACAGTACCAGGAGGTGCTTATTATATATTCCAGCCAAGCTGTATAGGATTGGAAAAGGGATTCAGGCCGTCCTGCAGCTTTTATCATGCTTCTCAGGAACAGGAGAGGGCATCAAGCTAGGAAGTAGTCTGGCACTCAGAGGAGGCAGCGTGGGTGCAGGGCAGGTGGAAGGAAGCAGGGACTCTCTATGATGCGCTTGCATCCTTTCCAGTCCCCTGCTGCCTAAGGCCTCCTTCCTGCTAGTCTTCTGCCTGGTGCTGGAACTTTCCAGTCTCTTGGTGATTTCCCTAGATGAATGCACCGCACCTCAAATAAGCTATTTGCCTAGATGATAGGATGCTCTTGGTTCATCCAATGAATGAATATTTATGAAGTCTCTACAAAACCCTATAATCAGGGCTGGAGGGCGGAGGTGCCAGACGAAAAAAGATCTGGGCCCGCAAGTGTCTTCCAATATAGCAATGGATCCAGGAAGCAGTACCGGGTGGCCGTACTGCTGTCCCCTCCACCTAATTCCTGGTTCAGACACGCTAAGTTTCTTTTAAAATCAGTGTCAGTCCCTCTGTTTAACTTGCATGCAGTGGGTGGAGTTTGGCTTCTTTTAGTCCCCAGGGGCTGTCTGGCTGGGTGGGTTTTGAGAGAGCCAAGAGCAGATAGCTATTTAACATTCCCTGGGAGAGGGAAGAATGAATCATAGGTTGTCTTGGGCAGTGCGTGCCAACTGGCCCTGTATCATATCAATCCTCGGCAGTGGTAGGCTACCAGAGAAGAGATCACTGCAGCCTCTACGCCCCTGGCTCTCAGGCCCTACCCAGAAGGCAGCTGGTGTTCTGGGAAGGCAAGATGTCAGGCAGAAGCTCAGATGCTTTTAGCCTCCTATTGGAGTCTTCTTGAGCCTATGATCTCCTTTGTTATAGGTTATCACCTCTATGGGATGCGACAAATTTGAGAATGTGCTATTTTCAAGGCCTCTTCGGCCCACTTTCTTTTTCTTTTCCCCCTTAAAAAGAAATGAGTCATTTTATTATCAAACAAGTAATACACATCTAAACAATTTGGAAAAGGGAAAATGTAAAAAGAATTTTTAAAAACCATATTTAGACCCACCACCCAAAATCAACCACAAGTTTTGGTATATTTTACTTGAATCCCTTTTATAGTATCATTTAATAAAGACCCCCTCCCCTTTTCCCTTGACCTGTACCCACTGCCCCAGCGCAATTCTTGAGTATAGGAGAGAGGCCACGGGTCAGATTTTGCCACCAGTGCCACCAAACCCCCAGAGAGGCCCTGAGACTGGCTTTAGCCCAGGAAGTGGGTCAAAAGTCACTGCCTCCTTATCAAAATATTAGCAAAGGCCTGAGATGCTTAATCACCATGCTGAGCTGATAGCATCTTTGCCTCCCGGTGTGACAGATATCTGGGAGGAGGGGAGGGAACCGAGGGCGATGTGAATATCTATCTCCAGCCCACAATCCCTTGGGAGGGGTAATGGAGAGGATGCACTCAACCGCTTAGCGCAGGACCTGACCCATTGTAAGCGCTCAGTAGGTGGGAGCAGCAATTATTTGTGTCATCAATTATCATTAAAGAAAGTTAACTGCTACTGAGGGGGCGCTATACTCTGGCTACATCTAGAAAGGATTTGAAGCCCATCGTTTCAAATCCGAGTCCATGTCACACCCCACAAAGGTGACAATAAAGATAAAAAGGAAAGATTGGGTTTGGTGCCAGGCAATCTATAAAACAGAGTGCTGGACAGCTATTAAAACCATGCGAGTTGCCGTATTTATTGCCAGTATTTCGACTGCCGTGTTTAAGTGTTCAGGTGTGAAGCCAAGGGGACCTGTGAGCTTCTGTGAGTCACTAACTCCCAGAGCCTCCGTTCCCTCTCTGTCATCCCGGGGGTTGGGGACCCCTGCCTTACAGCACTGTCCTCCCTGTGGACTTGTTGAATGATTCTATGAGCGCTGGTGTCCCCAAGTCTGGCAATTGAATGAGAATCTCGGGAATAATGATACAAATACAAATCCCTGTAGCTCCAGCCAGCCCTCAGGCAGGTCTAATGCGGTGGACGGCAAACCTGCTTCGGGGAACCGTGGAGTCAAGGTTTGTAAATGAGCTTAGCACGGTTCTTGGCATTAGTAAGTGCTCAGTAAATGAGAACGATTGCTGTTACCAGCAGCCTCTGAGCTGTCCTTGAGCTCCCTATTCCTCACATCTGTTGGTGGACTTCATAATTAAGTCTAAATCCATCCAGTGCTCACCATGTCTACTGCCACAACCCTAGTTACTCTAGCGCATGCCATGTGGATTCCTGCGCTTGGTTTCCTTGCTTCCTCACTTGGTACCCCCTAGTCTAGTCCTCACCACGCAGCCACAGTAATCCTGTTTTTCAAATGGCTAAAATCAGATCTTGACACTTAAAACAAAATCCAAACCCTTCTCCATGATTTGCAAGATCTAGCTCCTGCCTGTCTCTACAACTGCATCTTGATGTCTCACTCAGCTCCAGCCACACTAGCCTTCTTGCTGTTCCTAAGACAGACCAAACTTGTTCTCACCTCAGGACCTTTGCACTTGCTGTTTCCTCTGCTGGATCCAGTCCAAGCCCGGCCCGTTCTCATCACTCAAGACTCAGTTCAAATGTCACTTCCTCCAAGAAGGTTTTTATGACCACCTTTTCAAATGTTGCCCCGACATATTGCATTTTCTTCTTTTAAAATTTTTTTATTTTTTAAAAAAATGTTATTGGAGTATAGTTGATTTACAATGTTGTGTTAGTTTCAGGTGTACAGCAAAGTGAATCAGTTATACATATACATGTATCCACTCTTTTTTCGATTCTTTTCCCCTATAGGCCATTACAGAGTATTGAGTAGAGTTCCCTGTGCTCTACAGCAGGTCCTTATTAGTTATCTATTTTATATATAGTAGTGTGTATATGTTAATCCCAACCTCCTAATTTATCCCTCCCCTGCCCCACCTCTCCCCTTTGGTAACTATAAGTTTGTTTTCTACATCTGTGACTCTATTTGCATTGTTTTCTTTACAGCAGTGGTCCCCAACATTTTTGGCACCAGGGACCGGTTTCGTGGAAGACAGTTTTTACGTGGACAAGGGCGGGGGAAGGTTTCGGGATGATTCAAGCACATTACATTTATTGTGCACTTTATTTCTATTACTATTACATCAGCCCCACCTGAGATCATCAGGCATTACATCCCGGGGGTTCGGGACCCCTGCCTTACAGCACTATCTGAAACGAACTTTTAAATTTATTTTACTTAATTTGGTTTATGGCCTGATAACTCCAGTGAGGAAGAGGCCTTGTCTATTTTGTTCATTTTTATTCTCAGTGCCTAGAGAAAGGGCCTGGAAAATATTTATGGATATCATAAATATCTTCTTGAATGACTGAAGGTATTGTTACTCTTGTTATTAATATATTAAATTGTCTGTGGTAGGCTAAGGGTAAAATGTGGGTTTCAAAACAGTAGGTCGTGATTCTCCTTTTTCTAAAATTTCATTTCCAAAAGTATATACACACATGCAAAATTATACTTACCCAAATCTATATGTAAGTCTACAGGGGATACATCAAAAAGTTGAGTTTCTTGTTTAGAGTTAAGATGCATGTATTTAAACTCAGAAATAATCTATAAAACAATTTCTATTTTGAACAAAACAGTGTTTAAAAACTCTTTTTTTTTTTAACAAAGAGAGCAACCAACAGGAAAAAGAGAGGGCTCATTGTACCTAGAACTTGGGCTTACAACATGAACCTCATATTTCACTTCATTTCCAAATTTTTTAATGCCAAGGAGGTATTGAGCTGCCCCAAGACAGCATATGTGTTTGTCCCAAGAGACACAGTCTCTGCTAGTGTTCGGCTCTGGGAGGAATAAAGCACAGGAGGAATCTCGAGGTAAGGGGCATTGTGTATCTTTTTTTTTTTGCGGTACGCGGGCCTCTCACTGTTGTGGCCTCTCCCGTTGTGGAGCACAGGCTCCGGACGCACAGACTCAGCGGCCATGGCTCACGGGCCCAGCCGCTCCGCGGCATGTGGGATCTTCCCAGACCGGGGCACGAACCCGTGTCCCCTGCATCGGCAGGCGGACTCTCAACCACTGCGCCACCAGGGAAGCCCCCATCATGTATCTCGGTGAATAACGTCCTCGCCAGTGACACCGACCCATTCTTCAGTGGCTGCTTATCCCATTCACCGTCTATAAAAACCGAGGGAGAATATCATATCACAACTCAGCAAAGATATTTTTGCATGCAGCAAAACTAAAGTAACTTGGGTACATTGCCTAATACATGGCACTCTCAGACGCTCCTACGTTGCTAACAGCAGCATCGTGCCAGGCTGCACTCCAAGCACTTTATATACATTAACTGCTTTAATCCTCATAGTAACCCTATGAGATAGATACTGTTATACAGCTAGCATCATCCCCGTTTTACTGAAAACGTTCAGCAACACGCCTAAGCTTGCACAGCTAGCAAATAGTAAAGCTGTGGTTTGAACCTAGGTGGGCTGGCTCTAGCATCCTGCATTCTTCACCACTAAGCAATACCACCCCCTGAACTAGGGGCTTCTGGGGCAGTTATGCATCTCTTTCGACTCACGGTGATTTCTGCGTTTCCTGTCCACCTGGATATTTTGACGCTCAACTGCTTTCATCGTTCGAGCCAGCTATGTCCCATATGGTCCTGTTCTTTATTGAGGCGTGGCTGAACATAGCTGGTCCACTAGGATGCGATGGTAGGAGTGTGGGTTTGGGGGACAGACTGCCTAGTGTTTGAACCCCAGTTCTAATACTTTTAGCTGCGTAACAAGTTATTTAACTGCTCTGCACCTCAGTTTCCGCATCTAGGAAATGGGAGAACTTACACCTACCTCTTGTGGGGGCTGTGGAGATTAACTGAGATCACCAGTATGAACGTACTTGTTCTGATGCCCGGCTCTATTGAGCAGGCACGTGATGAGGACGAGTTCTTCTCTGGGAGCCAAGTTCAGCAGCCATTCACTTATTCAGCTTCCTCTTCCGTGGGGAATAATCTTAATACCTAGTTCATAGAGTAGTTCTGGTGACTTAACACAATAATGTACGTAGAATGTTTAGCAGGGTACCTGCTACATCCTCCCTACTTAACAACCGTTAGGTACCCTCATTGTGATCATTGTGGTGCTGGCATAACAAGGTCGGTGAGAGAAGGGGCTCTCCAGAGTCACCTCACCTGGATTCTGGGGCAAAATTTCTTCACCTTTCTAAGCCTCGGTTTCCTGGTCTGAGAAATGGGATAATAATAGTACCAAATGTGACAGTGTGTGTAATGCTTTGGCACACTGCCCTGCAATGAAACCCTCAGCTACCACACTTGCTAATGTATGTTTACCCAGTGCCTACCTGGTCCTAAGTACCCGTTCCTCTGGGGCAGGAGTTGCGCTGATTCTCCATCTGAGGGTCCTTGGCTTGTAGACCGCTTGGCCCGTGCCTGCCACACGCTCCACAGTAACCGGCTGTCCCCAGGAAAGCTAGCCGGGGCCCTGGCCGATTCTGGCTTGAAGCTCAGGAACGAGCACATCCTGATGATCCTGTGCTTGGCAGACGCTGCTGGAAAGCGGAGGCCTACCTTCAGGGCCGGGCCCTGGCCGAGGTCCAGAGGAAGCCCTTGGTCTTGCCGGCGCCCCGAGCGCGCATCGGCTTTGGGGCTGAACAGAGCTTCCTTTGTGCAGTGACAGCGGCAGGTAGCTATTTCTGGGCGGCAAGTTCCTCACCAAAGGGCAGCCATTGACTTAGTAACTGGGGAACTGCCGGGCTGAGCCAGCTGGGCTCAGGGGCTGTTACTGCACCGAGGGGGGGACCCCAGGACCACACAGCTGGGGCCCCTCCACCCCAGGATGTCTGGTCCTCACACAAAGCCTGAGGAGAGATGAACCAGAAGCAGCACAGGACCAGGTGACAGATGTTATCCCCACAGTGGGCTTTGGAAACTTTGAGGAGGGGAGGGTTCTCAGAAACCCCGGAGTCCTCAAGCCAGCAAGTCTCAAGTTCATCAAGTCCTCACAGCAACTCCGCCAGGCAGGGCTTTTTTTTTTTTAATTAATTAATTAATTTATTTATTTATTCATCCCACAAGCCGCTCAGCTTGTGGGATTTTAGTTCCCCTACCAAGGATTGAACCTGGGCCCTTGGCAGTGAGAGCTAGGAGTCCTAACCGCTGGACCACCAGGGAAGCCCCCAGGCAGGGATTATTATCTCACCTTAGACGATGAAGAGATGATTCTCAGAGAGGTTGAAGTTGAGTGGTCCAAGGGTACCCAGCTGACTCCAAAGCCCTCCCTCCTGCCTTGCCTGGTGGTGTTGAAAGAAGAGGAAGACGAAGAGAGCCGGAGTCACTATTTCATCCTACTGAACGTTCAGTGAGCATTTACTATGTGACAGGTGCTGAGCCAAGCAATGTATGCGCATTGTCTCATTCAGTCTCAACATTGCCACTCTGAGGTGGGTACATTATCATGCCTCTAACAGAGGAGAAAACTGAGGCCCATGGAGGTTATTTGTCCCAGGGCACACCACTAGTAAGTGGCAGAATCAGAATTTGGACCCAAATTTCTCTGGCCCCCAAAGCCAGGATCTTTCCTTTCCATTTTCCATTACTCTTCCACATGCTGTAGAACCTGGAAGAATGCATTTCAGAGTCAGGGGTGGTGGCTGCAGTGGTTGAGGAAGTGGTGGGGTGGAGAGTGCTGGGGAAGAGGGGGAGGAACAAAGGCCAGAGGAGGCAGGGTAAATGGGGGGTTATTACTGTATACTGATTGAAGCAGGTTGGTAACATTGTGAGTCTCTCTAAAACCCATTTTAGTAACGTATAATACACTTACATACAGAAAAGAGTAATGTACATTATAGAGAAGTGTAGTGATCATGAATTTTCACAGACTGAACACTCCCATCAGCACCTAGATGAAGAAGCAGATTTCCAGTGACCCAGACCCCTCATGCCCCTGTCCTGACCACATCTAACCTCATCAATTGATCACATCTATTTTGTTCCTTTGCTAAATGAAACCACACGTCATGGATTCTTTTGTGCCTGGCTTCTTTCATGCAACACTATGTCTCTGTATAGCAAGTGTGTTCTTCAATGTTTTATTTTAAACATTTTCAAACACACAGCAAAATTGAAAGAATTTTACAGTGACTCCCACAAATCTGCCACCTCTATTCTGCTATGAACCTTTTAATGCACTAGCTTTCCTTACATATAAAGCTATCCCTCTATCCATTCATTAACATGTCTATTTTATTATGCATTTCAAACAAAGTTGCAGAATTCAGTTTCCTTCCTCTAAATACTTCAGCATGCCTGTCATTAAAGAGTTTAATGTTTGTTCACAATGTTTGTCCTTTTGATACAAAATTTATATATAATGAAATGCACAAATCTTAAGTGTGCAGTTATTGAGATTTGATAAACATATACACATGTGGAACCCCCAACCCTATCAAGATATAGAACATTCCCATCACCCCAGAAAGTTCTCTCCTGCCCTATCCAAGTCAATACTCATGCTTACCACCTCCCACTCCCCCACCCCACACCTCTAGGCAACCACTCTTCTGATATTTTTCTACAATAGATTATTTTGCCTATTCTAGAAGTTCATATAAATGGAATCATACAGTATATACTCTTTTGCGTAAGGCTGCTTTCACTCAGCTTAATGTTCTTGAGATTCATCTATACTGTTACACATATCAGTAACGTGTTCCTTTTCATTGGGTAGTATTCTACTGTAGGAATGTACCACAGTTTGTTTGCCCATTCTCCCACTGATGGATACGTGGGCTGTTCCCAGCTTGGAGCTATTGTGAAGAAGATGCTATGAACACTCTTGTACAAGCTCGTTTGGAAATATATGCTTTTATTTCTGTTGAATAAATACTTAGGACTGCGCTTTGTTATTATAAAAAACTGACATCCTTTTCCAAAGTGATTGATCATTTTCTGTTACCACCAAAAATGAATGAGAGCTCCAGTTGCTCCACTATCTTGTCAACATTTGGTATTGTCAGGCTCTTGAATGTTTCAGATAAGTATGTACTAATATCTCATTGTGGTTTTAATTTATATTTCCATGAAAAGGTGGATATAGCTCCATGTCAAGGGTCACAGCTTAGCGAGCAGAGTACGTGCTCTCTTGCGCAGACCACATCCTGTCCAACTGTACATGGCATCCCTGCTTCCCATCTTCCTGTCTAGTGGGCACAGTGAATAAGAGCCAGCCCTTGAGGTACCATCTTTATTTTAAAGAAAAATAGCATTTATAGTGGTTGAGAATGGCCTCTGCAGTCAGACTATCTGGATTCAGATCCCAGCCCCACCACATAACAGCTGGGTGGTGATGAACAAATTACTTAACATTTCTAACTTGTTCTCTCAAATCTACTCATAGGTTTGTTGTGAAGATTAAGGAGATAATACACATAATATGCTTAGCACAGTGCCTGGCACACAGTAAACACTAGTAAATGTTAGCTGTTTTGTTATTGTTGTATCTGACTAGAAAAGTTATATATGATTATTGTAGAAAACTTAGAAAGTAAATAAAAGTAGAAAGAAGTTTAGAGTCATCCTAACCCCACTACTCAAAAATAACTGTTATTAACACTTGGTGCTTTTTTTTTTTTTTTTTATTTCCTACGTAAAATTTTTTAAAAAACAGAGTTGACATCATACTCTATATACAGTTTCATTTCCTCTTTCCTATATTTAACTCGACATCATTAACATCTTGCCATGTCATTGCATATTCTTTGAATATTCTACACTTAAAGGGTGTGTAATGTTCCAGCAACAGATATACCACATTCAGAATGTGTCCTACGTGTGTAAGGTGATAAGGCAGTGAGTTCAGGATCAATGACTCTAGATACAGTCTTGACTACATGGGATATTTCCTTAAGAAATTTTTAAAGCCATTAACAAACATTGCCAAATTGGAGCACCATGTTAAAAACATGTTTTCACTTTTCCCTGAACATAAATGTATGAGGCAATAAAAAACGAAAAAAAATGTTGTAAAGAAAAGAAGTGAGACCATATACGAATGTGAAAAAATATTCTACAGTATAGAAAGTAAAAGGCTCTCCTCCCTCTCTTTACAATCCCACTGGTAAAGGACAATCACTTTGACATACATGCTTCCAGACCTTTTTTCCGTACATATACAGCCATAGGTATAAGTACACTAACCCAAGGGTATGGGGGTTCTGGAGCCTGCCCAAGCCTGGTTCCAGTCCTGACTCTGGCATGTGTAACTGTGTGACCTTGGGCAAGTTAACTAGCCTCCCCGGACCCTGTTTTAAAGGTCTCAGGCTATTGTTTCTGTAGGGATTTTCAAAACATCTCCAAGGCCCTCAACCTCCTCAACCCTGGATAGCAGAAGGAGAGTGGATGAGTGCCCATTCTTGAAGCTGGGAGTCACCTGAGCCCCTTGGGCCAGACTTCCCTGCTGAACTGCTTCCCCAGACTCCCCACACCACGGGCAAATTTGGGGCCCCCCAGAACTGCAGCAGCTAGAATGGATTCACCTGGACAAATGGGAAATAGCACAAGTTTCCTATGCAGATGGGTGGCCCAATGCTCACTCAGGAGGGTGTGGTTACCTGGGAATTGGTGGGTGTCTGGGCCTCACGTACCACTTAGAGGCCCAATCAAAGTCACCCTGTCCCTGTCGTGGGGGTGGGAGGGATACCACCACTTAGAGCTTCCTCAAAAACAACATCACCCTCTCCAGCCCGGGGAGTCAAGCTGTGATTGTCACTGTGGCACAGGGGGACAGCTCACCGGACTTCTTTTTTTAATTTAATTTTTACTTTATATTGGAGTATAGTTTATTTACAATGTTGTGTTAGTTTCAGGTGTACAGCAAAGTGATTCAGTTACTCATGAATATATATCCACTCTTTTTCAGATTCTTTTCCCATGTAGGTTGTTACAGAATGTTGAGTAGAGTTCCCTGTGCTATACAGTAGGTCCTGTTGATTATCTCTTTTATATATAGTAGTGTGTATCTGTTAATCCCAAACTCCTGGTTTATCCTGGACTTTTAAATAAATGTGGAGCAGGTCACAGTGAGCAGCCCTCTCCTCGCTTAGGTCTTCACCAGGAATCGCCAAATGCCACCTTCAGTTTACTCGCCCAGGATCCCAGTCACATGGGTGTTTTCATCACCTCTCCAAGCTGACCTTATTCAACAACACAGGGAAAATCAATGGTGTGATTAATTATTAATCAGTGGTGTGATGAATTGAACTAAAACCACAAGACACGCCCTGTTTTGTCTGGAGACTCCGCAGAGCTGCCTCCTCCAGGGGGAGGGAACTGGGCCACTTGTTTGGCTTATTTACTTACGTGCGTGCATCTGGCCTACTACATCGCATAGTGATTCATTTCAGGACAGGTCCATGCACCCAAGGTGGAACCAGGCTGGGGAAGGATGCTGGAATCCGGGAATCAGCTTCCCTGTAACCTCAGCAGCAGAATTCTCCTGTTTTCCATTCACCCTCTCTCTCTTTCATGATGTGTTTCCTCCCCGGAAATCTCATTAACCCTGAGACTTTCTGAACATTTTCCCCAGGTAGATGGGGCTGGCCTTTGGAGGGAGGGGTTACTCAGGTTGAGTTTCCAGGAAAACCCCACGTGCTCAGGATGCATCTGTGGACCCCCGGGAAGGTTACATAACCTCCTCAAGCCTCAGTTTCCTCATCTGCAAGAGAAGTTTCCTTGTGGGGCGTTGCAGGGTTTCAATAATATGACACCATGTGCCAAGCTTGCTTCCGGGCCTTTGCATGTGCTGTTCACTCTCCCTGAGACACAATTCCCCTCTGTCCACCGCAGCCCTAGCCCCGTCGCTTGATCGACACCAACAATCTTTCCAGCGGAAGGCAAATGTTATTTCTTCAGAGAACACCCACAACCTGGTCAGGTGCCCGGTGAAGAGCACCCACAGTTCCTCCTACTTGCCCTCCCCGGCCTCTTCACAGCTATGATTTAAGTAACGTCCGCCTCCTCGGCCCATACTGGGGGCCCCACAGAGTAGGGCTGGGTCTGAGTGGCTCATCCCTCCGTCCCCAGTCCCTGCACAGGTCGGAGCCTTGGTTGGCACTCAGAAAACGTCAGAGTCCTTTTCAGAACCACGGCCTGTGGATCTGAAACCTCCGACACCCGCCTGAGGCCCTTAGGCTTGGCATCTTGTGGGATGAAGTTTGGGCGGAGGCCAAGGAGACTGCGGCAGAAGCCTCGGGGTTCAGCCTGGGGAGCCTCGTGGCTCTGAGCCCCAGGCTGAGCTCCCCTAGAACTTGGGGTTCAGTCTGTTCCCTGATTCTGTGGTCACATTACTGGTGGGCAGGCTCAGACAGGCCAGCTCTGAAGCACAGTCCACTGGGGCGGGCAAACCCTGGGCCTCACCCTGTACCCAGCACGCACACAGGCTGCTACACGCCTGGTGAAACTCAGAGGGCTGCCTCCCCCATGCAGTTCCACCTTGTGTCCATTCCAGGAGAAAGGAAAGCGTCTGACAGAGAGCGTGGCCTCATCAGGCTCCTGCCCAGGAGGGAAAACACACAGACACGCAGGCTAATAAGCACACACGCGCACACACACACTCCACTCGGAGAAAACTCGGGAGCCAGGCCCAGCCCTCTGCTGTGGTTTTTCACGGGCCCAAATATTTCTCCTCCTTGGGTTATGGGCTGAGGAGGGTGGGAATCCTGATAAACATGGCCCAGGGCCACGGGGACCTGGCTGTCTGTGTGCCCTGGGCAGTTACACTGAGAATAAGAATAATGCCCACAGCAGCAGGCCTTTTATCAAAGACTTACTATGTGCCAGGCACTGCGCAAGGCTCTTGGGAGACAGTAATGAACAAAAGAGGTAAGAAGCTCTGCCCTCGTGCACCTTATGGTTGGAGAAGACAGCTGATAAATGAACTAAATAAGTAACTTATATAGCGGGTTAGGTGACAAATCCTACGTAGGAAAATAAAACAGGAAAGAAATGTGGGGCTGGGCAGGGGACGTTGAAAGTCTAAACAGTGTGACCAGGAAAGGTCTCTCTGAGAAGGTGACCCCTCACGGTCTCACATAACCTTCTTAACAAGCTCTTGAAGTTATGACTATTTCATCCCCATTTTATGGATGAGGGAACTGAGGCTGAGAAGGGAAATGAACTTGCTCAGGACCTGTGAGGGCAGAGTCAGAATTTGAACCCAGGCCTTCCTGACATCAAAGCCCTAACCTGCCCTGAGAGCCTGCCTGCCGGACCCAAGGCCCCAGCCTGCCATGCCCCTTGAAGTGCAGGTCTGCAGGACCCGGAGCTGTGTTCATAATTCCAGCCACTGGGTTACCTGAAGAGGGCCGGGCATGTGTCTCCAAGTCAGACCTGTTTGGGCTGGACAGCCCGGCCCATGAAAAAGTTCTTTTGTGCTTTCTCGAAGGGCCTCACAAGAGGGTTAAACACCCTCACATTAGTGCTAATTTGGGGCTGCCTTTCCTATTCAGCCAGTGACAAAGCCGGGTGTTTGCACAAGGGCCTGAGGAATGGGACCACACGCACTGCCAGGGAGCAGGCTCCGTGCCCGCAGCCACGCTGCCCTCGCAGGCACCTGTTTCTCTCTGCAGAGATTCCTGGTCTTCCTGCTCTAGCTCTGCCCCGCCGCCATCTGAACAAGCCTTTGTCCCCCCACCCATCCCCGTAAAAACCCACTGGGGAAGAACAGAAGCCCCATGTACAAAGGACACCGTTGGATCTTGATTCAGTTACGAACCCCCATCGACATGAACCAAAAATGTGTGTCATAAGGCAAAATGGAAACAACCTCATTGTACATCAAAGGGAGAAATGGTTAAATAAACGAGAGAACATGCACACCACAGATGTTTAAAAAGAGCGAGGCAGATCTGAGGGCGCAGAAACACAGAAAGTGCTGCGCAACCTGCTGTTATGTGAAGAAAAAAATGGCAAAATAATATATATATATATGTGTATATATATATATATATATATATATATAGTGGGCTCTTATTTAGGCTAATTTTAAAACAGTCCCAAGTAGGTGCCTAGAGGCTTTGATATGATTGTAAACACATATGAGTCTGTTAAGAAGATTTAAAAATCATTGCACTTTGGTCAGAAAAATAATAAAAATATGTTATAAACGCTTAAAAATATAGAGGGTCTGAAAAGAATCCATCAAATTGTTAATGGGGAAGGAGCAGTTGGACGCAGGTGGGGATGGAGAAATGAAGGCAGACTTTCAATGTTTTGTTGCATTTTCCCCTGAAAGTTTTAAAATATTGGGAATATATGTGTGTATATATATATATATATTTATGTATGACCATATCTGTGTGTGTGTGAGAGAGAAGTACTTTTTTTAAAATAAATTTATTTTATTTATTTATTTTTGGCTGTGTTGGGTCTTAGTTGCTGCTCGTGGGCTTTCTCTAATTGCTGCGAGTGGGGGCTACTCTTCGTTGTGGTGCGCTGGCTTCTCATTGCGGTGGCTTCTGTTGCGGAGCGTGGGCTCTAGGCGCGTGGGCTTCAGTAGTTGTGGCACAGGGGCTCAGTAGTTGTGGCACAGGGGCTCAGTAGTTGTGGCTTGCGAGCTCTAGAGCGCAGGCTCAGTAGTTGTGGCGCACGGGCTTTGTTGCTCCGCGGCATGTGAGATCTTCCCGGACCGGGGCTTGAACCCGTGTCCTCTGTATTGGCAGGCAGATTCTTAACCACTGCACCACCAGGGAAACCCGAGAGAAGTACTTCTAATGAAGAACTCCCATTTTGTTATGCACAGCCAATTCTCGTTATTTGTGACAGTTACATCCTATGACGTTGACACGAACCAATGAATTGAATGAGACAATTCTGAACCAATGATCCTACAGGAAATACAGGGTTAAGTTCCTGCAAGCCTCTGATCACAATATTTTCATCCACTGACTAACATACAATCTTGTTGTGTGTGTTTCTGTTTAAATGCATCTTATTTAATATAAATCGTTGACTCACTAACATCGACCCCAGCCTGTAACTCGTGGCCAATTGAAGCTTCTGACACATGTGTGTTCTCCGTAAGCCCCCTCACGACTTTCCTGCTGTAGGACACCGGACAGCACTTCAGCACTAAGCTTGGGAGCCATTTTAAACAGCGAAATCAGCAAGAAAAAGCACAAAAATGTGAAAAGCGTGACACCAAATAGCGCACAAAAAGGATCCATGTTTTTGTTTTTGTTTTTCTTTGCCAGCCGCACCGAGTGCTTGTGGGATCTTAGTTGCCCAACCAGGGATTGAACCTGGAGTCCTCGGCAGTGAGAGCACGGCGTCCTAACCACTGGACTGCCAGGAGATTCCCCAGGACCTATGTTTACAGTATAAGAACTGACATAAGAAGGCAGAGCCACGGCCGGGAATGTGCTGCTGGGCGAATCAGGTTTTTGTCACTTTGTGCATGTCCCAGGATGATCACGAAAGTGCCTTGAGTATTGATTTGGGGACTACAAAGAAATTTTAGCGAGTGGGCATGTTCACAAATGGGGATTGACTGTATATACTTCAGCCTTCCTCCCACACCTGGGATCACTCTCATCTTGGGTTTTTAAGGTTCCATTTGGCTTCTGCAAGCTCCCTGGTGCTCACAGCAGACCACTGTCAGGCTGTGTGATCAATATCTGAGCTCAGTTTCCTCTCCCTTGCAGGGTCGAGCGTCTGCACACTGCCTAACACAGTGCCTGACATGTAGCAGGTGCTCAAAAACGGCCAATGTTACCATCACCACCATCGTCCCGTGATGGGCATTGGGGGTTCCACTGAGGTTTGGTAAAGGGCTGTTTACACCAGAACTCCAGGCTGGCATCCTTTTCACGTATTCTTTGTCCCACCTTTCCCTTCTCTGGCTGCACCTACAAAAGCAGACAACAATCTGAATATTGGAACATTGAAGCCAATAAAATGACTTCCTGACACCAGGTTGAATGGGAACTTTTCCCTTTGAAATGATGGTCCTCTTCTCTTCTCTCCCATCACCTCAGGTGTGACCCTGGGGCTCTGCTCTCTCCTTGGGATTCCCATGAGTCTGCTTAGCACAGATCTCGCTGCTTATGGTTAACAGTAAAAAAAAAAAAAAAAAAAAAAAGCTTCAGGCTCGGAGCCAGGATGGCAACTCACTAGGGCTGGGCTGCTGCTTACTCATCAATATTCCCTGTGCTCAGCACAGATCAGTGCCTTGTGAAAGGCTATCAGCTGAAAAAATAGGGCCCAGGAGTGAACGGAGCTTCCCACTCCAAACCTCCCCCAGTACCAAGTAGAAGGCAAAGAACACGTGTCAGCAGTGTGTGCTCAAGAAGCAGTATCTCACTTACTGGTATTTTCAGCTTAGTCTAGTGTATCTAAATTTCCTAAATGGCCCTAGACACATTTTTTCACTCTAACGAAACTGTGATTTCATTAGAAATTTCACCCTAATGCAACCTGGGAGAATAATGTAAATTTCAATTTTTAATTTTAAGAAACTTTTAATACTGGAGAGAATAGTCAGAAAAACGAAGGGAGCAGTGGACAGAGTTAGCACTCAAAATATATTTGTGGAGGGGTAGGAAAAGGGAGGAGGCTAAATGCCTGACAACTGGATGACCAGACAAACTAGCAAATGAACCAATGCATGAATGAAATGGAACCACTGTATCTCCCCTACACCTGACCACGGCTGGAAAGGGAGAGTGGTGAAGTGAGTTGGCCAATATAGAACAGGCATTAGCACAGCAGGTATATTTGCTATGTGACTGGCTCTGTGCTGTGCCTTTTGAATGTATTAACTAACTGAAACCTCAAGCCAATTTCTACAAGATAATTATTGCTGTCCCCATCTTACAGATGAGCAGACTGAGGCCCCTGAGAAGCAAAGCAACTTGCCCAACCTCACAAGGCTGGTTAGCAGGGCAACTGGACTTGAACCCACACGGCTGGCTCCAGAAGCTGCCCTCCCAGCCACTATAAGACACTGTCCCTCTGGGCTGTGATGGCTCTGGTCCCTCAGAGACACTCCCAGGAGGCCAACACCCTACCCGGTGGTGCGAGAGAGGGGTTGTGCCCTGCTCAGGATGGTGCCTAGATCCTGCTGCCCAAATCACTGGGTCCGGACTCCTTTGCTGCCTCTTTCCCATTTCTCCACAGTCTGGTTCCAACAGAACTTTTTGCATCTTATCTCTTTCTTCTTCTTTTCCTGTACCAAGTGCTGCGTCCCAGCCCGGCTGCTCCCTGGTCACACCCATGCGTTCCTGTCTCTACGCCTATCCTACTGCTGCTCCTGCCCTGGCCCAGAATGCGTTCTATTGCAATCCTCTCCACATCTCCAAGCCAAGCTTCCATGCTACCTAGCCCATGAAGACCTCCCTGGTTGTCCCTGCTGGAATGCATCACACCTTGCCTGCCTTTAGGCGTCAGTAGTTAACTATCATACCCACCCCCGCCCCCCCCACCCCGCCCTGGTCCTCTCCCCCTCCGCCCACCATTCCCATCCTAAGAAAGTCTCATTGACCAACAGCGTGCGCTGCAACTTCACACCCCTCCCCACCCCAGACCTTAAGATGCTGGAGAGCAGGGAGCTTAGTCCGCCTCATGCCCTTGTCCCCACAACCTGGCACTGCAACTGACATAGTAAATGAACATACCTCTGACCTTTTGGATACAATGAGGGTATTAACAGTAAAAGTCGATGACAGTTTAAAAGTCATCTGCTCCATGAGTCCATGTTCCGCTGCTAGCTGCTAATAACATGCTGGCGTCCCAAAGTCCTTAATTCCAGGACTCCTTAAGACTCCCTCGGTACACACCGCTTTTCATCACGCTTCTGTGCCTTTGCCATGCTGTTCCAATATTTGGAATGTTCTTTCCCATCTCAGTTGCTCAGAGAGAGAATCCAATCCTTGTAAACTTGGTTCAATGTCCCCTCCTCTAAGAAGCCTTCCCTGATCACTTAGCGCCCTCCTTTGCCCCAGAGTGAACCACTTCTTCTTTCGAGTTTCTCTGCACGTCACACCTACCTGGGAGGTTACCAGGCTTGCTGCTGTACTGCAATGGGTATTTCCATGTGTCTGTCCCCTGATAGCTCTTTGAGGCCAGGAACATGTCACATCATCTCTATGGCCCCAGGACCAAACATGGTAATGTTCAAGCATATTTTGGGGTAGATTTCTCCAAAAGAAAATCTATGTGTATTTGGATAAATTACTACACATGTAGTGCTTAGAACAGCATCTGGCACATAATAACTGCTACAGACATATGAGCAATTGATACAGCCCAACGGAGCTGTGGTGAGGATTAGATCAGATCATACTTAAAATGTGCCCTGTCCAGAGCCTGGTATATGGTAAGAGTTCAATTGACAGAAGCTGTTATTTAGTATGAATTTAGCTCAAATTCAGCACATTACATATGAGCTCTTGGGGAAGAAAAACAAACCTGGACAGAAACTCCAAGGCTTTCGATCTCACTCTGCAATCTCCTGTGAAAGGGAAGTGGGTGTGTCCTGCTGCCTGACTCAGAGAGAGGCGCCCCCTCCCACCTGGTCCTACCCGTCTTCTTGTGTCTGCCCATCCATGCAGTGATCAGACTTGACCCTGGAGAGTAGCAAAGATCCTATCACTGCCCCAGGGTGGGGGCTGGCAGGAGGGGTTATAATTATGGGTTTCACTGAAATTGTGGCTATAAGGAACGCTGCTTTCTGCGGCTCCTCTAAGGGTTCTGTGGGCCCCTCCACGACCCCTCCTGCCTGGGTGCCCCCAGAAGTCAGCACTCCCAGCCCAGCGACTAACTTAACTGTGTGTGCTAAGCACTTTATGTGAAGTATCTCATTTAATGCCCACAAAGGGCATTCTTTTCCCCATTTCACAGATGAGGAAACCGAGGCTCAGGGAGGCAAAGGGGGTGGCCAAGACAGGCTCCAAGGTCTTTTTGAACCTCGGGCCCGTGATCTTAACCTCCACTTGGTACCAAATGGTACCATTTGCGTCCCAAATGGTACCAAAATCTGGTAGTAATCATACAGTTAGGAAACTGGCCTCTGGACCCCAAGAGCCCTGGGTTTGATTCTTGGCTCTGACCTGTGTCATCCCGGGCAGTCACATCACCTCTCTGAGCCTGGGTTTCCTCCCAGGTTTGTTGTGAGGACTAGCTGAGAAAATGTATGTAAGTGTCTGTAAGTGCCTGGGACAGATAAGGGTTCAGTAAGACTCGGATAATATTCATTCACTGTCATTGTCGTCGTTAGGCTGCAGAGTCCTGAAATCACTGTCTACATACATACAGACATCAAGGCGTTAAGAAACCTCTTGGTATTAGACATGCCACATGCGACATTTCCAATTTTGTCCGGATCCTGAGTCATGAAAAAATGCACTGAGTCCTGGGCTTTCCGTTTTGCTTTTATTAAGCCATCGAGTTGTGGGATGTATAGTAAGCAACAGGATCTTCAATGGAAAGCAAATGAAATGGAACCCTGATTTGCTGTGTGAGTTGCATCCAGTCAATGAACCTCTCTGTTCCTGAGTTTCTCTCTGAGGTTCATAGTGACCATAGGGTAGAGCCCGGAGCTCTCGGAGGGAAAGGGGTTTTAGAAGCCCTGGGTCATCCTGTCCTTGTTTCCCTTTTCCTGTCTTCTGTTTCCGTGATGAATGCCTGGGAGGGGAAGATGTGCAACAGGGAGGAGGAAAGGGAGGGAACTGTTATTTACCGATCTGGGAGCAAGACAAAGCACAGAGCCTCATGTCTCCTGTGACCCACTTCCCTCTGTGGCCCCGAGCAAGTAACACCCTGGCTCACGGTGACTATGCTACGATCACCTCCCTCCAACTTACTCACCTCTCCAGGCGAAGCAGGAAGGAAATACCGTGCCTGGCATTGGGCAATGCCAAGGCCCAGGCAGGGCTCCATTAAACCCCGAAATGAACCCCGGGTCCCATCTGCTGGGCCCCATCCACAAGTGTGCTGGGGCTTCCTAAGTAATTTGTGAGCTTCTTCACTTTGCCTGTTTTTTGTGTGTTTGTTTGTTTGTTTTTGTTTTGCGGTACGCGGGCCTCTCACTGTTGTGGCCTCTCCCGTTGCAGAGCACAGGCTCTGGACGCACAGGCTCAGCGGCCATGGCTCACGGGCCCAGCCGCTCCGCGGCATGTGGGATCCTCCCGGACCGGGGCACGAACCCGTGTCCCCTGCATCGGCAGGCGTACTCTCAACCACTGCGCCACCAGGGAAGCCCGACTTTGCCTGTTTTTATGTTCCTCTTATTAACGAGTGGGCTTAGGACATTCAGGACTTCCTTAATTATGGCTTCCTCCTTCCTGAGCATTCTGTCTTAGGATTTTTGACACTGTTCTAGACAACTCGGTCTTTCCACTGGAAACGACAAGGTGCGGGATGAGAGACGGAGATGCCAGGCCCAGATGGGCTCTTGCTCCCCAGGGCCACCAGCCCACCACCTCCTGTCCCCGGCGGGCAAACCCCACACACAGCCAGAGTGGACCTGCGGAGATTCCGTACACACATTTCTTTTAAAATTCAGAGGCCCAACACTTGGTCTCTAAAGGTAGTAGAGTTCTATCTGGTTCACTGCTCTTTTGAGCTTCCTGGTTTCTGAGGTAGGTCCGTGGGGCAGCTTTTAACTTTTGAGGCACTTTTCCCTCAATTTCTCTCGGGCTGAGATGGGTGGGGGGGGAAGGGTTGGAGGTGAGGGGACACAGTCTCAGTGAACAAAAACGCCTTTCTTTTCATTCCATGGCATTCGACACACCAGCACGCTTAATAAAACAGGTGGCAGGCCCGGCGAATCCAGGTGCTGATTCAGCCCTGACACCACTTCCCTTTCATCTTGGGCCTCAACTGTTTAACAGCCGCTTAAGGAGAAGAGATGGAAGAGTTGATCTCCTTAATACGCCATCCTGAAACTGCTGTGCGTAAGCGTGCTCCTCTCCCCGGAGGCTGGGGGCATCGTTTCTGGTTATATTAGTAATTTATCTGGTGTGTCTAAGAACTATTCATAAGGTCATCCTAAAAAACAACAACAACAAAGATGAACCATTGATATGGTTTTTTTGGGGGAAAAAAAAGCAAGTTTATAAAACACAGTATCTGGTGTGCAATTCCATTTTTTGGTGGAAAAAAGATCCACTTATGGACAGAAATACAGTTTGGAAGGTTTAAAAGGTAGCACTGAATGTTGGTATAATGCGGTTTAAAATTTTTTTAGTTATTTATTGCCTTTGGCAATTTTGAAAAATTTCTCCAACAAACATACATAATTAGAAATTTTCTTAAAAAAAGAGAATCCCACAACCCCCAGGATATCCATGGTTAATCAAACCCAGGCTTAGCTTAAACTGTCTCTCCAAAGCAGACAAAAAATCTAGATGTCAGTAGCTAATTTCCACTTTTATCCCTCATTCCTCAATTCAGGCCCACCTCCCCCAAAGCCCAGGGGGTTGAAGCTAATGAGAAATTATCGTTCATCATTTGTGTTTGACTCTGTAGCACATTTTTTCCCCTAGACCTGGTTTCTCCCCATAATGAGAGCTGTCACCGAAGTACGCAGGGGTGGGAGCGGCTGTCTTTCCACAGCCCTAAAATGTTTAGTTTCTCCAGCCTCTGCTTTCTCCTGAAAGGCCAGGGATTAGAACTACTGTTCCGTTCTCAGAGGGGGTTTGTTTATAAAAATTTTCTGTTTAAACCTGGGTTGAGGTAACCAGAACCTCGAGTGTGGAACCAGCCTTCTCTCTCCCATCTGTCTGGGGCTGTATCCTCTGCAGAAGCCAGGCACAAGCGAGGACTCAGAGAGAGGCTTCTGTTACTGTCTCTTCAGCTCTCTCGAAAATGGCCTGCCTCCCCCCTCACCTGAAGTTAAGCCTGGAAAGTCTTGGCATCACGTCACTTTAAGGAAGGAGAAGGGCTTATAAAAAAGATCTAGAAGATCGGGAAGATGACAACCGGTCGTTTGAGAGTAAAACAACATTTTTGGCTGATGAAGCTTGAAAACTGATTTTGAAACCTCAGATCCTAGTTCCCAGGGGAAGGGGAGAAAAACCCTCCAGGCAGGCCATCGCTCCTCGGATGTTCTCCTGAGCCTCCCTTCCACTCACGGTCACAAAGCACCTTGGTCCGTGAGGAGGGCCTTCCGAGTGGCCCAGCGCTCCCTTGGGCCTGCTGCCCTGCTGCTGTTTCAGATGACAGGATGCAAGCTTCAGAGGGAGGCAACCTCCCAGGAGATTATATTCACCCCAAGGAAGACTTGTGCGAGGAGGGCTTGGGGGAGACAGGGTATTCGTATGAATACCACGTGCACAGTGGGCGCTCGATACATGAATCTTGGAAAGCTGTCGTTAGGAATGTGAACTTTGGAGCTGGTGGATCTGGGTTCACATCCCAGGGCTGGCACTGAGACCTGAGTGGTCCTGAGCAAAGGAGAGCTGAATGCCCATGACCTAGGGCTGCTGAGGAGATGAAGTAGGAAAGCTGTCTTGCAGCGCAGAAATGAAAGCATAAAACAATAGTTGGCAGCACGAGGGAACTTAGGGAGTGTCAGAGCTGTGCTGTATCTTGACTGTGGCGGAGGACACACAGTGTCACGCATCGTCAAAACCCACAGAACTGCACACCACAAAGAGTGAATTGTACTTGATGTACATTTTTTAAAAATTATCTCAAAGATTTCTTCTGGTTTTGACATTCTGTGGATTTCCTCACCTGTAAGACAGAGTTGTTATTGGAAAGGAATGATTAAACGGATATGTTTTTGCATTATGATGGGAAAAAAGATGTGTATCCTTTTATAATTTCATTCACTCACCTCAGTGTCCTGATACCCGTCAGCCTCTGGTCCCTTCAGGATTTACCCAGGCCAGAGATGGCCAAGGATGCCCCTCAGAGCCTCTTGTGGTCGGTCACCTGGAGCAGCAATACCTCAGAGCTGCACCATCCAGTATGGTAGCCCTGGCACACGGCTATTGAGACTTGAAATGTGGCTATTGCTACTGAAGGACTGAATATTAAATTTTATTTAATTTTTCGTTAATTTACATTTAAACTTGGAAACTGAATCAGTGTAAAATATTTTCCTATTAAAGGCAACTTTATTCAGACAGAGAAAGACAAATATCATATGATATCACTTGTATGTGGAATATAAAAAAATGATTCAAATGAACTTATTTACAAAATAGCAACTGACTCACAGACGTAGAAAACAAACTTATGGTTACCAAAGGGGAAAGGTGGCAGGGTGCAGGGTGGAGGATAGATTAGAAGGTTGGGATTAACATACACACACTACTATATATAAAATAGATAATCAAAAGGGACCTAGTGTATAGCACAGGGAACTCTACTCAATACTCTGTAATAACCTATACGGGAAAAGAATCTGCAAAAGAATAGATATGTGTATATGTATAACTAAATCACTTTGTTATACACTTGAAACTAACACAACATTGTAAATCAAATATACTCCAATATAAAAAAGAAAAAAAGGACAAAAAAAAGACAACTTTATTGCTTTGGTAGGACTACATTTTAATTTTTAATATATTGTATAATTAACTTTAAAAATTGAGATATAATTCCTATATCATTAAATTCACTCTTTGAACGTATACAACTCAATGGCTATTCATACATTCGCAAGGTTGTGCAACCATCTCCACTAATTCCAGAACATCTCTTCACCCCCAAAAGAAACCCTGTACCTATTAGCAGTCACTCCACAATCCCCCCGACTCCCAGCCCCTGGCAACTATCATCTACTTCCTGTCTCTATGTACTTGCCTATTCTGGACATTTCATATAAATGGAATCATGCAATATATGGTCTTTTGTGTCTGGTTTCCTTCCCTTAGCCTCTGTTTTCAAGGTTTCCTCACGTTGTACTTTATTCCTTTTTAAGGCTGAATAATACTGCATTGTATGAATATACCACCTTTTGTTAATTCACCAGTTGGTGAACATCTAGGTTTTTCCACTTTTTGGCCATTAGCCCTTGAAAATGTAGCATCCAAATTGAGATGTGTTATAGTATAAAATATATACCAGATTTCAAAGACTTGTACAAAAAAAGGAATATAAGATCTCCTCATTAATACTCTATTTATACTGACTACACACTGAAACTATTTTTAATACATTGGGTTAAATAAAATAGATCATTTTTTAAAAAGAGAGCTTAAGAACAAGGCAGGGGAGGTGTGAGCTGTTGAGGAGGGGGCGGGGACTGTCCCCCCAGGATCTCGCCCTTCAGTGCCCCCTGCCCAGTGGTGAGCCTGAATGAGGAGCAGAGTGGGCCAGGCAGCAGGAACAGCCACCCTTGGAGTCACCCTGCCTTGGCACCGAGGGGAGCTGCAGAGAGGACAAGTCCAGGCAGGAGTTGGTGAATGATCTCCCCCTGGGAGGGGAGCCGGGATTGGAACTATTGGGCAAAAGGAGTCATTGGAGCGGCCAGTGACAACAGCGCCTTCTCCTTGTATCTGGCTTGTGCCGGCCCACAGAGTTGCTCAAGTCCCCACAAGCTCCTGGGCTCCTGTCCTCGCCTGGGAGCAAAGGCAGCAATGGGAGAGGCTTGTTCCTCTGGGCACCAGGTGGCTGGCTCCTGAGCAGCCATTGCGAGGCTGGAGCCCAGGCCCTGCTCTGTCACTACCTTGCTGTGTGTCCTTGGGCAAGTCCCTTCCAGTCTCTGGGCCTTGTCAGAACTGGATTAGATCATTTGGAAGGTGTTTTCCAGCTTTAACCTTTTAGGGTTCTGCAAAAAGTCCTGGCTTTATCCTTACCAGCTGTGTAACTTCTCTGCTCCTCATTTCCCCGTCTTTAAGATGGAGAAAATAGGGACTTCCCTGGTGGTCCAGTGGTTAAGAATCCGCACTTCCAATGCAGGGAGCATGGTTTCGACTCCTGGTCGGAGAACTAAGATCCCTCATGCTGCATGGCGTAGCCAAAAAATAAAAATAAAAAAAAAAAGATGGAGTAAATAATCGTTACCTCACCGTGATACTGCAAGGTTTAAATGACATAGTCATTGCTGACACTTAGCACTCACTATGTACCAAGCACTGTTGTAATTGCTTTGCACAGATGAGTTTATTTAATCTTCCCACCAAACCCTCTAAGGCAGGTCTCATTAGTCCCATTGTCCAAATTCATATAGTGAGGATGCTTCAGAGCAAGGGTTTTGAACCCACAATGCCCAGCTCCAGAGTCTGTTTCCTTATCCACATGCCAACCTGCCTCCAGCACAGATGGGAAGCATAATAAATCCTCGATAACTGTTGGAAGGGAGAGAATCCCATGATTGTTAAAATACCTCTGCTGGAATCACTATTAAGCAGAGGGGGACACCAAGCCCCAAAGGATAAGGTGACGTGTCCTGGGCCACTGCCAAAATGGTGACAGTGTGAAACCCGAGTATCCTGGCTCAGAGCTCCCCTAAGTATTTGAAACTGGACTGGATCTCTAGTGATACATGCAAATCTGCCGGCAGATACAGAGCCCCGGCCCAGGCTGATCTCAGAACTTATCACATGTCTGATTAATATCTGAATATCAGGGCAGCGCTTCTGGAACTGCCTTTGCCTTCCTCTGTGCAGAGTCGCTGAATTTCCTCCAGGTACCATTCTTAGTTGTTAGGTTTTGCATTATTAAGAAATGGCTGTTCAGGGCACTTAAAGTCACTCTGTCTTCTGAGACTCAGTTCAGATATTTCGTGAGTGTTTATTATGAATAGAGCATGTACTAGGCATGGGAGCTACACGTAGAAGGAACTGCCTCCCTGCCCTGCCCTCTGGGAGTTCCCAGTTGAATCAAACAGATAGAAGAAATCTCCTTGCTCAAGAATAATTGCTTATAGATGGACAAAAATGATAAAAGCCAGTGTTGGTGATGGTACAGGGAAACAGCCACTCTCATTCCTTGCTGGTGGGGAAGGAACTTGGTGCAAACTTTCTGGAGGGCAGTTTGGTAACAGGCATAAAAAATCATAAAATTGTGCCTACCCTAAAAACCCCTGCAATTCTACTTCTTGAAATTGGCCCCAAGGAAATAATGATGGCTGGGCACAAAGATTTAGCCATAGTTAATTTCACGCAGCATTGTTTCTAATAATGAAATATTGGATATGACCTAAATATCCATCAATGGAGGACTGATAAATGAGGTCAGGTCTTCCATATAAAGGTCGTCATGAAATATCTGATGTTGGAAACAGATTCAGATTGTTGGCTAGTGGGGGTAAAAAAGCAGGTTACAAACAGTAGCTATGGTGTGATGGCCCTTTTTTTTTTGGAAGAATATGCATTTGCTATAATAAGAGCTAACATTTGTTGAGTCACTTTTAGGCATTGTTTCAACCGTATAACATAGATGCTCTGTTTAAAATTTAAAAAAAGTTTTTATATCATAGATGCTCTTTTTATTTTCATTTTACAGTTGAGGAAATGAGGCTCAGAAAGTTCAAGAGACTAGCCCACAGGTATACAGCTAGGATTAGAGTCCAGCCAGAGAGGCTGTGCCTTTAATTGTGGGGCGACGGTCTTCCTCTAAACAGAATAAAGGGTAGGAAAGAACAATGGTGGTTCTCTTTGGATGGAAAATTATCAGAATTTAATTTTTTTCTTCATTATATTTACCTGCATTTTCATTTTTTCCCCCTCTCAAAGACCATGGGTTGCTTTTGAAATGAGAAAAATCATTATTTTATTTCAAAAACCACTGACCTGTTGAATTCTACAAATCAAAGAAACCGAAAGCTTGACCTGTCAAAAGGGTTTTTCCCTGGCAAGTCCTCCACTTGCCAGAGGGTTGTTTCAGGCTGAGGGCAGAGAACCCTAAGTTCTGATCTTCAGAACTGTAATGGGGGAACCTCATCCCCCGCCAGCCCCCCTCAGGCAGAATCCCAAAGGGCAAGGTTCCAGCTGGTGGAACTTCCCATCAACCCCTGAATTCCAAGGCCTGGACTTCACCGGCAATTAAAAGGTGGGCACTCAGGTCATAGTGGCCCCATTCTTCCTGTTGCAAGCCTTCCAACCAATCCACTTCAGAATGAGGTAGGCAAGGAGAAGCCCAAAGCAGGTGGCAAAGATGCTTAAAAAACAAAAGAAACATTTTTTTTTTTGTCCCAAATCAGCTAGGGATCCCCTGGAGTCATCCCCACCAGGGAGTTAGCTGACTTTTTTTCCTCTTGGCCTGACTGGCTGCTGTGATGTGTTTATGATGAAAGTATCTGTCACAACAGCTCTTAGAGGACTATAGCCTGGGTTTCCACCCTCTGAGGAAGGGAGGGGTTGGGAACAGGCCACAGCACTGTTGGGGGAGGGGGAGGAGGAGGCAGGGAGTTGTAATCATAGTAAAAATAGCAAAATGATAATAAGCTCAACAAACATTTACTGAGAACTCACACATTCTGAGAGGTTTACATGCATTGTCTCATTGAATGAATCCTCCCTTAAAAGCCATGAGGTAGGCACTGTTATTATACCAGTCTCGACGGTGGGAGAACCCAGGCTGAGTGATATTAAATAACTTGCCCATGGTCATGTTGTGCGGCTGATAAATGGTAAAGTTAGGGTTATAAACCCAAGTCCTCCTCTTGCTAAGTACCCATTTCCTGGAGCTGTGGGAGACCCCCAAAGCCTTTACTTCCCAGAAAACACACACACACACACACACACACACACATTTTCAATTTCAGGGAAACTGCTGTTTTCAAGTCTCTTGGCCAGAAAGATGTCACATTTCTCCTGGATTTATGTGAAGCCACTTTGGAGGCAGTCCAGCTAAATGGATCTGAGATCAGGCAGTCCTTGGTTTGCATCCTATTTCCAGCACGACACATTTCTGTGACCTTAGGCCTCAGTATTCTCGGTGTACAATGGAGACTCATAATAATAATACATACACACACACACACACACACACACACACATGCACACGATCACATAAAGCTTGGAAACAAAGATACTATTAACTTGCCTGTATTATAATGTAATACAGCTAAACCATTCACATTTGTTATGCATGTTTTTCTGTTTTCAGACTTAATGGCTACTCTGAATTTATCTCATGGGGGTTGTGTGTGTGTGTGTATACCTATATATACTTGTGTAAACACATGCATATATATATATAATTAAATATATGTGTAAGGAACTTAGCACACAGCTTGGCACACAGTAGGTGCTTAATACATGATAGCCGTTTTTGTTGTTCTTTTTTTTTTTTTTTTTTGTGGTACGTGGGCCTCTCACTGTTGTGGCCTCTCCTGTTGCGGAGCACAGGCTCCGGACGCGCAGGCTCAGCAGCCATGGCTCACGGGCCCAGCCGCTCCGCGGCATGCGGGATCCTCCCGGACCGGGGCACGAACCCGCGTCCCCTGCATCGGCAGGCGGACTCTCAACCACTGCGCCACCAGGGAAGCCCTGTTGTTCTTTATTTTTATGAATCTAGCCTCAACTCAATCTCGCAAACATTTGTCAAATACTTGCTGTGTGAGGGCCTTCCATGAATAATTATGGAAGGCTGTCTATGTTGAGTGATGGGCTGCCAGTGTAGACAGAGTGCTTTGAGGAATAACAAAGGAGTGCATTCTTGGCAGGGAGATCTAACTGGTAAGATTTTAATTTTTAGATTAAATTTACAATACGGGGAAATACACAAATCTTAAATGTACAATTCAATGAATTCTGACAAATGTACACACTCATATAACCACCACTGGAGTCAAGATATAGACTTTTCCATACCTCAAAAGCCCCTTTGCGTCCCTTCCAATCAATCCTACTCCTCAAAGGCAACCACAGCTCTGTTTTTTTCCACAATAGATTAGTTTTGCTTATTTTTGATCTTCGTATAAATGGAATCATTCATAATGTCCTCTTTTTGTGTCTGGCTTTCATTTAACATGGGTGGCGGGTTCTGAACTGAGCCTCGTTGCTAGGATTGAATAAGTATCAGTGCGGGCAGGGGAGGGAATCTGAGGCAAAAAGAATAGCCTGAGAAAAGGCAGGAAGGGAGAAAGACAAACATAAAGTGCTTTGGGGGAGGTGCTGTGACTAGAATAAGGGGTACTCAATGGGGAGTGGTAAGAAAGAAGGATGAAAAGGTAGGTTGGAGTTTTATTTCGCAGGGTTTTAAATGCCAGGTCACGGCATGTGGACTTGATCCTGAAGGAAACAGGTTGCCACACAGGATTCCTGGACAGAAAAGTGGACTGATGAGATCTGGGTTTTGAGACGATATATACACAACAGGAAGCATAAAATCGAGTAGGAAGAGTCTGGAGGCCAGGAGACCAATTATTTGATCATTCATTCATTCACCCAAAAAGTACTTATCTGATTCTGGGCTCTGGACTTTGATTATTCTCCAGTACATTCCATCCCTGGCTCTGGTCCTTGGAATAGGAAGTAAGTGCCGTAAACCCTGTCTGCTGGTTGTTTCAAATTCTACTCCTCCTCTTCCCAAATTCTGAAAAATCCCTGATTTTTTTCTGAAAGTAGCATCCTCATCAAATCTTAAGAGAATCTTCATCCCCATTTAGTATGTAATTCTCAAAGACCCTACTGAGCAGACATCACCTTAGATTATTTTGCACGTTAGACTAGCCCAGAGAAATATGAAGGTCAATTTTATACTTTGGTGGTGGGCTGGGGGTAGCATTTCTCTAAGTGTGTTCCACAACGGATCACTGGTTCTATGGGTTTTCTAGGTATGTGGTGGAGATGGGGGCAGGGGGAGATGATTTCATGGTCATCTCAGTTTGGGAAACCTTGGGTTGAAAAAACAAACAAAACAGGATCCCTAACTGCAGAAATTTTCAGACACTTGATAGCTGTATACTGTTCATTTCTAATGAGAGCATCTGGTATGAAGCTTTTCCCAAGTATTTCGATCCCAGAACCTTTTCCGCCTGGAGCATCTTTGGCATTCTTGGGTCTCCCAGAATGTATTTGTGGGATTCCCTGACATGACTTGAGGGGACTCGGAAGCAGTTTGGGTCCAGGAGAGTTACAGAGCAAACTGCCCAGGAAGGTTGAGCCAGAGCAGGGTAGAGCCCACGGCTGTGAAGAAGAGGGAGCTACTTCCTCAGGAAGGCATAGGGAAAGGAGCAAAGGAAGTGGGCTTGAGCTGGGCCTAGCAGTTACACAGAAGTAGGAAGAGGAAAGAAACTTCCAGCTAGAGACGGAACTGGCTCAGGGCTGGACTGGAGCCTGGAAAGGACACCCACACGGCAGAATTCTCACAGAAACGTTATCTTCAAAACTGGCTGCATCTGGACCCTGCATTTGCTGGACAGGAAGAAAAGGACCATGGTTACTGGCCATTGGACATGACAGTGATCAGGAAATAGCGTCCCCCATCGCAATATCTATCCCTAGAACCAGCCTCTTTCCCACAGACAGAGGAGCCCTGAGCTGTCAAAGGACTAAAAGACGATCAGGTGTGTCTTCCAGAAAACCGAGTCTGAGATTTCATAAAAGGTGAGCAGATCTCTGCCTGAGCAGACTTCACCAAGAAAGCTTCTTTTAAGTTTGCACACTGAAGTCCTGGCTGCAGCAGATGTTCTGCAATAACACAAGTTCCAGCACCACCACTTACTCTAAGCAAATCACCTTACTTCTCTGGACCTCAGTTTTCTCACCTGAAAAATTAAAATCATATTTTTTCCCCACAGTGAAGCCAATATTTTTTTTTAAGTAAGATAATGGGTATAAGATGTCTGGTACGATGTTGGGTACTCAGGGCTTCATAAAAGATACCTCTGTTTGTTAGTTACCACCAATAAATTCCTCTTAGGCCCACCGTCTCTGTAAAGGGAAATTTGTTACGTTAAAATGGTGAAGTGATGTTTTACTATAGAGGGTAAAAACTGGTAGAACGAGTTGAAACCAATTGCTTTTCATTTTCTGCAAATCCCACACGCCTCATCCCCCTGCGGGTTCAAACAGAGCATAAGAATAACTCAGTGGGACTCTGCACTAACGGAGACACAATGGGGAGGGACCCTTAGGGATGCTGAACGCCTCCTCCATTCCCAGCATCTGTCTCCTGCAGGGGGTGGCTCAGACTGCTTGGGGGGCCAAGAAGGGGGGTAGTGTCAGAGGTCACTAGACCAAAAAGAAAGCGTTCTAGTTCCCTGGCGGGGCCTGTTTTATGACAGATCAGAACATTCCCAGGCTCCAGAGGAAACATCCCTCCCTTGCCATAAACTAATCCATTCTGGTAGAGTGAAGGGTGATGCTTGCTCAAGGCACAGAAGGGTAAAATCCCAGGGTATGATGCTGGGGGCTGGCTAGTTCATTGCGATGCCTGCTTTGCTTTCTACACGGAGTCCTGGCTGTGGCTCTAGAAAGCATCTTGGGGTCTTTTTAACAGTTCCTTGGGTCGAGAAGCTTCAGCCTAGAGGCTGCTGGATGGGGCGGCTTTTGAAGATGGTGTCAAGGTCCTGGGATTTGTGAAATGTAATCTTGGCAGATAAAGGCATCTGGTACTAATTCTTTTTTCCTTTCTTTCTTCTTTTTTTTTTTTTTGTACCTTCAAAGTCACAGTTCACAGATCTTACACAGCTAGAAAGAACCCAAGTGACCTTCAAACCCAAAACTTTCATTTCACAGTTGAAGAAACTGTGGCTCAGAGAAGGGAGTTAACTTGCCTAAGGTCAACACAGCCAATGAGCAGCAGAGTTGGAACTCAAACCCCAATCTGTTGACTCTGGGTCCAGCACTGTCTCCCCCACTGCAAGACAATAGTACTGATAACCACTATGTGCTGGGCACTATATTAAATGCTCCACATGCAGTTAACCCTCATAACCACCCTATGAAGTAAATACTTTTATTATTCCCATTTTACAGATGAGGAAACAGACTCCGAGACACAAGTTATGAAGCTCAGGGTCCTAGCTAACAAAAAGCTGAGCCAGGTTTTGAACCTGGCTCTAGGGCTCTAGAGACCTGGAGCTTGTCATCATGAACACTAAACTATCTAATGCACAATTAAGTCTTTAAACTGAGAGCTTTAACTTTCCACACCCCAAGCCACATCATAGGCTTCAGGGAACCCCCAGGGACTGGAGAGTGGAAGAGAGTGAAACGTAAGCTCCCGAGCTTGTCCCATCCAGACAGGGCTGTGTCTGAGATGCCACTTAGTCCAAATGAAATACTGTGACCCTCTATTGCTTCATAAATCCAGAGGCCACTAGTAGTTTGGAAATATGTACAAACAGCCAAAGCCACTGGCTAGAGAGTCAAGTCACCGTCATCTGCCTATCAAGACTCTCATCTCCACAGAGGTTTCCCTAGGGCCCATCAATGGGTAAAACTGTGGGTATCTGCACATGACCTCGGAGGGTACGAATGACTGAGTTTATTGTGAAAGGGGAGTAGGTTGAGGCTGAAGGAAATCTCTCTTTAGGGAGAGCTGTCAGGCTGTGACTCAGATTTCAAAGGCTCCTGGACAGAGGGGAACACTTATGCTCACATGCCCTGTGAGGCTGAGGAACCTGGTGACTAACTTCCATCACCAGGCACACCTGCCCTGGGCTGAGTGGCAGGAGCAAAGGAAGAGGCAAGAGAGGAACTCACTCTTTCACTGGGGAGGCCAGATAGGCCCATCCCTAATGATAGCAACAATAGCTCACTTTATCAGGACTTAGTGTACAAGAGTGGTGTAAATGTTTGGCATGTGTTACCTCATTTAAAACCCTACGGGGGGGCAGGGAAGGGTAAGCTGTGACAAAGTGAGAGAGTGGCGTGGGCATATATACACTACCAAACGTAAAATAGATAGCTAGTGGGAAGCAGCCGCATAGCACAGGGAGATCAGCTCGGTGCTTTGTGACCACCTAGAGGGGTGGGATAGGGAGGGTGGGAGGGAGACGCAAGAGGGAGGAGATATGGGGATATATGTATATGTATAGCTGATTCACTTTGTTATAAAGCAGAAACTAACACCATTGTAAAGCAATTATACTCCAATAAAGATGTTAAAAAAATAAATAAAATAAAAATAAAACCCTACAGGCACTTCCCTGGTGGCACAGTGGTTAAGAATCCACCTGCCAGTGCAGGGGACACGGGTTTGAGCCCTGGTCCAGGAAGATCCCACATGCCGTGGAGCAACTAAACCCGTGTGCCACAACTACTGATCTTGCACTCTAGAGCCCGTGCACCTCAACTACTGAGCCCGCGTGCCACAACTACTGAAGCCTGTGCACCTAGGGCTCGTGCTCCACAGAAATAGAAGCCACCGCAATGGGAAGCCCGCGTACCACAACCAAGAGTAGCCACTGCTCCCTGCAACTAGAGAAAGCCTGCGCACAGCAACGAGGACTCAAGGCAAACCAAAAAAACAAACAAACAAACCCTACAAGGTAGGAGTGACTTTAAAGATGAGGAAACTGAGGATCAAAGAGATCAAAGGACTTGCCCAAGGTCACACAGGCAGTAAATAGTAGAGTCAATATTTGAACTCAAGTAGTTCATCTCCAGAATCTAAGCTCTCAACTAGATGTGCTCTACCGTCTGTGCGTGCGTGTGCATGCGTGTGTGTGTGTGTGCTGGGGCAGGTGCTCTGCAGTACAGACTCCTGCATCACCTGGAGGGTGAGATTAGAGAATTCTCATGGAATCCTCCAACACACATGAATCCGTGAAATTCGATAGCAAAAAAGATTGAGCAAAACTCCAGTTGTAGATAGAGAAACGAGGAAAGGTTTTCCCCAGTAGAGGGATTTGATGAACGTTCACCCACCAGGCTTCCTTGTGGGCAGAAAGAGACAGTATCCGTTTCTCTCCGCAGCCTGTGGTACACATGCCTGACCAGAGCAGGTCCTCACTAGATTTACTGAATGACTGCTTGTTCAGGCAACAGAAAGTGGTGGTTCGGAAACTGAGTTTTTGAGGCAAACAGCCTGAGCTCAGTTCCCAGCTTGGTCACTCTAGGGCCGCGTGACATGATGAGGTTCCTTAGCCTGTGTCCACACCTGTAAGACAGAGGTGATGGCTGTAACGAAACCTCTGGGCATTTGTGAGGATTGAGTGGAACAGGGTGGGTAATGTGCTTAGCACAGTCTGGCATATAGTTAAGTATTAAAAAAATGAGAGCTACTCATTAAAGAATACCTTTTTAAATAAGTATTAAAAAAATGAATAATGTGTGAACACAGCTGGGTCAAGAAGTGGAGGAGGTTCCAGAGCAATTGGGGAATGCAACGGGGGGGTGATGGAGTCAAATAAATGAGCCTAGTCTGGGAGGGACAGCTGGCCACAGCATGGCACATGCCCAGGCAGCGTGGGCAGCCTGTCCAGACACCAGCTGAAAGGTGAGTTGGGGCGAGTGAGGGGCGGTGAATGGTTGGTGACCTTTGCGTGACCGCCTTCCCAAGGGCAGAGCCCGAGGGGCCTGATCCCGGTGTAAGATATGGCTCTTAGGCCCCTCTAGACCACAGTTTCTAAATCATTCCCCTTTCCCTTCCCTACTGCTTGACCACCTTACCCCAAACTGAGGGACTTAAAATTCTTCTGGGCAGGCCAGCCGTGGATTCAGAAAAACCCTCCCCTGAATGCCCAAGGTCCAAGGTCAAGCACTTAACCTCTGACCACATGGCCTCTGCCTTCCACAGAAGGTACTGAGCTCAGAAGGCCCTAGCAAATCCCTTCCCCTCCTACCACATCCCCCTCCAGTGAGATCAGATCTAAACAAACACCAGAGGCAGCCTAGGAAGGAAAACCCTGAAGGAAAAGGAAGGGACCTTATGGATTAACTGTGCCTATTTGAACCTCCCTGAGCCTGAAGCAGGCCACACCCCATCCACCCCACCCGACCGCACCTCACTCTAACCTAGGAAGGCAGCCCTGACCCCAGACACTCACTTCTTCCATTCAGCACTGGGGTACCAGGACCCCCTCCGTCCAAGCCAGGCCTTGGACATTTTTCCTCTGTAGTTCCGCAAGGAAATCCTCATCTGAATCCCCAAGTCCCCAGTTTGACTCCTTCAGATAGATGAAAGAGAGGGGGAAATACATTTTTAGCCTTGTTGCCAGGGTGGTAGGGATTAACAGGTGTTTCTCAGCAAAACTCTCTTATTTGGAAGTGGGCAGTATCTTGTTCAATGGCCCTTTTCTGATGCAGGCTGATGATGGCCCACAGTAGCAGGTGGGCTACTAGGGCCCGAGGCCAGGTCCCTGGAAAGAGTGGACCTCAGGGGCTGAGCCAGCTGGGTTCTGTTCTTTCCAGTGGGTCCTCTCCTTCCAGGATTGAGGCTACATTCTTCCTGGCACTCCTCTCTCTAGCTGCCTCCTGTTCTGTCTGGTTCCTGGCAACAGAGAAGGAATCTCCAGACAGCACTCTGGCCTCTTCTTCCTTCTCAGCTCAGGGGTAAGGCTTCTCTGATTTATTACTCTTTAATAACTGTAAATAGTTTCTTTTTTTCTATTAACGGAAGAAATAATGTCGACAGATAAGCAAAAAGAACAAGCTATAAATCACCCCTGATCCTATCACCCATGATATTCTCTGGTGTGTATCTTTCCTCTTTTTTCTCTATTCATGTAAATGGATTTTAAAAATAGGAATGGATTAATTTACTAAAGGTAGAGTAAGTGAAAGACTTAAAGTAGGGAATCAGACCCAGGTTCAAGGCCAGCTCAGAGACTCCCTGGAAATGACCCTGGGTAAGTCACTTCAGTCCTAGGCCTCACTTTCCTCATCTGTAAAATAAGGATAATGGTACTTACTTCACAGCGTTGTCTTGAGGATTAAATGAGATTAAACAACTGAGCCCGGTGCCTTGCACACAGCAAAGACAAAAATGCTAACAATTGTGCTGTAAGTGTAGGAAGTAATTTCCATGGTGCTAAGGGGCCTTCTGTAGCATCCTTTTGAACCATGACTCAGTATCCAACTACAATTCAAGTACCTTAATTTACTTCACTGAATCTCTGCTGAAGGGTATTTATATTAATTCTAATTTTTCAGGATTGTAACAATGCTCTGATGCATATCCTTGCAGATAACTCTTTGCATACAGATTATTTGCTTAGGCGAAATTCCTATGAGTGAAACTGTTAGGTCAAAGGATGGGCTAAAATCGAAAGCCCAAGTCTGGACTGATTCACACTCACTGCGGCAAGGAGAGCCTGTTTTCTCTCACCCTTGCCAACACCAGGGCTCAGCATCTTTTCTCTCATCTTTATCCACTTGATAAGTGGAAAAAACAAACTAACAAACCCTGCCTGTTTGCTTGTTTCCAGGGCTTTCAAACTTTCTCTTGTTTTTTTTTTCAGGGGAGCTTCCAGGATGGCTTTAGACCCCATGATTCCTCATGTCCTTCCATTCCTCTAGAAGGAATGTAGGCCATGTTATTGGCAGAACTGTGATAAAAATCTAAAGTACAGAGTGTAAAAGGGCCTGGAGGCTGCCCACTCCTTGTCCTGACTCTTCATGAGCACAACTTCCAGGTCGTTCCACGCCTTCAAATCAGGGCTATATTCTCTATGTCTGGTGTGTGGCCTATCCCTCCACTTAAGTCCAGTGACAGGGTAGAGAATATTAGGATGAAACAGACCTTTAGGTGAACATCCAGGATGGTACTTACGGGACCCACGGGATCCATAATGGTGTCTACGGTAACGCTTTATCCCAAACTTGAGGTTCCAATCCAAACTCCTTTGCTTAAGTAGGGGTGCTTTCTCTAAACCTCAGTTTATGTATCAAATGGGGCCAGTAATACATTGTGCCCCCACCTCTCTGTGGCCTTATCAGAGGAGATAAAGCATAGGAAAACACTTTGTAAACTGAAAAGAGCTTTACACATAGAAGGGGCTCTTTCTAAGGGAGGCTGAGCGCTGAGTGCTGTGAACTAAGCTGTGTATTGAGGCTAGAAATAGGTGGTGGCTGGGGACCCCTTCCTAAGCTGAGTGCTCACCTATAACACCAGCTACCCACTACTCCTTGCCACTGGCTCTACATTGAGCTCTTATTTAATCCTCAGGTCAACCCCACTGAGGGATGATGGGGACACTGAAATTTACAAAATTGAGTCACTGGCCCAAAGGTATATGCTAAGAAAAGGGAGGGCAGGGATTCAAACTTTGGAGGTCTTCCCTGTGGGGTGGGGTAGAAGGCCACACAGCTGATTTGTCCAGAATGATCTTGTGTAAATTATACACACTCATTTTTCATTTATTCAACAAATATTTATTGAACACTTGTTGAGATCTGGGACAGGTGCCATGTGAGATTCATTTTTCCTTGTAGAGTTTCTGCAGTCCAGAAGCTAACAAATCCTTCCTTTCTTCCTTCCTTCCCTCTTTCCTTCCTTCCTTCCATCCGTCCATCCATCCATCTTAGGCTTTGTTCCAGAAAGGAACTCAGGAGACTGAAAGGACCGTTTCCATGGTTTTGGGGTCGGGTAGAGGTTGCTTTGACCCTATCTCTGTTACTAAGTAGATAGCCAAGTGACCTTAGATGAGTTACCTCATCTCTCTGAGTCTGTTCCTCTTCTGTAAGATGGGGACAATTACGACAACTACTCCACAGGACTCAAGAGAATTACATGATACACAATAAAGCTCCTGGACTGTGTCTGGCAGTAAGGCACTAAGGACACTGGGTTACCTCCTTTAATCCTCGCGGTGATCATGTCACTGAGGAGGAAACGTGGGTAATGAAGAGGTGAAGTTGCTTGTCCAAGGTCTTGGGCAGTTGACTCCAGAGTTACTCCTTTAGGAACCTGGTCAGTCTCCAGGAGTTTGCCAATCTCTGTCTGGGATGAATTATGCGATCCCATAATGCAGGGAGGAGTGAGATAAAGCATCTAAAGACAGTATCATAGAGTAAGTGCTCAGCAAATGATAATAATTCTGATTAAGATCCGATTCCTGAGCTGACTAGAGCCTGCAGGTTGGACAGCCCCCCAGTCTCTATCCATGGACCTCACAGGGAAGCTCTGAGCAAGGACTGAATTTTTACTATCTTTATCTCCATGTTTACTCCAGGAAGAATAGGGACATGATGACCATTGAGTCAAAGGGCATTTATTTTGGTTTAATGACATTTACACTGGGGCTTTGTTTAGAATTCCTAATTACAAAAGCACCATCAATGCAGAAAATTTGGTGGGAGAGGGGAGATAGGGAAACAATTAAAATCCTATCATTTCAGCACCCACAGAGAAGCACTGTTGACATTTGGGTATTTGTCCTTTCTATATTTTTATATATGCCAACAAATTTTCATTAAGTTTGGGATAATCATGAAGTTTTTTTATATATATATAAATTTATTTATTTATTTATTTCTGGCCGCGTTGGGTCTTCGTTGCTGCGTGCGGGCTTTTCTCTAGTTGTGGCAAGCAAGAACTACTCTTCGTAGTGGTGCGTGGGCTTCTCATTGCAGCGGCTTCTCTCGTAGAGCCTGGGCTCTAGGCGTGTGGGCTTCAGCAGTTGTGGCTTGTGGGCTCCAGAGCACAGGCTCAGTAGCTTTGGCACATGGGCTTAGTTGCTCCGCGGCATGTGGGATCTTCCCAGATGAGGGCTCGAACCTGCGTCCCCTGCATTGGCAGGCAGATTCTCAACCACTGTGCCACCAGGGAAGCCCAACCATGAAGTTTTAATGTGTTAGAAAAGGAAGGGCTGTTAGCAGGACCATCATGCCCAATAGTGCAAGTCTCCTGCTGTAAACAGCCCTGTGACTGTGCAGTGCACAACCTTCACAGATGTACAAAGCAGCCCTGGCTCTCAGCACTCACTTACTCAGTGGTCCTAACCTTTACTCCTCCCCAGCATGCCAAGAATGTCACCCTCTTTTGGAACAGTGGCTCACGGGCAGTCATGACCCTGGAAAGCAGAGGGAGGAATGAAGGACTGTGCCATCCTCCGGAGGGGCAGATCACGAAGTCTGGAGGAGGAATATTTCTTTTCCAGAACTAATCTAGAAAAGAAAACCTAGGTGACGATATGTACCTCCGCCCTTACAGTGATTCACTAATCTTGTCTTATAGAGAGGGAAACCAAGGCTCTGAGAAAAGAGATTTACCCAGTCACACATCTAGCTGGCAAGCAGCCAGCGGTTGGGCAGAACTTGAACCCAGGATAATTCCTAACTTAGTCTAGTTCTACAAGAGTGGAGGCAGAAAGATGTGGGTTCAAATCTCAACTCTTTCACTTAATTAGCTTTTGACTTTTGACAAATCATTTAACCCCTCTGAATCTCAGTTTCTTTGCTTGTAAAGTGAGGTAACAGCTTCCTCACTGAGTTTAAATGCGAATTAAATGAGGGGAAAAGAAGCTTTCCTAACAATTAGTGAGTGCTCTGTGCCAGGCGCTGCACAATGCACTTCACATACATTATCTCATTTAATTCTCACAATAAGCCCATGAGGGGGATACTATTTTTATAACAATTTACAGGTGAGGAAACAGGTGAGGAAAGCTTAAGTCACTTGCCCAACATCACACAGCCAGTAAGTGGCTGGGCTGGGATTTCAACCCAGGTCTGCCAGTCTCAGAGCAATACTATCAGATGACACAGGTAACTCTTAGCACTGTGTTTGCAAAATGCAAACATGAAATGAATAGCAGCCATCATTGTTTACTATTACTGTGAATATAATTATTATGTCACATAGGATTGGATGGTCTCTGTTTTCAATCTCCTCCGCCAAGAAACCAAGAACGGGGCCAATCTGAGAAGGGGAAGAGATGCCAGCCCAGCCAAGCCCTGGGCCATGCCCATGCTACCGAGGAGAAGGAGAGGGGCGAGAGCGGGAGCGAAGCTTGGGTGGTGTCTAAAACCTTGGCGTCTCTGAGGCTTTCAACGAAGGCCTACAACAGCCAGTACCTCCATATTGGGAGGCTCAGCTCCTGCTGGAGGGGTCTGGTGACCTTATAGACTGGCTCATGGTACCCTGCCTACCTACCCCAGACCACTAGTCCCTCTATCTCATCCAGGGTGCCTTCTGGAGCCTTCCGTGTGTGGAGACATAGAAAGCCTGGGCCCCATGATTTGGGCCTCTGCTGATCTCTGCAGATGGGTGCGGGTGATTAAAGACGCAAGATCCAGAGGTAGATGGAAAGGACCCATTTTAAAGAGCCCAGCGAGCACAGACACGCTGCCTGGAATACCAGCCTCCACCTGAGCCCAGCCAGCATGAGTCACCCCCATGGCCCTTTACCTGTGAGTTGCAACACAGCTGACAGAAACTCCACAGCCTTTCAGGAGGTGGGCGGACAGGTACACAGACAAGCGTGCCATCCCTTGGGCTATAGTAAGCTCTGCAGTTACAACTGGCACCAAATGGCCCTCCTGCCACCAGTAACCCCTGTCAAATGCTTGGGTACCCAGGCTATGCTGCCAGATCAGATCCCAGCTCCAGCTCTACCACTCCCAGGCCCTGCAGCTTGAGTAACTTATTTAATCACTTCGTACCTCAGTTTCCTCATCTCTAAAACAAGCATAACAGAAGTGCCCATCGCATAGGGTGGCTGTAAGGATTAGATGAGACAATGTATGCAGAGGCTTAGCACAATGCCTGACGCAGGCGGTACACTGAACGCCCACCATGTGCCAGACACTGTGGAAGGCGCTGAAGCTACAACAGTGAACAGACAGACAAGGTCTCTGCTCTTATGGAGTTCACACTCCAGAAGAAGGGGAGAAAGACAATAAACAATTAGAAACATGTCCAAAAGTCATAAGGGATTTGCAGAGAACCAAATTAAGTGGCGTGATACAGTGACTGAATGTCTGCTTTGACAAGGGTGGCAGGAGAGGCCTGCTCTGAGGAGGTGGCTTCATTAGCAATTATTATTTGCTATTATTTGTCACGACCCCCTTGGCTATCCCCAACACAGCCTCCAGTGAGAAACCAACCTGACAGTTCTCAAACCTGGTACCCCCTTTCCACAGGCATGACTGCACCCCAAGGGGGCTGCTCTGGATCCTTACTTTACCTTGAAAACCTCCATCAAATTGGCAGGAGTAGCTGAAACTCCGCCTTTCCGTGAGAGAGAAAGGAGTGGGCCAAGGTGAGGCTCCCAGGAAGACAGAGCAAAGAGATAATTTGCCAAAAGGGGGGTGGTGGGGGGAGAACAGAAAGAGAGAAAGGAGAAACAAAAGATACCAAGATTGGCTTAGATTCAATTTCAAATTAATCCTGGTGGAAGCTCTAAAAAAAACCTCTAGCATTCTCCTGTCTGTGTTTGTGGACCTTCTGGGTTTACCAACCTTGTTTTTTACAGGAGACAGCTCATGGCAATCATTCACAATTACTTAGTCTAACGGGCAACTGATTTCTCCTGCGTTTCCAACACAGAATGAAGCACTTATTAGAGTTTGTGAAGTGACTGGCGAGCTAAGGCTTTGGAGGTGACTGACTTCGACTTTTCCATCCCTTCTGTGCTGGCCGGAGGTATGTGGTTTGCTCACCCCTCATTGAGATCTGTATCACACCAAATAACAGGCTGCCTCCCACCCTACTGCCCCACCCCCCCACACCACCAACACCCGCCCCCAGACTATAAACTCCTCTAAGAGCAGTGACCCTGTCTTTTTGGCCTCTGTCACCTCAGAACCCAGAGTAGGGCCTGGCACACCACAGGTGCTCAATAAATGTCTGCTGAATTGTGGCCACTGACTTCAGCTCAAAGGGAAAGCCAAATTTGCAGTGAGATGACTGAAGATTCAGATCTGGGCTCTGACACTCACTAGCTCATGCCCTTGGGCAAGTCACGTTACCTCTCTGGCTTCCATTTCCTCACCTGTGAAGTGTGTGTATTGGGGAGGAAGAGAGCGTGATAATCATAGCTACCACAGTGGGTCACTGTGAAAGTCAAAAGAAATCACCTGAATAACTGAAGAAGACTATTCAGAAATAAGATGTCGTTATCTTAAAGGGAAGCTCTAGGAAAAAGAAAGGGAACTTTTACAGAGACCCACAGGGGAAGATCTGCTCTCTCTTTTGAGAATTCCCTGGTGGCTGTGAAGTAGTTGATGCTGGGTAGAAGAGGGGCCCAAGGAATTTGCGGGGGTGGGGGGATGTTCCGGGGTATCCAGGATACTAACTAGAAACAGGAATCGAGGTTTCCTGCAGCCAAGTATCTGTTTGTCCCTGTACTTTTCCTCTGGCTATCTTCTCTCCAACATTTTTCTCTCCTCCCTCCTCCTTAATCTCCACCCCCCACCCCCTCACCAAGGAAGGAATTGGCCAGCTCCACCCATGGCTCCGCCCCCAGCTCGGCAGGCCAAGAGTTAACAGCTGCACCTGTTGAGGTATACCTGCTGTCGCCGGCACCTGTACCTGTAGCCAATCAGCGGCAGAGCTGCCGGGAACCTACCTGTCAGCAGAATCCCGACACTGAAACCTCAACATAAATCAAACACTTCCCTGGGCAGGGAATGTCTGTGTCAGGCAAGAATTAGAGACGAGCGGTCAGCAGAGCCTTGGTGTGCGGTGCCGATCCATCCGTCAAGCCTGCGAGCCTGGGAGCAGGAAGATGTCGAATGAACTTGAGTGAGTAAACACCAGTGGATGCCTGGCGCGCTGTGAGCATGGAGTCTGGATGGGGTTTCTAGAAGGGGAAAGAGCAGGGAGGCTGGCGCCAAGATTCACAGAGCAATTTGTAAGGGTAAATGAATGGGCTGACGATCTCATTTTGGCGTGCTGAGGCAAGCCCCGTCTCAAGCTAGAGCTGAGTGTTTCCCTGGGAAAAAAAATTTTTTTTCCTTTCTCTCTCTGCTGAGCAGTTTCGAGCCAGGTAGGGAAACACAGGACTGAAACTGTGAAGGCTTTCAGCACCACTTTCTGATACTGTGAAGGGGGCCTTGGAAATCAGAGACAGCTCCAGTCCCATCTAGGCTTTCTATCTTCTTGCCAAAAGGAACTTCTTTGAGGTGGTTCTAAGAACTGTCTTAGGCAGAGAGTTGGGTTTCTCTAAAGGGACTTGTTTGTTGGGTTGGAACAGTCCCAAGTGGGAAGGTGAAGTGTGCTGGTTAAACATATGCACTCTTTAGTCAGCTTGACCTAGGTTCAAATCCAGGCTCCATTCCTCATGGGCTGAGATCTTGATTTGGGCAAGTCATTCAACTGACCTGTGCTTCATTTTCCTCATCTAGAAAATGGGTACAAGAATGTTTTGTAGGATTCTTGAGAGAGTTGTGTGATAAAGGCTGTAAAATGCTTAGCACAGAGCCGAAGTCTGAAGATGCACTCAAATAACATGTGGTTGATTTCATCCAGAGGCGGTTCTAAGGCTGAGGAGGCTGAGATGTGGTTTTCAGTGAGGTCATCTCTACTGCCTGACAGGACACAGGTGCCTTCCTGCCCATATCTGGGATTTAGAATCCCCGCTGGCTGATGATGACTTTCACCATGGACCCCTGGCTTGGGGTCCAGACCTCAGAGAAGGTGGGATGAGGCTGGGATTCTGCGCTGCCGTAGCCTGGGTTTGGGAAGCTGGCAGAAGCCAGGCTTCTAAAACACAGACTATCCTCTTCCTGCCACCCTCAGAGGTGAGTAGGCAGAGTCAAGGATTGAACAATCTTTTTTTCTAGCTACTCCTTACTAGACTGTTTTAAGAACTTGAAGACCTGAGAGCAGAGCAGTTGGTGGGTCCTGACCGCAGACAAGTTTCCACGATACCAGTCAGCTCTTGGATTCTCTGGGGTTAGCTATGTTCATGGTACAATCACTGGGCATCGGATTTCTCTTGAATGGGCTCCCTGGGGCTGATAACATGTTAACAACTAGGATAAGAACAGGGGCAGTGGAGCCAATACCTGGGTTCAAGTTCCAGCTGCCACTAATTAGCTGTGTGACCTTGGCCAAGTCACTTCACCAGTCTGAATGTCAGTTTCCTCATCTGTAAATTGTGGCCATATTGGGACCCACTTAATGGAGCTGCTGCGGTATCCAGTAACTTTAGACAAGCAATTGACTTAAAGGCTGGTAAGGAGCAATCTAAGATAGCCTTGTTACTTCATACAGAAATAACCAATCAATGAGCATTTCTGAAACTCTTGCCTTCTATTTTTCCATACTTTGAAAACAAAAAACATCTTCTGATGTGTCTCCATCCCACTCAGATCTGTTGGTTAAAACAGCAGAGGCTGCGGACAGAAATGTATTCATTGGTGCCCCTTAGGGGGTAAATGTCCTGAAGCTGGGTTACTTGAACAAAAAGGTTTCCTGCATTTCTCCTCCTTAATGATTTGAGTTTGAAGTCAGAACTCCTTACAGTAGAGGCTTCTCCGGTTGGGGTGGGGTGAGGGGAACCTGTGCCTGCTGTGTAATTGCTGGCAGACTCTGAAGTCACCATTAAAGATTACAATGACAGTGTCTCAGTGCCTGGGGGCTCAAGTGCCTTTACTGATAAGGGGGGTTGAGGGGTGGAATCCGCTGCTTGGCTTGCAAGTTTTGAGCTCCTGCTGCTGCTGCATTCCCCCCAAACGTGTAGAATTAAGAGGACTGGTCCTAGCATCCATTTTGATCCCGACAGAAACACCACCTCTTGCTGGGCCTTGGCGTAGTAGGAAAAGCCGGACTTGCACATGACTCTAAACTCTGCCACTTAGCAACTTCAGGGTCCTGGTGAATCTCCTTCTCCTCTCTGACCCTCAGTTTCCTCCTCTGTCCAATAAAGATTATAAACACCCACCTGGTCAGGGAAACAGTGAGCTCCCGTATGTAGGCCAACCGGCCCGGAGGAGCAGCTCCATAAACGTGAGCCCTATTACTAGGCCACTTCGAAGGCCGGCGCTTGAGGAGCATGGAGGCCAAGGTGGTGGAGTTAAAAGCCAGCTCGAGGCAGCTGGTGGGGGGAGCGCACGGGACTTTTATGTGGACGGGCCGGGAGCATCTGCCAGCCTCCAGGACTCCGCAAACCTCGTGTACCTCCATCCCGCTTTCCTGGGCGCCTCGGGGGGGCTAAAGCCGGTCGCAAGGGATCCTGGGGCGGCGAGGGCGCAGGAAGTCGCTGCCGGACGCCCACTTCTCGCGGGAAAAGAGCTCCCAGATGGGCGACGGGCCCCAGCCTGGCCGCCATGTTTAGAGTCCCATCTTTAGAGTGCGCGAGGGCCTACTGGGTGCCTGGCCGGCCTGCACTGTCCCGTCCAGCCCGTCGAGGATATGAGGGGATTAAGATTAAGTGATCAGCACGTAGTAGATCTATCGAATGGACGAGAGAGAGGGAAGTGAGCGAGGCGCGCCAGGATTCCCCTCTGCAGCCCCGCTCGGGCCGCAGTCTGGGCCCCCAGCCGCCGTCTGGAATCATCTTCGTCCCTGAAATCTTGGAGAGCAGAAGCGGAGGGTGGGAGGGGGACCCGACCCATCCACCGCTCCACCCAAGCTCCGGGAGCGCTGAGCTCCAGACTGCCTGCAGCGCTGAAAGAGTTAACTAGGAACGCCTCCCGCTGTGGTTTTGTGGTCGAAACCGTGATTGCCAGGAGCAAATTTTTGTCGTGCACGAGGTGTGTTATTAAAAGTCGGAGCTACGCTGCTGGTGAATGAAAAGTTAAAAATCCTCGTTAAGGCTGGGCTGTAAAACAGGCGGACTGGGCCCCGGTCCGAGAGATCCCTCGACGACCCAAACGGCGGCGGTCCCTGCCACTCGGCCCGCTGCCCTCGCCCAGGAGGCCCGGTCGGTGCCTGGAGCCAAGAGGGTCGTCAGGGGTCCACATAGAGGAGGAGGAGGGGGAGGAAGGGCCGCAGGGCTGAAAACACAAATAGCATACCCTAAGCGCCCTTCGGTTAGAACAAAAATAACAGCCAAGCCTTTTCTTGAGCTCTGACTCCACAGCGGACACAGTGTCCGGTACTTGATAAATACATCATCTCCTGTAACCCTCCCAGCAATCCACTGAAGGATGGGAGTATAAATTTAAGGATGAGGGGATTTCAGCTTGCCCCAGGCAATATCTTCCCAACATCTCACTGAAGAGCTGAGATCTTACCAGGGGCCACAAGGATGCCCACACCAATGTGCTACCCTGCTTCCTACCAGCACAGATGTTGAAAAAAGACTAAGAGTTATAACAGACTGCTTACCAGTGCTTATTTCTGAGCAGAGGAATGCAGGTGAATTCTAGCCTCTGCTTCTAATTTTTCTATATGTTCCATATTTTATATACTGTGTTTTACAAATCTGTGTTACTTTTGAAATGAGGAAAGGAAGGAAAGAGAGTCATTATTTTTAAAAGAGAGAATTATTGGTTCACCTAATTAAAGAAAAAACGGTGTTCTCAAAGTGTGGTCCTTGGACTAGCATCGTCACCCGGGAACTCCTTAGAAATGCAAATTCTCAGGTCCACCCTAGACCTACTGAATTAGAAACTCTGGGGGTGGGGTTCAGCAATATGTGTTTTAACAGGCCCTCCAGGTGATTCTAATGCATGTTCAAATGTAAGAACCATTGGGGGCTTCCCTGGTGGCACAGTGGTTGAGAGTCCGCCTGCCGATGCAGGGGACACGGGTTCGTGCCCCGGTCCGGGAAGATCCCACATGCTGCGGAGCAGCTGGGCCCGTGAGCCGTGGCCGCTGAGCCTGCGCGTCCGGAGCCTGTGCTCCGCAATGGGAGAGGCCACAACAGTGAGAGGCCCGCGTACCGCAACAAAAAAATAAAAATAAAAAAAAGAACCATTGGCCTAGAAGACCTGGCAGAGGATTGGAAGGCAGGAGATTCCCAGATCTACCGCTGACCTACAGTATAGTAGCTGAGTAGGCAGGCTGAGAGCTTTGCTATGGGGTCACACCTGTGTTTGAGCCCAGCTCTGCCGTGTATGGACTGGGTGAGTCCGTAAGTGTCAGTTTCTGCATATGTAAAATGGTGATAACGCCCACCTCACGGCATGTTTGAGAACGAAAAGGCACAAGGCCTGACGCATAAAATAACTTAGCTCCTTTCCTTCCCTTGTCTTCCCTCCCCTTTGTGGAACTCAGCTTTTCCATTTGTAAAATGGAGCAAATAATCCTGGCTGGCTGCCCCCTTCTTCTATTGCTTTTGCCTCCTTAAAAAGGTCAGAGCAACTGATCTAGTGAAAGTCTTGAAGGGAAATTCTCTCACAAATATTTGATGTTATTTCACTGGGCCTTCCTAGGAGGTCAGCAAGAATTGAGAACTTTTGAGGGTGGGGACAGCATGATATTTACCTTTATGTCCCAGTACCCAGCACAGGGCCTATTCAGCAGAGTGAATGAATGAATGAAAGGATGTGGTGCCCTGGGTCTAGAGGTAGATTGCAACTTCTTTCACATCTCAATTGAACAATAGAGGAAAAAAATAGGAAAATTGGACAGGAAACCAAGAGGAGAATATAGCATGAAAGAAAAATTCCCATCGAGGAAGGGATTTTCAAAGGGGAGAAAGTGAGTTTGTGGTATAATTAGAAAATGGCATATAATTAATTTCCGTGCAAGTAGAGGTGTTGGCTGGAGCCTGATGGCTCTCAGTCAGCTTGCCCACCTGGATCCAGAGGATGAAGCTGGCAGTGCGTGCCCCTCTTTATCTGGGACTCTCCAAGCATCAGGTCTCCTTCTGCCGCTAGTAGAAGGAGAGAGTGAGGTTGTGAGTTGTCATGCAGTTTTCTGGGGGCTACCCCACAAAGTGAGTGTTAGTAGTAATAGTTCATGTTACTATGTGCTGGCATTGTGCTGATCACTTTGCCTCCATTATCCCATGCCTCCATTATCCCATTGCATTTTCCAACAGTAATACTTCACAAAGTTCTAAAGATTAAACAAAACGATGACTAGAAATTGTTGGGCCAGCACCTGGCACTTAGTAGGCCCTCAGTGAACAATAGCTATCATAATAACTCTGTGAGGTTAGTGCTCTCATCGTCCCCCATTTTTTTACAGGTAAGAAAATTGAGGCACAGAGAGGTCAAGTTGCATAAAGTCACACAGCTAGTAATAGCAGAGATGAAACTGGAACCCAGATCAGCATAGCTCTGGGGCCCACCCTGTAACTATTAGTTCACACTGCCTCATTCAAACTGGAGTCATTGTAGAGCCATGCCCTAGGCGCTGCCATTTCCCAATTGAGGCCCCCAAGTGAGCCCCAGCATGTGATAAGGCACATTTCACAACCTGTGCATCCAGAAACCAGATGGGCCACTGTCAAGCACAACAGCCCTGGAGTGCTCCTGTCATGCCCAGGGAACACCTTCCATGCGGATGACTGAAAAATGATTCCTCCGTGAGCAGCGGCGGCAGGGCCTCCCTGTGGGTAATTAGTGAATGTGATTGATCACTGCTGATGAGGCTGGGTGGCTCACAACAGGGTTTGACAAGTCATTGGGTGTATCTGGGTGTCAACACCCAGCTCAGGCAGCCCCTGGAACTCTTCCTCCTCAGGCTGGAGGGAAGTGGGGCCCAGGTCACTGGATCTGTCCTGTGTCAGGCACCTCCTTTGGTGGGGTTTGAGGCTGCCCCCTTGGTGGTGAGTTTTCTTCCCCCATCTGTAAGATTGAGTCAGAGGCCTTACTTTTCCATCTCTGAATTATTGAAATGCCTTTGAGATAAGGTAGTGATTGAGCTGAGTACTGGACAGGAAGCTAGGAGACTTGAGTCCCAATCCAGTTCTGTGCTGTGTGTTCTTAGGCAAGTCACACCTGCTCCCAGAGACTAGATTTCTAGGGAATTCTCTGGCGGTCCAGTGGTTAGAACGCAGCTCTTTCACTGCTGAGGGCCTGCGCTCGATCCCTGGTCGGGGAACTAAGATCCCACAAGCTGCGTGACACAGCCAAAACAAACAAAACTAAAAAAAAAAAAAAAAGAGAGAGAGACTTGATTTCTAAAGTCTCTGCACCCTAACTGGAACCCCAAAAGTCTCAACTAATGGCTGAGACACATTGACGTACTCTCACTGGGAGTTTTAAGTGGCTCAGCCAGAATGCAGGGAGCATTGGAGTCTGAAAGGACTTGGGATGAAACCCTACTTCACCACTGTAGGCATTTCACCACTCCAGCTTCTGAGGAGGCAGCCTTGTGAAGGTTCTTGATGATGGAAGACAGAGACCTCTATTCTAGGCCTGGCACCATGAGATACCAGCTGGGTGGCCTTAGGCAAACCAGTGGCCTTCTCTGTGGTTCATTTTATCCTGCTATCAAATGGGGATAGTCATACCTTCTCTCCCTACGTTACAGGGGCGTTGCAGGATCAGAGGTGATGACAAATGTATGAGAAGCATGTTGAAAACTATAACACGCTATGCAAATGTGAGGGATTATCAAATCTCAGACTTGAGTTTCCTTCTTAATGGGCTGGCCTTCCTTGAAACAAGGCAACATATGCAAAAAACCTGGCTCACACCTGTCACACAGTAGGCAGACAAGCTCTGGGAGCTGTCCCAGGCTTCTGCCTTTGTCTTGCCTTTCACCTGGAAAGTCCAAAATCCTCCCCACCCATCTTCACGCCCCTCTCCCCCTCCACCCCTCTCCTCAGCCAACATCTAGTCATTCCCCAAAGTTTAGGCAGGTCAGAAGTCCTCCTGCTTCTTTCCTTCATAGCTTTCTTCACCTGATAGTAGCTGTCCATTTGTTTTTGTGGTCACGTCTGCCTCGGCTGCCACTAAAATGCAACCTCTATGACAGTAGGGATCTTGTTGTCTTGCCCGCCTAGGACAAAGCCTGGCACATAGTATAATAAATACTGATACATTTTATTAAAGTGAAGCATAGATGGTTAGGTGGATGGATGCCACCCAGATTTATTGTTTTTTCCCCTCTCTTCTACATCCCTTCTTGGAAACTAGTGGCTGGTGGAAAAGTGACTAGTCATGGAATTAGATTCCAGGAGTCTCGCTTTGTAACTCACTCAGCCAAGTCCCCTGGAACAGGTCACCTAACGTCTCTTTCCTTTGTCTATTTCCTGGTCGTAAAGTAGAGATAATAACATGTCATGTATGTCGGGAGGCTCCACGAGATAATGAAGGTGAAAATCGAGGCAAGGGGTTATTACACTGTCTCTTTTGTTTTTGATGTGGAACCTGGTTCGCAAACAGGAGGCTTGGAGAGGATGTTGGTTTAAGAGCCTCGGGCAGCGTCTCCGCTTTACTTTCATTTGGGGGTTCTAAGAAGATGGTGATCATGATGACGGTGATGATGCCAGTTATCTACTAAGCGATGGTTCTCTGGCAGGCTCTGGGCCAAACACATTTCTTATGTTAATGTACTTAATTCTCCCAACAGCCCATGAGATTATCCCCACTCTAAAGTAGCCAGCCCTGGTAACTCCATCACGTGACTGTGCTCTAATTTTCTTCACAGCACTTATCACTAACTAAAATTAACTCATTTATCTACTTGTTTACCGTCTGTCTTCCCCAATTAGATTGCAAATTCCGAAGGGAGAAGAGCCTTATCTGTCTTGTTCTTGGCGGATTCCCCAGTGCCTAGAAGAGTCCCTGACTGGCACACAGAAGACTCTCAATAGACCCCATTTAACAGATGAGGAAGTAGGCTTGGAGGGGCTCAGTACCTGACCCAAGGACACATGGTTACTCGGGTCTGTCAGGCTATGACCCTGTTGCTCCTTCCTCCCATGGTGCTACAGATTCTTCTGTGCTGCGGCCTGGTGGAGACCTGATGGCTAGAAGGCTGCCCAGAGCCACTTCCTCTCCCTATACCCTCCTCCCCCGTTCCCCTTTCACCTTCTGACGGCTGAGGAGTTTGGCCTTGGACAGGGACACCAACAGAGAGTTTGTGGAGGCCCTCGGGGAAGGTGACCACGTAGGTTCCAGTCAGCTGGTTTCCCCTCTTTGTTCCGGCTCTGTCTCCCACTAGTAGGGCTCCCTCCTTCCTGGAGCCCTTTTCACATCCTTACCCACTGGACCCTCAACTCTCAATTCTAACCTTTAAGAGAACAGGGAGCCAAGAGTTTTTGGATCCGTGTTTGGCACTGAGTCAAGGCTAACTAACCTTATCCATAGCCAAGACTTTCTAGAAGCCAGATGCGTAGTCTTGGAACGTGACGCTGATTGGTAGCAAACTTGGGAACCAGGACTCTAGAGCTCCCAGCGCCCGGCCAGAAACTCTTCCACTCATCACACTTCCTCACTCAGTCCCTCTTGTCTTGTATGGGTGGGAAGTCCCTTTCTGTCTTGCAGTGGAGGATTGGTTCAGTTTATTCCAGAGGAGGGGAATTGCCGGAATAAAAGAGGCATTTGAAAGGAGACTAGCATGGGGTTAAGAGCTGCGTCTTGGAGTCCAACAAGTCCAGGTTCAAGGTAAGCCTCTGCCACTTACTAGCTGAGTGACCTTGAGCAGGTAATATCACCTGAGTCTCAACTTCCCCTAAACCTATTGTGCAGAGTAGATAAGATGATGCAGAATAATAGGTGGAACAGTGTCTACCTATGGTAAATTCTTGAGGTATGGTAGCTGCTGTGTATCAAGGAATCAGACTTTGGGATCCCAACAGGATGGATTGGAGACCACTGTAGACCAGAAAAACCCTCCAAATGAACAGCAAACATTGCCTGTCCTTTCGTTTCTGATGTGACTTTACCATTGTCTTCTAAAAATTAACTTTTGAATAGGGTAAGATAACTGATAGCTCATCAAAGCCGATAATGGTCATTCCACCAGAGTCAGCAAATTGGGGCTCCAGGCCCAGATCTGCCAGTGACTTTCAGGGTGACCATGTCTTGTACCACGTTGCAATCCTTTGATGTCTAGCTCCAGGCTGGGCCAAGAGCACAGTTTGTTTGTTTTTTTTTTTTGGCGTATTACTCCTTTATTAGAAATTATAAATGAGGAATTATTTCAACACCTGAAGACCAAACTACAGCATAAGATTCCATAGGCTCCAGATTTTTGACATTCTGGAAAGAGTGTCCTGTAAAGTATATCCTTTCCGTGGCATGGCAACACCATTCTTTTTGTATTAAGCACTTGTTATGTGCCAGAGACAGTTTTAAGCATTTTTCCTGTGATGTTGCACTCAATCCTCATCATCCTACATGGTGGGTGCTTTTATTAGACACATTTTATAAACAAGGAACAGTGCTAAGCACTGGGATTCCTTGTTGACCCAGAGAGTGGTCCACCAGGCCTGTCCCTGTTTCTCCTGTGCCTCCTTGGTTTAGGAGTTCCGTTTAGGCTGATACTGGGAGGGGTTGGGGGCAGCCACCTGGGCTTGCTCTGTAAGTTCCTCTAACCCCAGGCCCAGGAGGCAGCTGGGAGGGGCCTTCTCTCGCCTCTCCATCTTAAGGCCCTTGATTTATAGAAGCAGAAACTTGAGGTGTGCCTCCCTCTACATGCCCCTGGAGCAGGAAGGTTTCTGTCATCTCTCTTTCCTGTGTGATAGCTCCCTCTCCCTCCCTTTCAGAGCCCAATACCCCACACTCTGGGGCTCAGTGAGATGGGAGACACTGCCCTGGAAGAAGCCCCTGGGAGAGTGCCACCCTCGGCCTGTCTGGGTGTGGCCTGGCTGCTGTTCCCATTCTGTGTCTGAGAATGTAGGCTTGAGCTGCCGGGCAGCAGGAGGGCACTTCCTGTGGTGTGATTTGTGAAGGTCCTTGCCCACCCACCAGTCTGCCACAGTGCCTGCAATTCCACAACTAGAGCATTTTTCTGTTGTGGTAGGGATTGCCCTCTTGCACTATGGTAAAGCTGTGTGGCTTAGTGGAAAATGTGTGGCTTTGGTACTAGACAAGACTGGGTTTAAATCCTGGTTGTGTCATGGACTAGTTGGGTGATTTGGGGGCATTTTCTTATCTCCTCCAAGTCTCGGGTTTCTCCATCTGTGAACTGCAGCAAATGATCCTTACCTCTGAAGTTCTTGTAAGGAGCAGCGCTGATGAGTGGAAAGGGTTCATATATAGTATAGTAAATGGAAGCTGGCATTATTCCTATGTCTCTAACATTAGAGAATCTATGACACTCACCTAGAAAGGGGGGCACCGGGGCACCAGGACACCAGTCTCAGGAGTTCTCTTTTCTCAGCCTGGCTGTCCCCAGCTTCTCCCCTACCAGTATCCTTCACACATTCTTTGCTCTAAAGTGAACATAACCAGAACTTTCCCACCTCTATGCCCTTGCTCATGATTAAGAGCATGTTCTACACCAGTGATTCACAAAGTGTGGTCCCCAAACTACCAGCATCAGCATTACCAGGGAACTTAGGGGTGGGGCCTGGAAATCTGTGTTTTAACAAGCCTTCCATGTCATTCTGTTGCAGTGGAAGTTTGAGAACGCTATTCTATATTACAGCATCATCCTGCTCAAGCTTGAATCCCCTCTGGGCCACTCACTAACCCACTAACTGGGACCTTGGGCAACTCCCTTAACTTCTCAGAGCTTCAGTTTCCTCATGTATAAAATAGGAAAAATAATAGTACATGCCTCACAGTGTTGTTGTGAGAATTAAATGAGATAATCCATGAAAAGTGCTTAGCTCAGTGCCTAAAACATGGTCAGTGTTCCGTAAAGATTAGACATTATTTTCATCATCATCATCATTAATCTGTATTATGTTCCTATTCCTGGGACACTCACCCTACATATCTGAGTGATATAATCCCTCGTGCTGAGGGTTCCCAACTAAATGTCTGCCTCCTCCAAAGAGGCTTTCCTGATCTCTTGCCTTTGAGCCTATGTGGCTCGTATTTGTCCAAGTGCTCAGCGCAGCGCCCAGGTTCTGCCTGCCTAGGGGTGCCCTGCAGGGTTCCACTCCAGTTCCTGGCATCTGAGCAGCTGCTTGGGCACTCTACAATAAATGGTGATCTGAAATGCCATTTCCCAAGACCAGGTTCTGCCTATGGGCTTCCTTGCTCTGGCTCTTTCTGTCCCTCACCACACTCTCTAAGTTGAAATGATCTCCAGCCTTCTGTGTCTTTCTCTGTCTTGAGGAGAATTTCATCAGAAGAACTCATGCTGAGTTACCTGGAAATTTTATTCTTTGCAGCTTGTCATTGTTATTTCCCATCCTTGTTACAGTAATTCCCCTTGAATAAGTATCAACCATGGGAGCATTTTACTGAATCTTCTCTGAAGCCTTGCGAGGTTGGGATTACAGTCTTCATGTTGTAGATGAGGGAACTGAGGCCCCAGGTCTACAGCTTCTACATGGTAACATTTGGTGGTGACCCAAAGCATCTGGCTCCAGAGTTTGGATACATTCTACTGCTCCATCTGCCCAATGATGACAGAAGAAGCAGTTTCAAGTTTTCAAGGCTGGTAACTCTCTGAATTCCTGGGTGTTGCTCTGAGGCTGACCATTCGCGGAACTTCTGCTGGGACAGCCTAAATTTGACCTTCCTTATTTGCCTTGCAGTTTCAGATCTGTACGGCTGCTAAAGAACGACCCAGTTAACTTCCAGAAATTCCCCTACACTAACGAGGATGAGGCCTGGAAGACCTACCTTGAAAATCCCTTGACGGCGGCCACAAAGGCCATGATGAGAGTCAACGGAGACGATGAGAGCGTTGCAGCCCTGAGCTTCCTCTACGATTACTACATGGTACATTTGCCACCTCTGGGCATGCCCCCCTCTAACTGACTGTGTGTCTTCGCTTTTAGGCCTCATGGCTCACTAGCCCACCATGACCACCCCTAGCCCCTCACCATGTTCTTTCACACCTCTGGGCCTTTGCACATGCTGTTCCCTCTGCCTATACCCTCCCCTTCCCCCTAGCTAAACCGTACTCTCAGCTTTGGGCCTCAGCTTCAATGTCAGCTCATTCCACCGGAGGTGAGGAAGGCTTTCTGGGCTCTCCCATTCTGTGCCTCCTCTGGGCACCCTCAGCAACCACCATCCTTTTCCTTGAAGCTATCCTTAGAAACTTGCTGTTTGTGCATTTGTTCCTCCATCTCCCCCCTGACACTGAGCTCCTGTAGGGCAAGAGTCATGTCATGATCATTACCGAGCCCCTAGCACCCCATACTGCCTGCCACACATTGCTCAATACATATTGATTGAATGGATCAATGCCTTGGCCTTACACACCACAGCAATACCCCCAACCTACCATCTTCTTTCTGCCTCTGTACCTTAGGTCATTCCAGTTGCCCTGTCATCCCCACCTGCCTATTCTAACCTCACCACCTAGAACATGCCTTTTGCTCTTGAATCCATTCCCTTCTTTCAGGGCCCTTCCCAAGGCCCACCTTCTCTTGGAAGCCATGCTGCCACATCACCTCTCCCTCTCCTGAGTGTCTCACTGTCGTTCATACCCTCGCTGCCATTATATGCATTGTAATACCTCCTGACAGACCATCTTTTATTGTTCTCTAATTGTTTCCTGGGCCTTGGCCTTGACTCTGGGAGACTTTCAGTTCCTGAGAACAGGAATTAGGCCCTCTCATATATGAAGAGTGTGCTTAAACCTGTCAATAACCACAAGTACATAACACATGACATCACCCCTCTTCCAGTGCCTGTGCCAGACATTGCTAATGGATTACAAACTGTATTCTCACTGAGGGTATATGAGGACACAAAATCTTTTCCAACCTAGTACTCCAGGCAGCCACTACCCATCTGTCTGAATTGTCATACAGCAAACTTTCTTACTCTTCCTAGGCTGGGTTATTGCTCCAAGAGACTTTCCCAGATACCAGGCTGGGGGACATGAATAGCTAAATGTTGTGATAACTGAATCTGAACTTGAAGATTTAAAGCCACCTTGTAAATAAGCCATCAAATTCACAGGCCCAAGAAGTAGTTTATCTATTCTACTACACAAAGGAAGGTAAACTCTCTGTAAATTCAGAGGCCAAGGGGGGAAGTGGCCTCAGATATGAGAAAGCCCCAAATTATCTCTCTGGCTTTGGTTCTCATCCTGGAGTAGTATGGTTACCCTACCTTACCTTCTCCCCAGCAGACTGATAACATCCTCATAGCATTTGATGGAAAAGAAATTGGAACTGACTGCCTCAGCCTGGGGACATGGTAGGAGCCAGAATTCTAGGTCTGAGCTTAAACTCCAGCCTGGGATATATAGCTTGAGGTTGGGCCATAAAATAAAATCTAGCAGCATCTCCCCTGGGCAAGAGGCCATTCCCAGGGCCAGAGTGGTGGGGACAGGCTCTGAAGGTGACGCTTGCAGTGGTTTATTGCAATATAGTGTTCCGGTGAGATACACCTGGCCCCCTCTTCCCATCCCAGAGCATGTTAGATTCAGAGCAGCACTGTGTATAGTAAAGACATGATCTAATGGTGTGGAAAGAGCACCAAGTTGGGAGTTCGAGACCTGTTCCTACCACAAGCTGGCAATGTGGCTTTGGGCAATATAGTCCTAAAGGTGACCACTTACCATTCCTTACTGAATGCTGGTTACTGTGCCGGGCACTCTTCCTCATGCTCTTCCACGGGGTGAGGCTAAGAACCCAGGCATTGGAGTCACTAGGCTGGGTCGGAGACCTTGTTCTGGCTTTATTGGCCTCAGGGAGAAATGACCTGGATGTTCTAAGATACAACAATATTATGATCATAATCATGAAAGGTAACATTTACATAGTCCTCTCCACGTGTCAGGTGCTGGTCTAAACACTCACAACAGTCCCAGGGGTTGGTATTACTATTATTATTCCTGTTTTACAGATGAGAACAATGAGGTGCAGAAAGGTTAAGGGACGCGCAAGATCACACAGCCAATATGTGGCAGATCTAGGAACTAAACCCAATAAGTCCACACTCCTAATCACTAAGATGACGGAGCCTCTCTTGGCTTCAGTTTCCTCATCCATATAATGGGGATAACATTAGTAGACATCATAGAGTTGTTATAGGGATTAGATTAGAGGACACAGAGAAGGCACATAGCACAGGGTCCAGTGCATAGGAAGTACTCCATTAAAGAACAGTGAACATTATTTTTATTAATAAATCTTCGCAATCCCTTTGAAGTAGAGTTCATAATCCCCCACTTGACATATGAAGAAACTGAATCTCAGAAAAGCACAGTCATTTATCCAGAGTCACACAACACTTTTAAGTGGTAAAGCTAGAACTTAAGCTAGGCCTCCTTGACTCCAAATTCCATGATTCCTAACTGCTAATCTTGGGGTACTTCTCCCCACTCTGTAACTTGGGGCTCAGACTAAAAGATGGCCTGACAATTCGAAGGACTGGTGGGTTTTCTCCCAGTGACCAAGGTAGCTACCCTGCCCGGCCAAGTCCCCCGCAGGGGGTTGAGGCTCCTAACAGCCAGATCTTACCCAAGAGCTATGCATAAATCCTTGCTTCCTCTCCTCTCAGGGCCCCAAGGAGAAGCGGCTACTATCCTCCAGCACCGGGGGCCGGAACGACCAAGGAAAGAGGTGAGGCTCGCCGGCGCCACCATCTCTGGCCCTTTGCCCTTCCCCACCCCCACCTCTAGGCCCCTTATCCCCCGGGCACAGGAGGTACAGTCCCTAGGGCCCACCGTACTCTTAGGGGCCCACGAAGGCATTGTAATCTATTTTAAAGTCAGAAGAAAACAATGAATATGATCCAACCTGGGTTATATTTGTATTTATACCAATGCAATTGTAAAAGGTTTTTAAAATATTTTTATGGAGGAAGGGATCTATGAAGGCAAAAGAGAGTAGGGCCCACAAAATCATAGTGAGACCTTGCTTGAACACACAGACACACACAGACACACACACACACACACACACACACACATATCCTAGGTGCCTGTAGGCCATGTGAGCTGGAGTTTACTGAAAACAAACTTCAAAGCCATAGTGGTGGAAAAGCCCTGATGGAAGCTTTTCTGTCCTAGCTCCAAAACCCTCCCTGCAGCCTCAAAGGGAGGGGACACCTATGTTCCCATATTTCTTTCCCTTGGCTCTCTTGGGCCTCTGCCTGGCATTAGTGCCTCGGGGCACTGATGTTCCTTTTCTTGTAGAAAGCAGCCCAGGCCGTGCTCATGGCCAGATGGGCACTGGAAGGGCCCTGCCCCCTTTCTCCACTTTTCCTTTCCCCCCATTGGGCAGGGCTTCTGATGGGAAACCTTCTGGTCTCCTCTCTGCCTTTGAGAACATCCAAACTGCTAAGGCAGGCATTGCGACTCTGGCAGCTGCCTCAGGGCCCCTCCACTGCTAGAAACTGTAGGCTTTGGTTCAGGAGACTTTTCTCAAAACTAATTTTTTAAAATGTTGTTAGCTTTTCTGATTATAAAATAATACCTACTTGTTATAAAATATTCAAACTCTGTAGAAACGTATAAAGTGAAAAAGGAAGGAAGGAAGGAAGGGGAGGAGGGAGGAATGAACCGGTGGATTACATAATATACTTGTTCATCTGAAGAAAATTGTTTATAGGTGTATGACAGTTTTAGGGAAATTATGAATAGACAAGTAGAAAATTATAAAATGAAAAAACTCGTTAATATCATAATTCCAATAACAACAAAAGTTGTTCTAAGAAAAGTTATAGTAAAATATTTGACCAGCCAGGAAACAATATTTGTATAATTATAATAATTAAACTACCTATTGTTGTAACTACTTTTAAATTTAGTTTACTTTTTAAAAATAAATTTGGTGTAGTAACAAAATAAATATCCAGGGCTTCCCTGGTGGCGCAGTGGTTGAGAGTCCGCCTGCCGACGCATGGGACACGGGTTCGTGCCCCGGTCCGGGAAGATCCCACATGCCGCAGAGCGGCTGGGCCCGTGAGCCATGGCCGCTGAGCCTGTGCATCTGGAGCCTGTGCTCCGCAACGGGAGAGGCCACAACAGTGAGAGGCCCGCGTACCGCAAAAAAAATAAATAAATAAAAATAAATATCCATGCCCGGGCTGGGCATTGGGAAACAGAAGTATGGTGGTGGGAATGGAAGACTGGCACAATTAAATGAGAGCACCCACTGGTAATAGAATCATCTTATTATAAGGTCTGTGTGTTCACTCAGTGTCTCTGATTATGTGAATCTCTGGGCCTTATGTGTGAAAATAGTCTATCTGGCTCTTTTGACAACCAAGTGAGGACCATATGTAAAAATTCTTTGGATTCTGTAAAATTAAATGCATTAAAGACACTGTTATTTTTGCTAAAAAATAAATAAAGTAAAAAAGTAAGTTTCTTGTAATCCTACTTCCCTGCCCCCTTAATAGTTTGGGGTATATCCTTTCAGACCTTTTTCTCAACGTACATTAACTGTACTCACAAATACCCACTCTTGCCCACACCATGGATGACTCAATACGGTTTTTTTAGTGTGGAGACATTTGACTCTGGGTAAGAAATAAATAATTAAACTTTCAGTTTTTTAAATTACCAAGTACTGTAATGGATAAAGCAGACATTTGCCCCCTGAACTCTGAGCCTGTACTTGGTTCCATTCTTGACACCCTCCTCCCTGCTTATCCCTGTGACACACTGGCTTGCTGCAGTATCGTGTTTCACACATGTTGGTAAGACCTAACATTACAATGGATTAAAAGAGGTCAGTATGTCAGTGTGATGGTCACCCTCCAATCTAGCCAAGGAACCCCCGCCCCTCAGAGAGAAGAGGTGCACGCACTTATCCCTCCTGTCTCTCCTCAGGTACTACCATGGCATGGAATATGAGATGGACCTCACCCCCCTTGAAAGTCCCACGCACCTCATGAAATTCCTGACAGAGAATGTGTCTGGAGCCCCAGAGTACCCAGATGTGCTCAAGAAGAACAACCTAATGAGCTTGGAGGGGGCTGCACCCACACCGGGCAAGGCAACTCTCCTCACCCCAGGCCCCAGCAAGCCGGAAGCTGGCTCTGTGGACGGCTACCTGCTGCCCACCAGTGATGTGTATGATAATGGCTCCCTCAGCTCCTTGTTTGAGAGCATTCATGGGGTGCCTCCCACACAGCGCTGGCAGCCTGACAGCACCTTCAAAGATGACCCACAGGAGGTGAGGGCCCACCCCCATATCCCTCACAGCCTCCCTGGGTCTAGTCACACGTGTACAGAAGGAGAGAAGACAGTGAGGCGATCAGAGCTTTGGAATCCATGGGAGAAAGAGTCCTTGAGCTGAGGCAGGGCTGCCATGTACTGTTGTCCAGGTTGTACACTATACAACATTCACAGTTGTATGCAGTGGCCCTGGGCTGAGGTCCCAGCAGAACTGAATGTGGTCATTTATTTTCTCTGGATTGTGTTTCTCTGCAGTCGCTGCTCTTCCCAGATATCCTGAAAACATCCCCGGAACCCCCATGTCCAGAGGACTATCCCAGCCCCAAGAGGTAAGTCAGCCTCCCTGGACCCTTGGCCACCTGGGCAGTGGGCTGCAGAAAGACGCTACTGTCCCCAGAACAGGCATTGTCAGTGAATGAAAAGAGGGGAGTGAAGGCACATAAAAGAAGAGAGTCATTTCTACATCCCTTTCCTGGGCTGTGACAAGGACCTCAGAGCTCAGCACCCTGTTAGAAAACCAGGGTTCTGTTGTCCTAGTCGTCCCTATAACTTTGTCACCCCTCAGGGATCTCTGGTTTACATTATTCATTATTCAGGAGGATTATGGCTCAACAAAGCCATTAAATAGAAACTCTGAAAAAGAGGAAACTGAGGCCCCAGGAAGTAAAGTGATTTACTGAGGTCACATAATAAGGCCATAGCAGAGCCTTGGGCTTCCTGCCCTACTGCCCTTTGGGATACTCCTGCCTGGAAGCCCAGCCTCACTCTCCTCTCCCTCCTCCCTGCAGTGACTTTGAGTACACCCTGGGCTCCCCTAAAGCCATACACATCAAATCGGGTGAGTCACCCATGGCCTACCTCAACAAGGGCCAGTTCTACCCTGTCACCCTGCGGACCCCAGCGGGCGGCAAAGACCTTGCCTTGTCCTCCAGCAAAGTCAAGGTACTTGGGCAGTAGGTGCGGGGGTCGGGTCAGCCCTGCCTGCCAGGGACCCCAGGGAGAGGGTGCTGTTGTATGACTGCCCATTGCCACGGAGAGGGGGAAACTAAGCCAAAGGGCTGGGCCACTTGACCCGGGCTGGGGCAAGGGATGAGGCTGCCTGGGCCTCTTCTGAGGCTGGGGTCACAGTGACTGCTGTGTTGCAGAGTGTGGTCATGGTGGTCTTCGACAACGAGAAGGGCCCGGTGGAGCAGCTGCGCTTCTGGAAGCACTGGCATTCCCGGCAGCCCACCGCCAAGCAGCGGGTCATCGATGTGGGTGAGAGCCCGCCCGAGCCCTCCGTCCCAGTCTCCCTTCCTCTGTCTCACAACACACACACACACACACACACACACACACACACACACACACACACGCACCCCACTTAGGCCTTGCTTGCTGTGCCCCTTTTTCCCAGCCCCCTCTGACCTCTGCAGGACTTATTTCTGACTCCAGCCGCCTGCCTGGCCCCTGTCTCCAGGTCGAACGCTGTGAGGTTTGCAGGGATTTGCATCTGTTGGCTGGAAGCAATGACCTCTTTTCTGTGTTGCTTTGGGATAAACAGGACCCTGGGCACCCTAGTAGTGTCAGATAAATACACCCCTGGGATGCTGACCTGCTTGTCCCCATCAGGGGGCTTGGCCAATTGAGACACAAATGCATAAGAGTGCAGGCAGTGGGTGATTTGGAAGGCTTGAAGCACAGTGCAAGGGCAGTTCTGCCTTGGAAGCTGGAACCTTTGGGCTTTGTCAGAGGGAAGGGGACGGGGAAAGGCCTTCTGTGTGTGCCACCTTGTCCCGGGCCCCGAGATGAGTGGGAGGCACAGCCCATCCTCAGATCTCCAGGCTCTGGCTCTATCACCCTCTTCCTGGCTGTGTGACCTGTGTCACCTCCCCTTCCTGGGCCTTGGTTTCTTCAGCTGTCAATTGGGAAAACAGCAGCTGCCCTGCCTGCCTGCAGTGCTGTTTCTGCCTTGGAGCCACGTGTACTAGAGAACATAATACAAATAGGGATGATTCAGTGACTTATCTGAGAGGCCAGTTAGTAAAGTGGTTAGGAGCCTGGGCTCAGGAGACAGACAGAGCCGGACTCCAGTCCTTACTCTACCTTTTATTAGCTGTGTGACCCTGGGCAAGTGACCAAACTTCTCTGAGCTTTATTTTCCTCATGTGTAAGCTGAATATTCATAGCATTGTTGTGAGGATTAACGGAAGGCTTGCCATATTGTAAGTGTTCAATAAATGACAATAGTACTATCATTTATTTAATATGACTAGTTCAATACTAGTAGTACTGGTACTACGACTGTGACTATGGCTATTACTACCACTATTACTGCGATTACTACTACTACTACTACTGCTTTGTCTGGGGGATGTCCTAAATCACAATCCCATGAAAAGTATAAGCTCCACCACAAAACCATGAGGGCCCTGGCCTAGTTGGCAAAGTGAAGGAGTCCCTCTGGAGTTTGGACAGATCTGCTTCTCAGGCTGGACCTCAGTTTTTCCACCTGTAGCCCAGGGCACAATTACTAATTTCCTCCCTGCATTGAAGCATGGTCCTTGGGGGAGAGGATACAAGTCCCTGCCAAGAACAAGGCCCACCCCCTAAATGACCCCTCCCCATGGGGCCCCCAAATCCCTTCCCTTCTGACTCTCCTTCTGGTCTCCTGTGGTTTCAGCTGACTGCAAAGAAAACTTCAACACTGTGCAGCACATCGAGGAGGTGGCGTACAATGCACTGTCCTTCGTGTGGAACGTCAACGAGGAGGCCAAGGTCAGTGCTGGGGCCGTGGCCAGGATGGGGCTAGGCTGCCAGGAAGTCCCCATCCTGGGAAAAGGCCTTACCTGTACCTAGGATTGTGGCAGCTGCTCCGATGAGGGCACCAGTGGAGGAGGCAGGATACATAGTGGTGGAGAAGCCAGAAACGCTAGGCCCACTTCCCAGCTCTGTGACCTTGGACAGATGCCTTAGCTGAAAATTGGGGTGTAACCATAGCACCAACTGATAGGTTGGCGTGAGGATCGGGTGAGATAAGGAAAAGGTAGAGCACAGCCTGGCACATGAGCAGTGGCTGTTGTTAACTAATCCAATCCACCTATTTACCAGATAGGAAAACTAAGCCTTGTGCGTGGCCACACGGCAAGCTGCCGCTGACGCCGGGTTTCCTGACTTGTGGGCTAGTGCAGGGTGTTGCAGGAGAAGTGCTTTGGAGTCTGGTAGATGAGGGCTTAAACCCATGACCTCACTTCCTGAGCGCATAGGAAGGGAAGAATAATCTGCCTCCTAGAGCTGTGGTGGAGATCCTATGAGATCACACACGTCAAAGAGACAGGCACGATGCCAGGCCCATCGGAGAGGCCTGAGAAATGGAGCCTCTGGTGTTTTTTTTTCACACCAGTGATTAAGCCGTTTAGTGCTTGAGACCAGACTTGAAGTCACCTGTGCTGCAGTGTCCCTCTGTGTCTTGGTTTTCTGTTTGGACAAGTGGCATCATGGAAAGGGCACTAGTCTGCGTGTTGGGGACTCGAGTTGGGTAACCCTGGGCCTGTCCCTTCACCTACCTGGGCCAGACTTACCCCATCAGACCAAGGTTGGGTCTGGCTCTTGGCAAGGGCCTTTCTGGCCTAGAAAAGCTGGGGGACCTAATCCCTGTCTCCCTGGCTTGCCTCATGGGGCGGTCCAGGGTGCCTGGAGAAAATGGAGGTGAAGGGACTCTGAAAACAACAAAGGGAGGCACAAAGGCGAGGGATTATTATTATTCAAACAGACACCAGGGACTGGGGGAGGAGCTGGGGCCTCCAGTTCAGGGAGGGGGGGAATGAGTTTCGTGGGAAGGGAGAGGTGGGTTTCGGTTGGGATTTTCTCACAGCCTCTTAAGCCCCCAGGCTTGGGTCTTTCTCAGGCGTGAGCTGGGTGGGGGCTGCATTAGGGCTGAGCTGGCTGAGGGGGAGGTATGTCTGGCATGCACCTGTGGGCCTGGCCCCCCCAGCCAGGGAAGGAAGGGGGTCTGCTCAGGTACCACACCCCACCCCTACTTGTGCAAGTCAGGGTCATTTCCAAGGGAAATGCCCCAAGGAACAGGGGCCAGCCTGGAGTGGGGTCTGGCCTAGGGTCCCACGGAGGAGTCAGCAGTAGGCAATCACTAGGTGAGCTTGCCAAGTGATGCCCAACTAAGACTGACCCCAGACTGCCATCAGCTGCACATAGGCTTCGGGTTGAGACTCCAACTGTCCCACTTATAACAACAGTTACAAAATATCCAAGCCCCCTAGGTGTTCTGCCAGCCTCACAGCCACAAGAGGTAGGTTTAGTTGTCCCCATTTTGCAGATAAAGAAACTGAGGCCCGTGAGATTAAAGGACTTATCCAAAGCCACATGGCTTGAGTGGCAGAGGTCTAAGTGGCCTGATGTCCAGGCTCATTCCACCATGCCGCCCTGCCCAACTCCCTGTGGAAACGTTAACAAGTCACGTCCATGCTCAGAGCCTCCATTTCCTCAGCTGTACAATGGGGGTGCCTGGTTCAGCTATGGCTAGAGCTGGTGGTTGCCGTGCACAGGGGCAGTGTCTCACTCGCTGTGGCCCAGGGCCAGCAGGAAAGCGGTCTTCTGGAGCTGGCGGGGAGGGAGATTTGGCCGTTCTCTACCTCCTTGCTCTGAGTTGCAAAAAAATGGGCTCTGGATTTTAAGCTCCTAAAGGACCCTTAGTCTCCCTCCCAGGGCCTTGATCCTTTGGGCTGCCCTTGGCAATCTAGTGGAAGCTGCATTGTCCACTGATGAAGACCTGAGCCCAAACTCCGGTTCCCTTATACATTCCCTGTGTCGCCTTGGGACAGCTGCCACCCCTCTCTGAGCATCAGTTTCCCCGTCTGTAAAAGAGAGGTGGTGATGTTTGCCTTCCAGGGGCGTTGTGAAGTTAAGGGTGACCGCCGGGCACACAGTAGGCTCCATAATTATACAGGGGGGCCTGGTGACCCGGGTCAGCTGTTTAGCTCCCTCTTCTGTCCTCAGGTGTTTATCGGCATCAACTGTCTCAGCACAGACTTCTCCTCGCAGAAGGGGGTGAAGGGTGTCCCCCTGAACCTGCAGGTCGACACCTACGACTGTGGCTCGGGCACTGAGCGCCTGGTACACCGAGCTGTCTGCCAGATCAAGATCTTTTGTGACAAGGTGGCTGCGGTGGACCCTCTGCTGGGCCCTGGGGGGGAGAAGGGCCAGCCCCTCCTGTACATCCTCCCCAGCCATTCTGGGCGTGTCTGTCTCTGTTTCTTGCTCTCTGAATGTCTCTCCTGTGTGCTTGTCATTCGTCTGTCTTGGTTTCTCTATGTATATTTTCCTCTGCTCTCTGCATTTCTGTCTCTCATCCCTTCCTCTTTCTGAAGACCTCTTTCTAGATCTCTGTAAATAGTTCTTCAGGTTTCTTTTTCTCTGTGTCTGTCTGTCTTTTTCACATTTCTCATTCTTCTTATCTCTCTCCGAGTCCCTTTCTCTTTTCTGTTTCTCTCTCTGTTCCTCTCTCCCCACACCTCTCTGTCTCTCTCAATTTCTTCTTTCTCCGTCTTTCTATTTCTCTGTCTCTCATGGTCTACCTGACCTCAGGGCTGGGCTGCACTGGGCTGGGCCGAGTGCTGGTACCTTCCCATCTCCTGGTCTCACTCTGGGGAGAAAGCAACACCAGAGGGCTGGCCCACATTTAAGAGGCAAAGCAGCCAGCCCCTCCCAAGACCATTGGTGACCACCTTTCCCTTATCCCCCACAGGGAGCGGAAAGGAAGATGCGGGATGATGAGCGGAAGCAGTTCCGGAGGAAGGTCAAGTGCCCCGACTCCAGCAACAGTGGTCAGTGGGGATGGGTCACAACGGGGCAGGGTTGGGGTTAAGGGTATAGGAGACTAGAGGGCAGTGGTCGGAGGCATAAATGGAGGGACTTCACGGCACAATGCCTTCCTTTTCCCATCAGGCATCAAGGGCTCCCTGCTATCCGGCTTCAGGGGCAATGAGACCACCTACCTGCGGCCTGAGGCAGACCTGGAGACCCCGCCAGTGCTGTTCATCCCCAACGTGCACTTCTCTGGCCTGCAGCGACCTGGAGGGGTGAGGGTCTTGGGCTGAGAGAGGGTTGTGGCCCCTGTGTGGGGCTGTCTTAGCACAGACCAGCAGGGAGCAACCTGCTACTCAGCCATTACAGGCCAGTTTAGATGTTGATAGGTCCTGATATCATCAAATTATCTTTACTGAATCCCAGGGAACTAAAAAAATGTATATATGGCCATATAACTTAAGTGACCTTTTCTACTGAAGAGAAGAATGTTAATAAAGAAATGGACCTCATACCCATCGAAATGTTCACTCCTGGAGCACACACAGGGCAGGTTTCTAATATCAGGGTCCCAAGTTAGACTGTAGCCGCATCAAAGCTGGGTGGATAATAATCGTCACAGCAACACCTGTGAGCGCTCACTTTACTCCAGGCGCTGCTCTAAGTGCTTTCCACGCATTATCTCCTTTAGCCCTCACTACCTCCCTGTGTTGCTAATACGATTCTCCCTGGATTCATGGCATGGAAATAGAGGCTTTGAGACCAAAATTACATAGGACGTGGCAGAGCCAGGATTGGGACCCAGGCAACCTGGCTTCAGAAACAGTGCCCGTTACCATGAGTTACACCCCTTCTCAACACAGGGAGCCATTTACCAAGCACCTTGACCGGCCCGCGGTGCTGGGCCCAGCCTTTTGCTGCATTTCCCCCTCACCTCACCTGGGCAGCCCAGCCCAGCCATCCTTTGAGGTAGAGACTGTTATTCCCATTTTCCAGGCAAGGTCACTCAACAAGTCAGTGGCAGAATCAAGACCCCAGAGCCTGTCTGTGAGTTTGCTTCCATATTAAACAATCTGACTGTTGCCTTCCACTGAGCTCCCACCGTTTAGGTGGGAATGTTTGCAGAAATGGCCCTCAGTGTACGGATGTGTTCAGTGCAGTGACTTCAAACAATAAGATAGATTATGGTGCTGAAAGAGCAGCCAGTCCTGAGGTCAGCCCTGGCTCACATTCAAAGCCTCCTCTGTGTCTGCCGCACCCCCTTCGCTGCCCTGAAGTAGTTCTGTGGCCCCCACAGCCCAGGAGGCTGCATTAACCCACTCTCTCTCCCCAACCAGAGGCCTCAAGTAGGGAGATGACCACTTGGGCTCAAAGCTCCCTGTGGGAGGAAGAAGTGGGGCGCCAGTGCTTGTGCCTGTGAGCCTGAGAGAGGGCACCAGGGGTGCGGGAAGGCAGAGAGCCCGGTTCTGAGCCACAGTTCTGCCCCCATGGTGGTCCCCCAGCGACCCTGCCGTCTCGGGGCCTAGGTGTCCTACCTCACGGGGCTGGTGATGGCTGCACCAGGTAGTACAGTGCCAGGCACACGTGAGGGTTCAGAAAGACTGCCTCTTCCCCCTCCACTTCTTTTGCCTCAGCTCCAACTACCTAGTTACGAGCTGCAGGACAGTCTGCAGTTCCAGCCCTTCTGGGCCTGCTGGGGCTCAGATGGGACTCACTGATTCTGCCACCCTTTCCTTAGCACCTCATGTGTTCACTGAGTCCTGACTCATCCAACTGGGGCTTGGTACTTCCTTTCAACTCAAGGTCTCAGCTCACTTGAGGGGACACATCTGAGCAGAATGAGCTAGAAAGCCATTGAAACTGCATTCCCCCGTATCTCCCCACAAAGATTGTTCATCCCAGAAAGCCTCCGCAGCTGAGGGCTACTCTCATCTTCCTGTATGTGATGGAAAATGTCTTTCTCTTCATTGCAGGCAGTGCCCTCAGCAGGACATGGCACCTCCAACAGGTACGGAGAGAAGCAGCCAAGGGCCTCATCTCCCTGCCTGTCCCCCCTTTACTGCTCGTAAGCTCCCAGCCTGCCCTTCCCTTTGCTGTCCCCCAAGCCAGAGGCTGGGCCCGGAGGAAGCAGCCTTGAGACTCTGCCCCCAACCCCCAAGCTAGACTCATGCTCCTTTCCCACTGAAATTACCTGAGTTTTTATGGGTTTGTTTTATTTGAAAAGTTGGAGAATCTTTGGCGAGACACCTGCTTGTAAAATGGGAAAGAGAAAGCCTCTGAGATGGTGGTACAGATTCGGAGAGTAGGGAGGGGAGCTGTGTGGGAGGACTTAGGGGAATCAACCCCGTGTCCCCTCCCCCCACACCCACCAGACTCCAGGAGGCCAAGGGGGTGGCCAGGGCCCCTTGGCCCTTCAGCCCAGGATGGACCTCCACGTCCTTCCCTCTGTCAGCCACAGTCCCTTCACCTCTTCAAGCCTCAGCTAGAAAGCTGTCAAAGGAGGAAAATGGCCTCATGAGAATGAGGCAGATATGAGAAGCGGCATGTAACAGAATCTTTGTAAATGGGAAAGTACTTTATGAAGATCGTGTATTGTTGATATAGGTCTCCTCCTTATAAACAAGAAGTACTTTTCATAAGGTTCTTTCACACCAAATTATGTCACTTATTACCTCACAACAGTCCCAGTGAGTCAGGCAAGCAGGGGTTATTGCTCTACTTTATAGATGAGGAAACTGAGGCTCAGAGGAAGTGAAATGACTTGTCCAAGGTCACACAGCTTTTAGGAAGCAGAGGCAGGCTGGAAGCTAAGTCTGACTCACTCTAAAATCCACAAGCCTCCCTCCTCCCACTGACTCACGTCCAACTTGATTCTTTCAAAAAAGAATAATATTGATGATGAAACAATAGTCCATATTTATGGAGGGCCTGCCATGTGTCACACACTGTTCTAAAAGCAGTGTGCATTATCTCCTTCAACCTCACAACTTTATGCAGCACCCTGCTATAGATGGGGACACTGAGGGGCTGTCACCCTGCTAGTGAGGGGCAGGGCTGGGATTCAAACCCATGCAGTCCAACTCCAGAACCTGCTCCTGTAACTTCTGTCCCACTGCTTTGTGCCCACCCTCATAGGGTCTTCTTCACCTCTGGGGCCCCTCAGACTCTGGGTTCCTCACAGGTCTCTCCCTGCCATCCCCACAGGCTGCCTCTGAAGCGTACCTGCTCACCCTTCACCGAGGAGTTTGAGCCTCTGCCCTCCAAACAGGCCAAGGAAGATGATCTACAGAGAGGTAGCCTCACTCCCACCCCGTCTGTCCTCTGATCCCAGCCCCAGCCCTCCATGAGGCCTCCCCAAAGCCTCAGACTGATTCTGGTCCAGGCAGCCAGGGCAGCGCCCACCCCAGTGGGGAGAGCACGAGGGGCTGCTTTACTCCCTGGAGTTTGGGCCTGGGCCAGGATTTGAGTGAGGGGTGGAGCGGGTAAGGAGGGCATCCAGGGTGCTTGGAGGGACAGCCACGGAGCTGGGGGGCTTCTGCCTCTGACCTTGTTTGAACGTGGGCGTCCTGGGGCAGCTGGTAAGACAACAGGCTCATGATGTTGGGCAGGTCCTCCCCACTTTCTCTAATGGGGGCAGGAGTGGGGTGGGTTTTCAATACCTGGCTTTCTGTCTTTGACACAGTAAGTCTGTGACTTCCTGAGAGAGGGGCGCTCTAGCTGACCATCAGGAAGAAACCAGCCAGCAAGCAAGATCAGAAGCTTCCAGCAGCCTGGAGCTGAGCCTTGCACCCCACTTGGTGTTCTATCAGTACTGCCCACAACAGCTCTGTGAAATAGTGTGTGGAGCTGTCTCCATTTTCCACCTGGAAAAAATGAGGCTCAGTGATATTAAAAGAACTTCTTCAGGGTCACGGAGCTGGCAGGTGGCAGAGCAGGGATTCAAACCCACCAAAATCAGCAAAGTCTGAGCAAGTGTGTGGGACCCGCAGAGCCAGGTGGGGTGTTTCCCAGCTGGGTACACACCCTCAGCAAGGATTTGCTCTTTTTGCAGAAATCAATCGTAGGTTACAAATAATATTTTTTAAGATTCTCCCACCCCCAGATGTTCCCTTACACCACTAAAAGCCACCCCTTTGCTTCTCAGTGCTGTTGTACGTGCGGAGAGAGACTGAGGAGGTGTTTGATGCCCTCATGTTGAAGACCCCGGACCTGAAGGGCCTGAGGAGTGCGGTAAGAGGCCTTGTGGACCCTGGCCGTGGCCCTCTCTGCACTCCCATCTCCCCCGACTCTTCGCCATATAGTTCCGATTTCCCACAGGAAGACTCTGGGAAGGAATATGCTGGAACGCTGGCTTTCTGGTGGCCCATCCGTCCCACCCATCTGAGGGCGCCTGTGGGGCCCGGCTGGTGGAGGTGTGCCTCTGAGATGTTATCTCCCAGCCAGAACCCGGGCTCCACCCTGGGAGTCGCACACACCATAAATCCTCCTTAATCTGATGGCTGCTGTCTGACAGGCCAGAGCTTTTTGTTGGCTTTGCAAACCTGTTTCTATTTTAATGGGAATGAAACCCCAAAAGGCCAGGCCCCAGAGATACCCTTTTTTCTTTCCCAGAGGGCCTCATTCCTCCAGCTTGTGGTTGGACGGGGGGCGCTGGCTGGGGCGGCTGAAGGTGGTGTCTGGGCAAGGAGACCTTCCCCAACCCCCCAAACCGCCAGAGAGCAGGTGAAACAGCCCCGAACAAAATCCACAGCAGCTTTGTGGTTCAGCTAAAAACTGAGCAAACACAGCCTCCGCCAGGGCCAGCTGTGTTTCAAGGTCGAACCACACAGAAAAGCCAGCTGGTTCTAAGATGTCAGGTTGGGGAAGGGAAAATGAATCAAGTGATAACATAGCTATCTTTTATTGAAGCCCCACTACGTGTCAGGCATCTTGTCAGGCGTGCTGCATTCGCTAGCTCACCATATTCTCTTAACAGCCCTGAAAAGTGGGTGCTATTAGGTCAGGTGACTTGCCAAGGTAACTAGAAGTGACAGAGCTGAGGTTCCAGCCCAAGCTCTCTCCACTCAGCTGTGTTATCCTGTTCTCTTCACATAGCATCAGCCCTGCTTGGCACCAGCCCCAGGAAGTTGGGCTCGCAAAAGGCCATTAATGTCACTAGAATATAGACTCAGAACCTTTGGGTTGGACAGTACCTTAAAGGGTCAGCTCCCATCTGGTGCCCCAGCTCTCTCCTCAGTGACTCTTCCAAGCGGGTGCCCACTCTTGACTTGCATACTTCAGGGGTGGAGAGCTCATCGCTTGGGGACAGCCATACAATGCAGTTGTCTTGGTACAACATATAGTTAGAAAGCTCCTAAGTTCTTGCTTAGACTGACTTGAGATCTTCCTGATAGCCTCTAGCCACATTGCCTGCCATTAAGATAAGTAGTCTAAGAACTTTTCTTGCCTGGAGAGATCTCTGTCAAGGCAGAGACCAGTTGAGGAGCTGAATCGGCTCCTCTTCCTGAAAGGCCCAGAGAGGACAACCTCAGCCTGAAGCTTGTTGCTTGCCGCTCCCTGCAGCTCCAAGGCAGCCAGCAGTACTAACCAGCGGCATTTGACCGAGCTTTCCCCAGGGATGGCGCTGGGCCGGGCCCTTGACGTAAGCGTCTCAATTCCTGTGCAGAACCACCTGTGTGTACATCCCATCATGGCGCCCATTTTACACATGAGGAAACTGAGGCTCCATGAAGTAAGGTGACTTGTTCAGAGTTCTGCAACCCCAGGTGGTGGAACTGGAACCAGACCAGTTCTGTCCACCCCACAGGAGACTTCAGGAGGTCTGGGGAGAAATGGGCTGACTCTGTGTGAGCTCAGCCAGGTTGCTGAGGCCTCTGAGCTGCAATTTCCTCACTTGTAGACTAAGCTCCAATGTTCTGGGATGTGATGGGGGCAGGAAATCTGGGTTCTAGGCTAGGCCTTGGGTGCATACCTTATCTTCTTCGAGTTCAGCACCCTCACCCATCAGATGGGGTAAATAATTCCTGCTAGAAAGGGCAAGTGTTTGGGTTATCCACCCCTCCCCCCACGGCAGGACAGGAGCATCCCTGTCGCACCACTTCTGAAGTAATAATGACCATTTATTTGAGTACTGACATTTATTTAGTACATGCCAGGAACTGTCCTAAGTGTTTTACATAGACCAATTCATTTAATTCTGTCAACAACCCTATGAGCTAGGCACCATTTCCATCTCCACGAGTGGTTTGCACAGCTGGTCAGCTAGCTGGTGAGTGGGGAGCTCCCAGCACTGGAAAAATCCAAATGTCTGATGATAGGCAAGGATTGAGGGAAATGGCAGATGACCTTTGGAATAGTTTACAACCACCAAACATGCTGTTGGTCAAGAGTTTGTCGTGATATGGGAAGGCTTATAACATACAATGATAAGTAAAACTATCTACGTGGAATATAAAAATACCCGTGTACATGGCCAAAAGACAGGAAGGAATACACTCAGATGTTATTAGTGTTTATCTCTGGGATACAGGATTATGGATGAGTTATAATTTTCTTCACTGTATTTTTCTACAATATGGGTATATATTTTATAATCAGGAAATTAAAAGTCATGACAGAAAAGACTGGTATAAACCCAGTTTTGGCCGCAGATGGTGAATCTCCTGTCATTCTCTTCCAGATCTCTGAGAAGTATGGGTTCCCTGAGGAGAACATTTACAAAGTCTACAAGAAATGCAAGCGGGGGTAAGTGCCCAGCACAGCTCTCCCTCCTCACACCCCCACCCTGCTCCTTTCCCTCTAAAACGTTGGCTCAGGGAGCTCCCAGAAGGTTCGCCCTGCCTGGCAGAGGCCTGCTGCTCGGAGCTGAGCTGTGTTTGTACTTGGCTTTGTGGAGAGGTAGAGGCGATGTGGAGTTGGGGTGGAGAGTGCCCTATCAGGCCAAGGCCACCTGCAGAGACCAGACACTGATCACTGTTGGGAAGGAAAGGAGTGGGAGCCGGATGCAAGGGTCTTTATACGCCACCTACTCAGGGGGAGAGGGAAGCACAGGGCCACATGTCAGGAATCACCAAGGTAACCAAGTCATTTGACTATAATGGTAATGATGAGGGTGACGACTATCTTCACTTAACCACCTACTACGTGCCACATACTAGGCTAAGCTTATCTCATTATCTCATTTAACCCATACCGTGAGGTAGATACCATTACACACATTTTACAGATAGGGAAGTTGAGGCTCAGAGGTGATAAGCAATGATCAGAGGGGCAGGAGCAGTGGAGGAAAGACACAGAAGCAGAAGGGCCCAGCAGAGTTGCTACCGGCTGATCAGAGGGTCCGAGAACGAAATGGCTGGCGATGAGTCTGGGAAAGGGACTGTGATTGGATGTCATTTTTTTTTTTTAATTTATTTTTGGCTGTGTTAGGTCTTCATTCCTGTGCAAGGGTTTTCTCCAGTTGCGGTGGGCGGGGGCCACTCTTCATTGCGGTGTGCGGGCCCCTCACTATCGCGGCCTCCCTTGTTGCGGAGCACAGGCTCCAGATGCGCAGGCTCAGTAGTTGTGGCTCATGGGCCCAGTTGCTCTGCGGCATGTGGGATCCTCCCAGACCAGGGCTCGAACCCGTGTCCCCTGCATTAGCAGGCAGACTCTCAACCACTGCGCCACCAGGGAACCAGGGAAGCCCCCTGGATGTCATTTTGAGGGAGCCCAGCCAGGGATGCTCCACAGGCCTCCTCCATCTTCAAGTCTGGATGAGGCAGGAGGGAGTAAAGCTTTACCTTCCAGGGGGCCGGGCAGTGACTGCCACCTGCCACGGGCTCCAGAGGATTAGTGCTAAGGACCACAGTAGCCTTTGCTCTCTGCCCAGGAGATCTCTCCTTGGCAGGGGTGGCATGGGGGGGTGGAGTGGGAGGGCCACGTGCTGACGGCCCTCCCAGGCTTCCACCCCCCGTCAGAGCCAGTGAGCCGGGCCTCTGCAGCCCTTGCTGCCTAGGTCGCTTCACCAGCCCAGCATGGGGGCCCCCGTGCAGTGAGGAATCGTGACTGCCATTACCTGCCTAGAGGACCCTGGACTAGGGCCCTGGGAAACACGCCCAGCCCCTCCCCGCCCCCGAACAGCTCGGACTGACCCTCCAGCTCCGGACAGCCTGAGACTAAGTCCCGCGGCTCTTCCTGGAAGGTGCTCAGGCTTTGCCCTGGGGCTACTGTCTGTAGCTCTTCTTTCAGGGGACTGCACAATGAGGCATGTTTTGTACTCAAGCTGAGGGCCATCCAGTCAGGCCCAGGGGCCACCTCCTTCCTCACAGACAGGCCTCCTTCCCTCCCCTTTTTGGCTCCCACCCAGCCTCCCATAGAAGGGCCGGCGGTGGGGGGAAGGTGTGCAGCCCTGCAGCCCCTGGGAAAGGATCGTTTGGTTTTGGTTGTATGAACGTCTAGGGTTCTTTGTGTATTTTTTTCCTTCCAAGTTTCGGTTTCAAACTGGGAACTGGAGCTCACATGCTCTGTGGAGCGGAATCCACCTCATAGCAGAGGGCAGGCTCTGCTTTGCCCAGACAAGCCCAGCCCCACTTCCCCTTTGGTGCCAGTATCCACACCCCCTGGCTGCCACCCCACCTGCCACTGCCGTCCTCTCTTCCAGTTCCCACCTCAGGCTGCGCTGAGGGGCTGGGAAATGCCTTGTGTGTGATTGCGTACAAAGAAGCCCCATAGCCCCACTGCGGAGCTGCAAGTCTTCCCTTAAGCCCCAGCCAGATATTTCAACTATAATTATAATAACTTCCATTTGTGGAGCACTTCCTACATGCCAAGCGCTGGGTCAAGGAACTCCCAAGCATCATCTCGTTGACCATTTGAATTTGGTATGATTATTTCTACAGATGAGGAAACTGGGGTTCGGGATAGTCCCAGGGTTACAAAGTTAGTAATGGCAGGAGCAAGCATGGCCTGTCTAAAGCCCATGCACGCACCCACTGTTTTATCTTGCCTCCTGCTTGTTCCCTTAACCGCTAAGCAATGTGCAAATAAAGGCTGTGGCCAGGCCAGCAGATTTATATTTGCCCAGCTCTATAGCCCAGGGCATCACCCAGCGGCCCTTCAGAAGCACCCACACCCCATACACACCCCAGCTATGAAACCTCAGGCCTAGGATTGTCTGCGATGCCTAAATGAGAAGAATCCCCCAAAAAACCTGTTGGGAGAGCAGAGGCAGGCTCATCTGCTGCTTCCCTCATCTGAGGAACAGGAAACTGTAATCACTGGCTTCGTTTATTTTCACAGAACCCTCCAGAAAGTCCTCTGGACAAAGGTAGATACAATCAGCTTTACAAGCACCACTGAGTGTGCTTGAAAGATTAACAAATACATTGTTTTTGCTGGCGGCTGGCCAGGGGTTCTGTGCGAACTAGGACAGAAGACAGCCAGAAGCTGGCAAGTGACAGGAGGCCCCCATTCTGGGACAGCGGCTCCTGACAAGCCCCTGCCTCTAGGGCCCGGTTGTCATTGACCTCTGAGAGGAAAGGGTCTGTGGGCCTGTGTGGGATCCCCTGTGCGTGGGCGTGCGCTCCGGGCCTTCTGGGAGGCCCTGCCTGAGAGTAGGCCTTCAAGTTAGTGCACGTAGGGCACTCAGTAAATGCCACTGTAGGAGACGAACAAAAGCACCATCACCGACAAAGCGCCCACCCCTCTGCCCCAGCCCTGGTCTCCTCTGGTCTGTTCCCAGCCGGCAGCTCCCAGACAAAGATCCCTCTGTGAAATGAAGGCACTGCACACAGGACCCAGGGAAGCAGGATCTTATAATTAGATGCTGGCAGTCAGCACCCAGGCCTCGGAGCCTGAGCCCAGACCTCCTTCCGGAAAGCAGCGGCTGCTTGGTGCCACTGCAGAGACGACTGGACATGGGCCGCAGGCCTCAGCCTACTGCTGTCTCCATCACACCTCCTGGTCTGGGGGATGCGGGGTGGGGGGACAAAGCCACTGCCTCTCCTGGGGTCCCCGGGGAAAGCAGATGGCTGGCTACCTGCCAGGAGTAGTAGTCTGGGATTCTCACCGCCCTCCCTCCCGTCCCACTTAAATAATCTTGCCTTATCTTGAACTCTCCCCCAGCCCTGGATTTTCCCTTCCTTTTATATGCCACTTCCTAACTTATAATTACAGGGTTTTGGGTTTTGTTGTTGTCTTTCTAAAAAAATGATGCAGTGGAAAGAGACAAAAGTCCAGATTCAAATTCCAGTTCTGCCATCTCTTAACTGTGTGATCCCAGGCAAATGACTTTGCTCAGCTGCCCCGTCTGTGAACTGGTCTAATACGGTTATAAGGATCCATTCTCCCGACCCCTAGTAGATTCAAAACTCCTGGAGGGCGGGACCTAGGATCTCTATGTGGCCCTTGTTTTTGTTTGGAGCAAGGTCTTGAACATGGAAAGACCTCAGCAGATGCTGGTGAAGTGGATGGAGGGGTGGATGGAGGAAAACACCTGCCCCATTACAAAGAGGAAGCTGCTGTGCTCAGGTCAGGTCACAGCCCGGTGGGTCCTTCACTGGGGAGGCAGCTCCTAGAGGGCTGCCCTTGGCTACACTGCAGCTTTGACCCTCTGCAGAGGGCCACACCCACAGAGGCTCTGTCCCTCTCAAGGGCCTAGGTCCTTGCCTGAAGACTGTGGGGGGAGAGAGCCAAGCCCCTCAAGTCCACGATGCCATCCCTGAGATTTCAGCTTCCTGGGGTGAAACCGAGGCGGCCTTGCGTGGCACCTGCTTGTGGGTCAGGCGGGCACATCTGAGTGCCACATCGCAGCCTCCTGCTGAACCCAAACCTCACGGGTCCACCCGCCATGCCTCCTGCACTTGAACTCACTCCGTGTCCGAGTGCTCAGTCTGGCCTGGTGACTAAGGCGCCCTGTGCTGGTTGTGTCCACGCTCGTGTGTGTGAGGAGAGGCAATCTGGTGCAGTAGGTGGGCGTGGCTGCCAGCAGGCCTGGGTTTGAGTTGGGCTCGGCCACTGGGAATTGTGTCCTTCCCTGTAAAGTGGGACAGTGAGTGCCCACCTTGTGGGTTATGAGGGTCAGAGAGAAAGTCCAAGAGGTGCCTGAAGTGCTGGGGGCGCCCGATAGGTAGAGCCATTACTGTCCCCCTTTACTCAGAGGCCCTGTAAACAAGGGGCCCAGCCCATTCTACACACACCTTCTCTTCTCTTCCAGAATCTTGGTCAACATGGACAACAACATCATTCAGCATTACAGCAACCACGTCGCCTTCCTGCTGGACATGGGGGAGCTTGACGGCAAGATTCAGATCATCCTTAAGGAGCTGTGAGCCCTGGGCACCCACAGCCTCAGACCTCTTGAAGTGGACCCCAGGCGAGGAGCCAGCTGGGAAGTGGCCCCGCGCCACACACAACCTCTCCGCATGCCTCAGTGCTGTTACTTGAATGCCTTCCCTGAGGGAAGAGGCCCTCAAGTCACAGACCCACAGACGTCAAGGCCAGGAAGGGACCTGGGAGGTGTCCTGATCCGAACCCTCATCTCGTGCTTGAATCTATTCTCTGAACTTCCGGCCAGGGCCTGCCCAGCCAGAGACAGTGTCATGTTGGTTAACAAGCCCAGCAGGCTGTTTCCTCCTCGGAAGACCTTCTCTACAGCCCCTCCCCTGCGGGCTGCCGTTCGGATGGGGGAGGTGGGCCCTGTCTCCCCAAGCTGACTTCACTCTTCCCGTTCTTGACTCTTCCATCAACTTCAGACCAATGAGTCCTCACCCTTTGGTCAGTTGTTAACTTGAAAACACTTGATTTCTAGTGCAAATGACTTTTGAAAGACACTGTAGTGGATATACTCTCCTCATAGATGTACTTCCTCAACACCAGACAGCAGTCAGAGCCGGCCGACTGGAACGAAGTGGCCTCGGTGTAAAACGACCGCCATGCCTGCTCACTACTGTATACATTTCTTATTTACAATTTTCATTTATGTTTTATATATATATAAGTATATATTGTATATATATGCAACATTTTATATTTTTCATGGATATGTTTTTATCATTTCAAAAAATGTGTATTTCACATTTCTTGGATTTTTTTTTAGCTGTTATTCAGTTATGCATTTTGTATACTTGTATGGTATTTAGTAATAAAATTCTATGTGTTTATTACTTCAAATGCTACACTAGTTCCTTTTGTGAAAGTCTTCCAGAAGGAGAGGGTGAAAGTAAACAAGGCCTCTCTCCTTCTCTATCCTGTAAGTGGTTTGCCTCGAACTTGAAGGGTGCTGGTAAGTGCTGGGCCCTGGTGAAGCAGAGGTGTCGCCATGGAAGGCGGCCGAGTCCTGACGCCCGGCCTGTCCTGTGCGGCCCGTCCTGTGCGGCCCGTCCTCTGCAGCCCGTCCTGTGCGGCCCGTCCTGTGTGGCCCATCCTGTGTGGCCCGTCCTGTGCGGCCCATCCTGTGTGGCCCGTCCTGTGCGGCCTGTCCTGTGTGGCCCGTCCTGTGCAGGCTGTCCTGTGTGGCCTGTCCTGTGTGGCCTGTCCTGCGTGGTCCCACAGGCTGAACGTTATGACGTCGGGATCACTGACTCTGGAGGGGAAGAAGTCCCAGGATGCCCTTGCCAAGGACCTCACAGCTGGGGCAGTGGGCAGAACCCAGGGCCGGGAGCCGTGTGACCACACTCTCCTGCCAGTTCTGCCCCCATGCTCTCGACCAACTCATTTTTCCTGTTGCCGGCTCCTACCCACTCACAGACGCGATCCAGCCGTCTCTCCCCGACTCTGAGGTCAGTGACGTCCTGTCGGTATGTTGGAAGGAGTGTTTACACTGCAGGAATTGACAAATGCTACAAGTCAAGGCCTTATTTTCCCTAGAGAACAAATGGCAAATCAGAGCTTCCTCCCTCCCTCGGCCCTTCTGGCTTACCAGCACACCACCAGCTCTAGTCCTCAGCTTCTTTGGCTGTAAAATGGGTCATTGGGTAGCTATCATCTTTGGAGCCCCATGGTTCACTGGTGGGTCTCAAAGGCCCCTACAATGTGGGGGAGGAGACAGCAGGCAGCCCTTAGGCATCCTCCCCAGACTCAGTCATAGCAGCTCTGCTTTCCTTCGTTTACACACTAAGATTTCTCGTATTAACTTTTGTCTGAACTAAACTTAAAAAAAAGAAGTATGAAGACCGTGGATGTCTCCAAGGGCCTTCCGGCTCTGACAGGAGGTCTAGAGTCCTAATTCTCAAGGCCCTGTGGCCAGGACTCAGGTCAGGCAAGAGAGGCCCTAGCCTCAGGCACAAAATTAAGAGGAGCCAAAGAGCTCAGTAACCAAGTTAAGTCACAGTCCAATGCGATGCTTTTTGAAATTAAGGCCAAAAAAACATGATAACATATCAAAACTTTGACGTGAGGGTCAGTATTACTGATGTTTCCTGTGGCTCTGACTCCAATACAGCTTGCCCGGCACTGCTGGAGTGACCCCGTGGAGCACGCAGAGCTGCTCTGCCCACTCCGGGCCTCGCTGCTACGTCCCCCTGGGTGCCGCGTGAGGGTGAAATGGCAGAGCGGATGCAGAGTATCAGCACGCGGCCAGGTACGCAGAGGTGTTCCGCGTCTGTTCGTTTCCTTCCAGAGCCTCCAGAAGCAGGAAGGCGATCTTCTCAACCTTGATCGCACGTGGGAATCACCTAGGCAGCTTTCATCCCCACTGCCCAGACCACACCCTGCAGCAATTAAATCAGAATTTCTGGGGTTGGGGCCCAGGCCTCAGTGCTTTTAAAGCCCCCCAGGTGGTTACAATGTGCACTCAAGGTCGAGAACCACTGCTCTATGGCCGTCGTTCCATAGGCCTTGCTGCCTTTGCAACCTGACAGTGTCTGGCTGGACTGATGCACACAGGGAACTATGGGGACCAGTGCAAAGCCTGCCGCCGAGCTCAGGGGTGGGGCCTGCAGCTCCACATCCACCTCCACCCACGGCCTCCAGCCAAGATGCCAGGGCCCGCTTCTCTCCCCTCCACATGAGCAGACAACAGATGAGGCCGTCTATGGCTAGGAAGGCCATTTGGACCTCAAGCAAAGAGAGCTCTGAAAGGCTTGAGGAAATTCTGTCCTGCCCTCAGAGAAGGTCGGGGAGCAAAGGGCAGCTCCTGAGCCCGACAGCAGCCATGCCGGGGTTGTCCTTCTTCAAAGAGTGGAAAGGTGAAAGGAGTGAAGGTAAGTCCTTTCCAAACGGGGGTCACTACAAACGCAGCTGGTGGCTGGAGGAATTGCCATCCCCTGCCTGCAGGTAGCTTTGCACGGTAGACAGCGAGTGAGTGAGGGGAGAAAAGGATGGATGAGGAACGCAGGAGTGAGGGAATGAACAAATAATGAGGAGAAAGAAGGAGGGAGGGAGGGAAGGCTAAACAGGTTGACAGGCAGTTGGATGAACACACGGAGAGCCAGACGAAGAGCTCCACAATCAGGTGTGTTTACTAGACCTTCGCTGCTCTAAGTGTGGTCCATGGGCCAGCAGCATCAGCTTCACCTGGGAGCTTGTTAGAAACACACTTAAAACCAATACAATGTTCTACTTCAATTATATCTCGATTTAAAAAAAAAAGAAAAAATATGTAGACTCTCGGGCCCCACCCGAGATCTTTTAATAAGATCTCCAAGTGATTTGTATGCACATTGAATTTAGGAAAATACTATCAGTACATCCTAACCCTAACTAGACACTTTGCAATCACACCAAGAATGTTAATAAAGATACCACTGCCCAGACCCTACCTCAGATCAGAACTTCGAGGGTCGGGCCTGGGCAGTCTCTATAACAGCTCCCCAAGTGATCCTACCATACAGATGGGGCTTGAGAACCACAGGGCTGGACAGGGCTGTGAGCAGCCTATGACATCTTCAGAGAGGCTGGTTACAACCCAGACGGACCCTCTGAGCTCAGGGCCTCAGCTCCAGCCGTGTCTTCTATGGAATACCCCGATTCCGGCTGGCCAAGAGCAGCCCGGCCATCCTCTTCCCAGACTCTCCACTTTCCTGACCCCACTTGGAGGGGTTTCTATAGAGACAGACCCTACCTGCTGGTGCTCAGCCCAGCTGCCCCAGGGAGGAGCGGCCTGTCTTGTTTTCTATGCAGTCCCGCCAGCCTCTGCCTGCAGTGATCCCAGGGCCGGCTGCTTCCAGCCCAGTGGCCTGCTAAGGTCTCCTAGGGTCAGAGGGACCTAAAAGCCAAGGCCTTCAAGTCTGGCCCTATTGTCAAGAGTCTGGGTTCAAAGAAAGGTGCAGCTTCAAGTGTCAGCCTTAAAGGGGTCTTCCAGAATTTCTAGCGCCGAAGTGGACAATTGATGGTTAGCAGAAGAGTTTCCTTTAGCCCGAACAAAAAGTTTTTAATTGAAATATGGTTGTTAACATCTCCAATCAAGAAGTTTCACATTTTAAAATTTCCCAGGTTCTTTTGAAAAATCTGCAGATCTGGCAATAGGTAGCTGGCCTTTAGATGGGCAGCCTCCTCAGCTCCTGGACCTCCTCTCGCCTCATCTGTTTTGCTCCCTTGCCTTGCCCACCCAACCGTGGAAGTGCTTGACCTTGAACCTCCAAATTCGGATCCGACTCTTGACCTCTAGGAGAAGCTAAGGGCCTGAGCAGACTCAGCACAAAGTGTCCACCTTTAGGTCCAGACCTTGGTCGCTCTTGGCGCCATGCTCCAGGCTGCCTCCCGCTCATCCCAAAGCAGTGGGGCACTTGCGGGAATATGAGGTTCACAACAAGGCCAGCTTTTGTGAGAAATGAGAACTCTGTTTAACTGGACCCGTTGTGCCATCCTTCTCCCTCCCTCTCCCTCACCCGCCCCTCCCTGAAGGGAGAGGCAGTCAGCGGCCAGTTCTGGACTAACAGTCACGGAGGAAAGTCAAAGGAGAAAGCCAAGGGCAAGGGAGGGACACGCGGAGGGGAGGGAGGCAGCGCAAGAGGCTTCCACTTACAAAAGCCCAAGACACGTGGATAGCTGGGGAAGGAGGGGATGTGTGGTTAGCTGCAGTTCCTCTTGGTTCTTTGAGAATCTCATCCTCTTGCTGAGGGGGACCAACTTGGCAGGCCAGAAAGGATCCATTAAAGATCATATTGGACTTGAGCATTAGGTGGGAGGGACGGAGACCAGGCCAGGGAAGGGGAAAGGCCGGGCAAAAGTAAGAACCTGCAGGCGCCCCTCAGAACCGCTGTGCCCAGGGCTCTGGCCCCAGAGGGTCCTGCCCACATCTGCCCTTTGTGCGCGGAGCCAACAAACGGATGTGGAGCCCTCTCCTGAAAGTGAGTGATGAGCTCACGTGACCATGGTGACGCTGCCATGCTCTTCCTAGGGCGAGACACGAGGCTGAGCTGGGGGCGAGGGCAAGGCAACCCCTTCAGGTCCCTGTCACAGTGCCTGTGGGCCTTCCCGGCTCCTGGAACTCCGGGAGGAGTCTGGAGGTCAAGGCCAGAGCATGGGAGTGTGCCGGGGCCGTGGCCTTGCGCTGCCCACCCTGTGGCCCCAGAGCCCTGGCTCAGCAGCAGGCTTCCAGACGGGGCATCTGCCATCGGCCACCACCTCCTGGATCCTGAGCTGCACGAGCTCTGAGGGCTGAGGGCAGGCGGGCCGAGCCAGGCCGGAGGGCACGTGGCCAAGTAACCCGGGGGGCTCTGTCTGCTCAGGAATCCAGGGGGGTCCGTGGGGTGGGGGTCCACGCTCCAGGGGGCAGCTCAGGACAAGGACAAGCACGGCAGGCCAGCTCTAACACCAGGCAGGGGGCAAGGACGTCCCAAGTCATCAGCCGTCACACACGAGATGGGCGCTCTCTGAATGACCGTCCGGGGTGCCTGGGGTGACAGCTGGTGGCCGGGGGGGTCTCCTTGAGCTCGGATGAGGTGACTACAACACTGGGATCCATTTCTTGTCCCCATTGTAGAGAAAGGACTGCTTTCCGGGGAATTCCGGCTTGTATGTGGCTGTGAGAGGAGAGAGAGAGAGACAGTGTTGAGAGAGAAAAGGCCAATTCTCAAGGTCCTGGCACTCGGCGTTGGAGCGGGTGAGGCCGGCGGGACCCCTGCACCTGACATGTGGGGAGTCAGGGAGGGAGGGACTGGGCCTAGGTCATCCGGCTCTGAACTGGCCCAGGCGGGACTCGAACTCCGGCTGCCCACCTTCTTCAACTCACTAACTTTTTTAACAGAAGGAAATTTACAAAAGAGTTTTGTAGGAAATTTGAAAAGAAATGAATAGAGCAACACTCTTACAGAAGCAAGGTGTCAGCTTAATGCGGGTTTGCTTTGATTTAGTTCAGAAATTTCGGGAAAACTGAAAGCCATCACAGTAGCGGCCAGGACCACGCAGGGCTTGGGAACCACAACCTGGGGTGGCTGGAAACTCTCACGCTGATGCTGATTTGTTCACGAGGGCCACGCACGGCCTCCGGTACACCCTCAGGAAGCTGCTGAGGTGTCCAGGTAGATCTGCGCCCACTGGAAGCCAAGAAGGCAGGTGTTTGCATGTACTTACTCTGGGAGGCCCTCAGGGAAGCCCACCTTGGCCTAGGTGATCACAGCAGCAGGCCCTGGCCTGCACCTGCCCTCCAGGTGCCCGCATGGAGAAGATGCTTGGAGAAAGCTCCTGGAGGACTGGGCCAAACAGGGTCAGACGAGGATCCGGCTGGTCTCTGGGGTCCTGGCCCCACCACTCCATGGGGCATTCGTACATTTGCGGGACCAAGCTGAGTTCTGCCTGGACTGACCAGATGACCCGTAGGTCAAACCTGTGCCATCTTATTGGCTTATCACGACGTTTCCAAGGACAGAGCCATGAGGATGATATTCTCCCTCTCCCGTCTCCCTTACATGTTACTCACCTGTGTGTGTGGAGGGAAGGGGACGCCTCGGGGGCCAGCACTGAGCCTCAGTCATCCTTGCCTCCGCAGGGTGGGAGCATCAGCGATGCTCATTGAGAGCCTGACTTTCACAGGCCTGCTGGCCACCTCAGCTCTTGCCTTCCCCCTCCCACGCCACCAGCCCATCAGCGCACCTGTCATTCCCCAATGCCATAAACTCTGGCCAGTGTCGGGGATGGTAAATAGCTAGGGGCTCCAAGTAGGCAGGGGAGTGCAGGGACCACGCCCTGGAACAAGTCCCTCAGACTGTCAGCTCTCAGGCAGATCCTGGGGGTAACTATATGGCTTGAAACAGCGGCTCGGGTGGAGCCCTGTTTTATTTCATGACAGACAAGGCGTCGAGGCGAGAGAGTCTCGGCCTCTGCCCTCCGCTCACCCTCTGCAGGGCTATGACACCTTGCTCTCCGGGCCTTCCCCATCTGGGAGGTGACCCCGCCAGACTAGACCTACGATTTAAACATTCTTAAGAACATGAACTTTTTAGACAAAAGCTGTGGCTCTTTTCCACAGAAAATAATATCTGCACGTTCCAAATTTGCAGACGATTTCAGGGTCACAGACCTCCTGGAGCCCAGCTTTGTGTCTCTTGAAACATTCATGGTCCCCAGTTATAAATCCCTGACCTGGATCATCTCTAAGAGCCCTTTCACCTTAAAAAAATAAATTAAAAAAAAAACAAAAACCCACCTTTCATACTCTGACAGTGTAAGCCGAAAAGTCTTCTAGATCCACTCTAACCCCTGTAAACTGTTTGGCAAACAGCCTATAAATCAGTGGTATTTGATGGCCCAGGAATGACAAACAATTCCAGGTTTGGTTTTTACAATCACTGAAAGCAATCCTCTGACCTGGGCCAGGCGAGCCGGGCAGGCCTGGCTGGGACGGCGCCACTGTCCACCGGCTGGTGTTGGACACGAAGGATGCACTGGAGACGAAGTGCTTGGGGGGCCCCGTGTAGTCCACGATCTCATACTGCCCAGGGCCTGGAAGAGGCGGCTTCGGGGGCAGAGGCAAAGGCTGGGCAGAGAAAGTTAGGATGGGGTTTCTCCTTCAGAAAAGACAAAAATGGGAAGATGTCCCTAAATCAGTCTATTGGAGAAATGGCAGTTTTTCGACATAGCCAGGACCTGCCCAGTGCCCAGCCATCTGCAAGAGGACTGGACGAGGCACTGGGAGACCTATTTCCTCTTCCGGCTCCACTGCTAGTGATCTGGGGACCCTGGACCCCAGTCTTCTCGCCTGCACAAGGGCAGTCATAATGGCACCTACCCTGTAGGCTTGTTTTCAGGGTTAAAGGAGATGACACACCTAAAACACGGTAGTCAGGACAGGGCCCAGCACAAAGTGAGAGCCCAGTACATTCGTCGTTGTGGATGACGGATGTCGTTGAGCTAATCAGGAATGGCAGAAGACATTGATGCCATGTGCCAACTCTGATCGCTTGGTAGTGCCTGGCTGGAGCGCCATGTAAAGAACTGAGGCCTCGTTTGGGCTCTATGGGAAGAGCATTGGTGAGCCACTTGTGATGTCTGCCATGGCCAGGAAATGGGAAGAGGAATCCCAAATTCCAAGGATTTGCCATCCCAAGACTAGTAGATCTTTAGAGGTCATTCTAGCACTGACATCTCAGAAACTTATTAAACATGTTTTTGGCAAGGCAGGAGGTAGGAGTGGAAAAATACTGGGCTGGAAGTCAAGAGACCTCTGAATAACGATCACCACTTAGATTGCAGTTGTTTTCAGGTCTGTCTTCCCCCCCTCAGGAAAGGGAGTCTTTTAAGCCTGTTCTTGAGAGAATAAATGAAAGAGAGAACCTGTATTCGAGCCCTCACTCTGTTACTAATTCACTCTGGGACTCAGTCTCCCCATCTGTAAAATGAGGGGGGTTGGACATGACGACCTCTGAGGTCCCTTCCAGCTGTGACCTCCCATCTGGCCTTGATTCAGAGAGGTCCGCTGGGTTGCCCAGGAATCCTGGAATTGTTAACAGGAAATGTCCTACCCTCCTGGCCATGCAATAGAAGGGCTGCCCACTCTGAAGCTTCTTCTAAGGTCTTTCACCAAAATGAAAGAGAGATTTCTCAGAACCTTGAATGGCCCCAGGAGACTCACCACAGCTCAAAGCCAACCCATCCAAACAAAGGAGGGAACTGGGATGCCCAGCCACTGGAACTCTGCTGCCCTTTGGCCAACACCTTCTGAAGCAGAGGTATTCTTAGACTCCTCTTGGATAAGAGGTGTCTTATCCAACATCCTTGTTTTGCTTAAGAAGTTGGTGCCCAGAGAGAGAAAGTGAGTCACCCAGTGTCACAGAGCAAGTTCATGGTAATGCCAGCACTGGAACTCAAGTCTTGGTGAGTAGCAAGATGGGGAGGGCATTGTGGCAGAGGAGAATTTTCGAGTTTTAGAGTCACACAGACCTGAGTCTGAATACCGGGCAGCCAAGTCCCTGGACCTCTCTGTTCCTGGCAACAAGGAGTAGTAACACTCACTCCTTATATGCGGGTTGATGACTGGAGAAAAGCTATGTAAGATGCCTAGCAGAGCGTCCGAACACAGTAAGTCCTCAGTAAAAGCAGTTGTGTTATTACTACGATCCCTTGCAGCACCACCATCCGCTGCCTGGACGGGCAACGGAGCCTCAGGAAAGTGAGGTTAGGGGGCCTCTCACCAGAGTTACCTTGGGGCAGGGTGGACACTCCCACTGCCAGCGGAGGCTGCTGGCAGCCATCGTAAACCTGCGAGAGGCTCACGTCTTGGGATGGAGGAACAGCTGGCTTGGATGTATATATTTAGGATAAAGGTGCCCACAGGAAAATGGGGGAAAAACGTTGCCTCCTTTTTTTCCCTCCAGTCTGCGTGGAAGAACTGGTTACAGTGTGTGATCCACCACTCTCCCCTTACAAATAAAAGCTGGCGTCTCCTTGTTCCGGCTGCAACACCCCTTCAGAGCACCCTCAGAAATTTGATCATTGACAGACAGGCTTGACTCCTGGAAGTTAGAGGTGGAATGAGCCAATCACCGCATGAGGTTACTCCATGGGTCCGGGTCACCCTGAGTCTTTGAGGAAACTGTGAGATGTCTACTCTCCTGACCAGGGACAGCCTGCAGGGAGCTGGGCAGGGGGGTCAGCATCTCACCAGATTCTTTTTTTTTTTTTTTTTGCGGTACGTGGGCCTCTCACTGTTGTGGCCTCTCCCCTTGCGGAGCACAGGCTCGGGACCCGCAGGCTCAGCCGCCATGGCTCACAGGCCCAGCCGCTCCGCGGCATGTGGGATCTTCCCGGACCGGGGCACGAACCCGCGTCCCCTGCATCGGCAGGCGGACTCTCAACCACTGCGCCACCAGGGAAGCCCATCACCAGATTCTTGCTGAGAGTGAGTGAGACAGGTCCCTCACCCTCCCCTCCGTCCACATGCCCAGGAGAGGCTTTGCCCCACCAACTCAGCTCTCCGGATCTTCGGACAGTGTCAGCCCCGTGTGCAGCTCTGTGCCAGGCACTCTGGGGAGTCCAGACTGTTCTGTGCTAAGACACAGACCCTGAATGCCCCGGAGGGCTTAACAATCCACTGCCAGTGACAATCATGGCCGGTGACAACTTACAGGCTTTGCACTCAGACAGACTTGAGTTTGAATCTCTGCTTCCCCATCCACCAGCCGTGCATCCTTAGAAAAGCCTCTTAATCTCCCTAGGCCTCAGTTTCTTTATCTGTAAAACGGTGGATAATAATACCTGCCTCCCAGGGTTGTTATGAAGATTAACGAGTGCTTTACTGGTACCATTTTTTTTTTTTAACATGAAATGTTAGAATATAGGTGAGAGAGACTAATTCTAACTGGGTGAATCCAGAAATCTACCTAGAAGAGGTAACATTTGCTCTGAAAGGTAAGCAGGAATTCTTTGGGTAGAAAAGGTGGAGGTGGGGGCATTTCCCACAGAGGAAACAGCAGGGGCAAAAGCCTGGAAGAGGGACAAGCTGTGCTCCATGGGGCCGGGACTGGGGCACAAGGAGCCAGAGGCTAAGCCCCTGGACCGCCTTCAAGCCTCCTTCCACCCGTGAATTCTGGGCTGTTCGCTTGGGTTTCCGACCAACCCCCGTTACAGGCCCTGAAGAGGAGCTAAAGGAAAACTACCAGTGGCCTCTCAGTGAAGCCTAACTCCCAGGTCACCTCCCAGAAACACCCAGCACAGGGACTTCCCTGGTGGTCCAGTGGTTAGGACTCCATGCTTTCACTGCTGTGGGCCCAGGTTCGATCCCTGGTGGGGGAACTAAGATCCCGTAAGCTACCCTGTGCGGCCAAAAGAAAAAAAATGACCAGAAATACCCAGCACAGCGTTGTCCAATGACTCCATGCCTTTGCCTTTGTTCCTTCTGCCAGGAGCACCTCCTTTCCCTGCCAACTCTGATTCCCTCTTTGCTTCTCACCTCCTCCAGGGAAACTCCCCGGGCCACAATCCTTCCCCTTCCCCGCCTCCCTTCCTGGGCTCCATAGAGGAGCACGCGTTTTGCAGTCAGGTGGACCTGGATTCCACCCTCTGCTCTACCACCGGGGAGAGTCTGCATCCCCTGTAAACTCTATGTAACAATCCTGACCCGTGGGAGAGTTGGAAGATGAAGCTGTAGGAAGTCTGTGAAAACTCTGAGGGCTGGAAGCTGGCCCCTCAATACACTGTAGCCATTCTTCTCTTCTCTGCACAAAACACATTACTTTTCTATGCTGTTTACTTGTCTAGCTCTTTAATGCAGGGGATGGTGTCTTATCCATCACTGAGGCCCTGGTCCCTATTCCCAAGGACATTTGCCTAACTGCAGAGAGGAGGAGAGGGGTTGAAGCGAGTAGGGGAGCCCAGGCATCTGAACCCCACCTGACAGTTTTATCACCACCCGGGGATGGTCCTTCCATGTCCTCATGGGGCTGGGCAAATCACTGAGGTCAGACTGAATCAAACCCGGGGCAGCCACAGTGCACTGTAACCAGGGATTTTTATGAGCCTCATCGCCCAGTTTTAAAAGCCAACCTGGTCCTGCCCCGTGGAAAAAAACATCTGTCAAAGGCTCTGACTTGGCCACAACTGGATTAAGTTGTGTTTGCAGCTTCCAGTGTGAGCTGTTTGCAAATCACCAAAGAATAATGAATGTCTCAGAGGACTCAGCAGGTCACCTGGGGAGGGCATCCGAGACCCTCGGGACACTCCCAGGCACAGATTCACTCTGCCTCAGGGATTCCCAGGGTTGGGAGGGATAAAGGGGCAATTTTTTTCTCATCATTAAAGGGCAGCCGATTGCCTCTGGGGTGGAATGCGGTATCTGTTTAACAGGGGAGTGGGTGACAGATTACAGCTGCTTGGGAAGAAGCATCCCATATCTAATTGAAAATCCCAGGGGAACTTTAGGTGGGTCCAACGTAATTACCCAAATTGGAGTGGGGCCGATGGGGCTCTGGCTGTGACAGGACAGCATGTCTGAGCAAAACCAGTGGTTTAAAAACTCCAGGAAGGAGATCAAGGGTTAGAAAGATGTCAGTGGGTGTTTCACCTCCCTGCTGGCGTGAGTCGGAAGGCAGCGCCTAGGAGGAAGTATTCTGATCTCCAAAAGCCCTTCCCCTGACTCACCCTGATCCATTGAGTCAGCACTGTGACGGATGCTGAAAACCTACAGAAGTGAAACCCTGGCTGATAGCCTCCTCCAAAGACCCCCGGAAGCTGGTAAATCCTCTTAGCTTTTGAGTCAGCAACGTGGCCATAACAAAGACACTCTGTGATGTGTTCTTCAGCCGAGGAGCCCAGAAAGGGCCACGCCAACGACCCTACAGCCCCTCACCACATCTGTGCGGCAGGGCCACTCAAGAAACATCGGGTGAGTGCAGAGGGCTCGCTCACACGTTTCGATGAAAGTACAAATCATGCACGTCAAAAGTTTACAATTTGCCAGACATGGTTAGTTATGTGAGTCATCTTTTTTTATCCTTGCAAGCGTGTTGTAAAGTGTGCTTGCCCCAACTCACAGAGGATGAATTTGAATTCCCAGGGAGTTAAGTGACACCCCCCCCACCCCTACCCCCAGCCTCCCAGGGCTGGTGAGGGGGGAAGGCGGGAGTTTCAGCGGCCTGACGACTCCCTTCCTGTGCTTATGCCCTCGGTGCCACGGCCTCTGCAGCCGGTTCCCAGCTCAGGAGGCCAGCAGGGGTCGGTAACACGGCACCAGTGACCCCAGCGAGAATTAACATCTCCCCCGTTCTCCCTGCATCCTGAAGAAAGCAGAGCCGAAATACCATCTTTGCAAACTGGAGCCCCACCCGTGAATGGGGAGCCACACACTTCCAAGCAAGAGAAACAAGGGCAGGCCTCACATCCTGTCACATGCGTGTGACGCCTGGGCGGCCCGTGCTTCCACAAAAGAAACACTGTGATGATTCTCAGATTCTCCACCACTGCCCCATGCAGCCCCCGGAGATCTGAGTATGATTAGGCTTGATGTAGACAGAGTCTCAACACATCGATGGGGAGGAAACAACGCAGACCTTCTCCGGGGCCTGACAACCCCAGGATGGGCCCTCAGGTGCTCCTGCCCCTCTCCTCCCTCCAGGGTCACAGGAAAGGAAACAGAATTTGAATTTGAGAGACTGGAGTTTGGATACTCCTTCAATACTATCACACTCGCTGTCTCTCTTCTTTGTGTCGCATCCCTTTCTCCACCGTCCCACAGAGACAGGTGGATGCTGCTTTGGAATAACCAACAGCACACTTTCGTTTTATCTCTTTGCTTTTAAATGAAATTACAGATTTCTCAACCTCACCCTTTCCATGCCAACTCAACAATATATACTGGACTTCCTCTGTGGGTCCTGCCTGCCCCCATGTTCACTGCCTCCGTATGCTCTCCGAAGTGACATGGTGAGCAAAGCTGGGGTCACAGAGTGTGAGAAATGGAAAGATTTCCCCTCTTTTCACAAATGGAGAAACAAAGGCTCAGGGAGGCGCTGAGAGCAGCCCCAGACCACAGAGCCTGCCGTGGAGGCTGGGGCACTGTCCACTCACCAGGGTGAGCCCAAGTTTAAGAGACACTGGGTTTGACAGGTCTCTTTAGTGCGGGCCTTCTCAGAGCCTTTAATAAGCTCATGTATACTGTGATGCACCCGGGGGCAGAGGGATTGTATGCAGTGCTTCCTGGGTTTATTAACCCAGGAGCCACCATTCACGAAGCATCACAGAGAGCCAGTGCGCCCCAGATACCCCCAGACACACCAGCACTACTGCACTGCTCCCATCAGAAAGCTGGCGCCCTTGGTGGGGCAGTGTGGTCATGCAACCTTGGGGCCCACACGATCCGGCGTTTTGTGGCACGTTCCTCTGCCTTGCTCTGGAGTTGTTGCCAGGTGAGCCTGAAAGTATGGATGGTGCTCTGTCCACGTAAGCTCCCCCATAGCCCTCAGCACAGCACCAGAAACCTCCAGGGCCTGCTGACTGACAGATGCGAATGCCATAAAATGAGGCTATTTCAAACCACTCATCCAAACTCGGACGCAGGCCAAATGACACCACTCTGGGGAAGGCGGTTAAACACCGAGTGCCCCTCACCCTCCTCTCATTGTTTCCCTGAAGAAGCTTCCAGAGTCAGGGTGGGGGCTTGAGCCTCCATGCCTCAAAACAGCTGCATCCTCTATCGTCACATATCCTCTCTAGGATATAGAATAATAGCTGCTGTAATAAGAAGAGTGAGAGCTATTTTCAAGCACTTTCTCATCTAATCCTCACAGAACCCCCATGAGATAAGGTTCTTATCTCCACTTAATACATGGAAACATGGAGGCTCAGGGAGGAGAAGTCTCTGCTAGAGACAGAGCTGTGATTCTCACTCAGGTCTACTAACCCCAAAGCCCATCCTCTCTCCCACTCCATTTGGGGGCAGCATAGGGAAAGGTTGTGTGTAGTGGTGCCCAAGCCAACCCAGAGGCAGGAAGTCCCTGACGTTTGGAGAGAGCCTGTTCCTGGAGACTTTCCCGCCCCGGTCCCGAGTCCTGCAGAACCCCAGATCCGAAGGGCAGAAGGGACTCAGCTGGTGGACTCCATCTGAGGTCTGAATCCCTTCCCCAGGTCCTGGGTTGGACTCAGCAGGCTCATGTCTTGCTCCTCTCCCTTACCCCTGACCCCTTGCCCTGGGCTCATGGTCCGAGTAGACCCAGTTTTCCAGCCTCCCCGGGCCACCCAGCCTCCTGACCCCCTGTGGCTCTGCGCCCAGCCAGCTGCCTGAGCTCTCTGGAGGCTCCCAGGTGACCTCTCTGGAGGCTCCCAGGTGGCTATACCCTTGGTCCCAGCCCTGCTGGTCTGCCCTCACAACAGCCAATCCTGTTGAGAGTGACAGGACGGCTGACCTTCACGGCACTTAGCTCTAGAAGTTCTAGACCCATTTGAGGAATATTAAGCCCCGTGAATTTTTGAGCCTCTGAGGTGAAAGTAACATCAAATGTACAGGAGATTAAAAACAGTAACACAAATCCCTGTCTTTTAAAATTTGTGTTATTGACTCACTATTTGTACCTACTACATCAAATATATTTTTTAAATCAGAAAGCAACGTTCGGATAAATTATCCCCACCTTACAATCGAGGGCATGCAGGCTCAGAGGGGTTAGCACAGTGCTGACGGTCACACAGCATGAATATAGCAGAGCTGACGTTCCAATCTAGCATGTCTGACCAACTCCAAAGTCTAGGCTGTTAACCTATCAGTACAAAGCTATGAGAGTTTCACCGCTTTCGTATATCCTGCCACCCCAGTGGAGATTTTATATTATAAAGATAGAATAATACCAGCACCAGGAGAGTACAGCATCATGGGGAATGTTGGAAGATGCAAACAGTCCTGAGCCTGAGTCCCAGGTGCATCTCAAGTTAGCTGTGTGGACTTAACGCAAGTCTTTCAGCCTCGCTGAGGCCTGGCTTCCTCCTCTATGAAGTAAGAATAATCATTCCTACAATAGAGTTGTTATGATCATTGAAGAAGATGTTAAGTTCCTGGCATACAAGAGTTACTCAGTAAATACTATGTATTCAACAAGTATTTCTTGAGCACCTGCTATGTGTCAGCAAGGGCCCCAGGAGAGCAACTCGGCCTGTGTCTGCCAAGCTGTGACACCCCTTCCTTTTCTCCCCAGGTTCGGGTCCTTCCCCAGAATACCTTTCAGAAGAAATATCAGGATGATCAGGACTCACGGGATAAGAGTCTTTTTTTGAACTTCGATGTGACCTCCTGGGTTGTAATAACCGGGTCCTGGGCCTGTCGACATCAGTTTTAATCCACGGCCAGTTTTTGATTTAAAACAAGACATTAATATCTTCGGCGACTGCTTCACAAGGGATTCGTTGACATTATAATGCCCTGAGCAGAAAGAAATTTTAAAACAGAATAAAGAACTTCTCTCAAAAAAATAAAAAGCAGTAAGAATACATTTAATGACTATAAGGCAGTATCACTCCAGGATGGTCAAGTAGAAGGGGCCTGGAATAACTGAAAATAACGCTCACCATTTAGAGAACATGTGTCCGTGCATCACATATGTGGCTCATTTAATCCTCACGGCAGCCCTGCAAGGTGGGTATTAGCACCTCCATTCTAAACATGAGGAAATAGACTCAGAGATATTCAGTAATTTGCCAAAGGACATTCATCTAACCAGGGCCTAAGCCCAGCTTCCTCCTCCATAAACTAAGGATAATAATTCTTCCAACAACTGGGAGGCTATGGTAGAAAAAGAACATTTTAGGTTCCTGGCACATGGTAGCTGCTCAGTAACTATTATGTAATCAACAAATATTTATTGAGCACCTACTATGTGGACCCCTACCCACCTTTCTCCAAGGTCCATGCTTCCCCACCATGCCTTGTCTCAAGAAACTGTCAGAATATAAGTAATTTGGCTGTGCACAAAGCTTTAAGGAAGAAGAGAATGATCTGAGCTGGGGTAAAGAGGGAGCAGTCTCACCCTAAAGAGCAAGTAACCCTGTAAATGGGGGCAGGCATTTTGGGGTGCAAAGCGGCAGTACCAGGCAAAGGCCTTCAAGATGCTGCACACTTTGACCCTGGCTTCCTATTACTTGGAAGTTAAGGAAATTATTCAACATAATGCAAAAGCTCTAAGCCTAAAGATGTACACAACAGCAGTAGCTACAGCGTGAGAAACGATGAATAGCCCAAAGGTCCAAGTACAAGGGCACAGTTATGGGAAAACAGCCTAATCTCGTGGAATATCAGCCCTGAGGGTGGTAAATGCAAAGGCCATGAAGCCTATGGCAATGTTCTCAAAAATAAAGGTGAGTGAGAAAAGTAAAATAAAGCCTGACAGTCTATACTGTATACACTATGACGTCAGTGTGCAAATGGATACATGTGAGTAAAAATAGGTGGGAACCCAGAAAAGTGGGAAAAACTATATTAATGGTGGCATTGTGGGTGGGAAAAATATTTCAAATTTTCTAACCACCGTAAAGTTAATTTTTAAAAAAATACAATCGACTTTTTCATTGCAAAAGCACTGAAAACAACAATATGGGACATATTAGCAAGATTTTATTGAAATGGTAATACTCATTGATGGCAAAGGTGAGGGAAAGCGTATTTCTCATAGAAGCAGGAGGATAAATTATCTCTGTGCTGAAGGGCAATTTGGTCACAAATATCAAAAACCTTAAATATTTTACATACCTTTCGACTTAGCAATTTCACATTAGGCAATTTAGGTAAGGAGGTAATCTTGATTGTACACAAGTTGTGAGCTATAAGGATGTTTGCTCCCACTCTATTTATATGAGTGATCCATTTAAAACAACCTAAATGCCAGCAAGAGGGCATTTGTTCCTTAACTGATGGTACCACCAGATAATGGAATACTATGCATCCATTAACAGAAGATGTTCTAGGAGGATTTTTAATAACATGAAAAGATGGTCCCAATATATGCTAAAGTTAAAAAAAAAAAAACAGATGTCCAGTTAGCAGCATTTATAATACTGGTATATATCTCTAAAATTATCTTTCTGGGTTTTTTACATATACATATATTTATTTTTTATTTTTATTCCCCCTACCAAAAAAAATAGTTTAAAGCAACGCTTGATTATAGAATGTTAAAAAGCAGAAGCAAGGGGGAAAGGCATTCATGCTCTCAAGGCCCAGAATAAACCAGGGTTGAACTCTCTGCTGTATTTACCCCGGTCTTTCCATCGTGCACTGGACACTGTCTCATGGTGTTGGGCCCACAGAGTGGATTCGATCGTGTCACCCACATTTTTCAAGTGACACTTTACCATAGTTGTTTCCCCATGATCTAATAACTTTTTTGTTTTTAAGGAGAAATAGAGAGGAGGATGTTGGGGAAGTGCTTGGCCTTGTGTTTGATGCAGCCAGACTGTAGAAAATCCAGCCAGCCAACGTGTAAAGGTGAGCATTTTGCTCAGAACTGAAGGCAGACCAGACCCGGCCCTCAGCCCCTGAGCCTGGGCACTCTGGGTGGGCGGAACCCAGCAGGGATGCCAATCATGGCTCCACATCTGGTTTCTTCCCACAAGGGGGAGAAGCAGAAACCACAGTGTTTTTCTGATAGGTCAAAGCAGATTGTTTCTCTCAGAGAAGCAGATTCCCCAGGCTGTGGCCCCTGGCAAATGTGGGGGATGCGGGGAGAGTCCTGAAGGCACCAGGCATCGAGCTGGATTCAAATCCAGCAGTGGGACCCTGGACTAGTCACCTGTTTTCTATATATCATTTTTGCTTGTAAAGTGGGGATATAATAATATTAATAATAACCCCCACTCTCGGAGCACATATGTGCCAGGCAACCCTCCATGGGGTTTTGAAAGCTCCTGGCACACAGTAGGAGCTTAAAAGATGCTGGTTCCCACCTCTCTCCTTCCTGCTGTGTTACAAGGGGCCCCTCGGAACCCTCCCAGAGGGAGGAGCTGCCCACTTCCCAGGGGCTCTCTGGTGGAACCTCTGGCCAAACCCCAGGGATGCTGGCTTTATTCTCCTGTATAAACAAACAAGGTGGGGTTTTGCCCCTGGTGATGCAAGGCAGGGAGCTTTAGCCAGGCTTAGCCTCCTAATTAGGGCTGGTTTTGTTATTCAGCCTCAGACTGGTCTCAACTTTAATCTGGATTTGCTGAAATCTGACATGCGCTGCGATTTTGCCCACACCCCCATCGGAGAAGCATTATTTGCAGAGGTAAACCCTCCCTGCTCCTCCTCTGGGCTCTGGGGCCCAGAGCTCCCTCGGGGGTCTTCTGGACCTGTTTGGGAAGGTCTAGTCTAACCAGTGGTCCTGGAGTATGGACTGCTATGTCACCAGACCCCTCTGGAAAATTTTCACTAAGGCTGGGGTGGGGAGGAGGTCTGAGGGCACAGAACAGGTGCAATGCCTTTCCCCAGCCCAGCAGGGAAAACATCTGCAGGTGAGCCCTTGTGTGTTCCTGAATCCTGGAGGCTTCAGAAGTCACACTGGGATGACAGGGTTAAGAGGTTCCTCAGTCAGACACCTCTGGGCTTAGGCCGGCCATTTATTAGCTGCGTGATGCTGAGTTGCTTCAACTCTCTGGACCTCCATTTCCTCACCTCACACAGGACTAAGAGTGTGGCCCTATGAGGACAGATGTGTGAGGACCGCGTGGAAAAACGTAGCACTGAGTAGGCGCTCTATAAACAGAGCTATTTCGCATCATTTGATGATAGATGATGAAGCCGCTTTGTAGACATGGGAGGAGAGGAATATTGCAGCCGAGTGTCCAAGGATCAGAGCGTATTGTGTGCCCCGCCTCCCCCCAGCGCCTGGGAGGGCACCTGGGGTATGCGCATGGGCACACTTCTGGCATGAGAAGCCCCTCCCCAGCTGGCTGCCCAAAGCAGGTGCTCTGGGTCTGGAAGGCAGGCCGCCGTGATAGGCCGCCCTGGGGTCCATTTCCAGAGCCGCCGTTCTTCCCCCGAATGGGGAGCCAGGCTTCTCCTCTTTGTACAATACCTGCCTGCACCCCCTCTTCCCTCAATGCCTAACTCCTTCCAAAGAGACTCCCTGAGAAGTGCCCTGCTGATCAGATCTGGTACAGGAAGACTTAAGTCAAGGCCAGTGCGAGGCAGCTGCTTACCTGGGGCAGGTCCTGTTTTAGTAATAGTGAAAAGTCCTCTCTGGGTTTTGGACATGAACCCGGCTCGGGCACAAACGTTGTTTGCCTGTTTGCAGCAAGAGACAGAGGCCTGGGGGAGAAAATAAGCACGGTGTGCTCAGTGTCTTGCCTTTCTTTGTCGTTGTTGTGTCTGGACGAGGGGCACTTTGGGGTTAAAAAAACAAACAAATTTAAACCTGTCTTCAGAAAATGAGCGCACGTGAGTGGAAAACGTCACACTGGCTATGCCTTCCCCTTCACCGCAGCTGGACTGGCGGAAGAGCTTGTCATCGCTAGCCAGTGTCTGGGGACCCAACACAACACGGAGGACGGTGGCCTGAACCAGCCGGCGGCCCTGGCTTCCGGGCTCGCTCCCCGCACACAGGGCAGCGTATCCTGCTCAAACGGATTAATTTCTCTGAATTTGAGTTTTCTCATCTGTAAAATGGATCAGATAATCCCTGCTCCACTTGAGGCAGAGTGCTGTTGGGTTGGGGGTAGGGGACAGCCGGTCAACACAAATCATCTGTTTTTCTAAAAAGTGTGTAACATTACATAGGCAAATTATTTTCATCATGTTTTCTACGATTTTCTTTCTTTTCAGAACACTTAGTCCTACATATCCCCACCCTGATTCCTCACTGCTCAGATAATCCTTCAATACATGTGGGATTTAGGACACACAAAGAAATTGTGTAACTTAAGATTAGGATCAGATTTGTAAGCACTGTCTTGACTTTTTTGGGCTGACCAGAAATTTAGAATTTTGGTTGACCCAGGCAATATACATTAGAGAGTGTCCAGTGAGTTCAGAACGCTAAAAATAATTTTGGAAAAAAAAAAAAAGAACCCTGAGATCATTCTTATGATGAATCATAAATATTTTAAAGGCTAATTTGCAGTCAGTCTCCTGTATTCATTAGATAAAAGATGCAATAAAAATTGTGCCTGCAATGGCTGGAATATTTACTGAATGAGTGAAACTATTTGCTGAGGCCAGGATGCTTGATTTTCTGTGCTACTCCTTTGTCAAAAAAAATGTTTCTTGAGAAATGCAGATGGCATTTTGATTTTGTGTTGACAAAGGCAGAGGAATTTCGCTTTTCCCAGGGTCCTGACGGCCAGACTGCCTGCCGAGAGGGCAGACAAAAAGATCAGGTGGACCAGGCTAATTACTGGACACGGGGAGAAGAGCCAGGACGCCAGAGAGGAAGTAATAACAGGTACCGAGGGAAAGGCTTCCAACAGAGAAGCGGGGGATCCCAGTAAGCAAAGGTAGAGTGGTCTTGACAGCCTCAAAGCACAGTGTGGCTAACAGGATTACCGCATTTCTGCTCCTCGCCAGTTGACTCAACCATTGTTCTCCAGGTCTGAAAAAAGCCTCCTGTAGACAAAACACTACTTCAGCTTTATTCCTCGCCCAGACAGAAAAGCAACAGAAAAAGGGGGCATTTTTGTATACACTGAGTGTGGGTGTTACTGGAAGATTTCACCATTAGACTAGGAAGAGTCAGCTCCACTGGCAGGTTAAAAAAGAATGAAGCAGATTCATTGTATTGCCATGGGCAAAAACAAATCCCAGATATAATTAAGTAGAAAACGCACGCATACTGTGGACAGCATAATCCCAAAACCAAGGGAAGGACCACTGGAGGAAGAGAATACGAATGACATTGACCCCGTTTTTTTTTTAATTTTTTTTGCGGTACGCGGGCCTCTCACTGTTGTGGCCTCTCCCGTTGCGGAGCAACAGGCTCCGGACGCGCAGGCTCAGCGGCCATGGCTCACGGGCCCAGCCGCTCCGCAGCATGTGGGATCTTCCCGGACCGGGGCACGAACCCGTATCCCCTGCATCGGCAGGTGGACTCTCAACCACTGCGCCACCAGGGAAGCCCTGCCCCCGGTTTTTGATGTTTGTTTGCAGAGCAGAATGATGAGGGACTTCCACTTTCTGGCTCATGGGTTTCTGTGATGTTCGAAGATATTTTATGATGAGCATGTATTATTTTCAGAGCCACATTAAAACAATAATGAACAAAAAACATGCAAACTAAAATTGATCTGGTGGCAGAGTCCTGACATGGGGAATGGTCATTTCTTGATTAACAAAGGAAGTTATTCCTTTGGAGTCATAAACATTTATTGCATGATTACTGCATGCCAGGACCTGAGCTGGGCCTCGGAGATAGGAAGCCAGGGTGAAGGAGCAGTGGGCTGGGGAGGTGAAGGCACAAAGCACTAACACCACAGTGCCCTTCAGCAGCCCCCAGGAGGACGCAGAGCGGGCGCTCACACGGAGACAGCCTGCACTTGTGTCTGTCTCCCAAGGAACCCAGCCCTCTCTCAGGAATGGCGACGCCGCAATGGCCAAGCACATTCATTATCACTTGCCTGGACCCGACCTCGACCTCTCTTTTGTTATCATGACAGCTTCCTAACTGTTTTTTCAAAATCCACCCTTAACCCACACTGCAGTCCATTCTCCACACAGCAACTGGAGGGATCTTTTTTAAAAGGTACATCAGAAGACATCACTCCACACCTCCTATCCTCCTCAAGGAGGGCTTCCCAGCACACAGAGAACAAAATTCAAACTCCCTCCCTTTAGGGCCTTGCATGAACTGGTCCCTGCCTATCTGTCTGGCCTCTCCTCGTCCCCTCTCCCCCGAGCCCCCCTAGTTCATTCTACTTTAGATACTTTGGTTTATTTTTGGCTGCGTCACACGTCTTACAAGATCTTAGTTCCCTGACAAGGGATTGAACAGGGGCCCACGGCAGTGAAAGCGCCGAGTCCTAACCACTGGACCACCAGGGAACTCCCTCTAGCTACCTTCTTACAGTTCGCCATGGGCTAAGGTGTTTGCTGTCCCAGGACCTTTGCACATGCTGTTCCCCCAACTCTGGCTCTTCCCTCAATCCTTGTCTCAGGACCTTCTCTGACCACCCAGTCTAAAGTACATGGTATTGCCAACCTCCACACCCCACACATACTCTCTTTCTCAGGCTCCAACTGTTTGTCTCCCTCAGAGCTGGCCACACAGTAAATATTTTGTTTGTCTGTCTCCTAGTTCTCATCTTGAGTTCCCCACTGGGATCTAAGCTGTATCACTGGTCTGGCACAGAGCAGCCACAGGATTTATGAAGGGAAGCCCGGCAGGGCTGGAACATGGGGACTCTGATCGCTCCCCAGCTTTATACCTTGGCACCTGCCCATGCTCACCGATGTGGGAACAGTCCCTTCAAGCTGGGTAACTTTGGGCAAGTCCCTTCCCCTCTCTGAGCCTCAGCTTCCTCTTCTGTAAATTGAGAATAAGAGAATCCACTTCCTGGGTTCTTGTGAGTATGAAATAAGTGAGTACACAACTCTTAGAACAGCACATAGACCGTGAAAAGTGCTTCATCATATCATCATCATTCTTATTTTCAGGCTCTGATTACCCTAAGAGAAGATTATCTAGAGCTATACAACCCCAAACAGTAGCCACTGGCCACATGAAGCTATTGAGCTCTGCAAACATGGCTGGTCCACATTCAGATGTGCTGCAAGGATAAAATATACACTGAATTTTAAGGACTTAATATGAGGGAAAGAATGTAAAACATCTAATTAATAATTTTTATATTGATTAGATATTGCCATATCTTGAATATATTGGGTTAAATAGAATCTATAATTAAAACTAATTTCACCTGTTTCTTTTTACTTTAAATGTAGCTACTAGGAAAACTTAAATGATGTATGTGGCTCCTGTTATACTGATATTCCTTTTGGACCATGCTGGCCTAGCAGGCACTTGTATTGCTTTGAACATGTTATAATTGATTGGATTCATCATAGAAGGTAGGCAGGATCTTTGTAGTCAGAAAAATCAATATTATTTATAAATATTATAAAAGAAAAAGGAAATTTATAATGAAGTATTCTAAGACCAAAATATTCTTAAATATAGTATAATAATATTACTACCTTATGTACAATTCATGTCTTAGGTATTTCAGAGCGCTTTCATATTTGTAGTCTCATATGCTTCTTATGATAACCCTGTAGGGCAAGTATAATTAATTCCCTTTTACAATTGAAACTCAAGAGGTAACGGGGCTTCCCTAAAGACAGTTCTACCAGTTTTCATGTATTGTAGAGTCCTCGTGCACCAGATATTGTGCTAGGTAAGCACTCAGCCTAGACTATCTCATTTAATGTTTATATTAACACCATGGAGTAGACATATAACCCCACTTTGCAGATCAATAAACTGAGTCCTGAAAGGTTAAGAGACTTGCCCAAAGCCATACACAGTTAGAAAATGGCAGAGTCAAGATTTGAACCTGAGTCTGTCTCTTACCTGTTAACCACACCATTCTGCCTCAGTCACTACAAAGTGAGGGGAAATGGTGAACCACTGCTGTTAAAAAAACCCAATTTTCTGATATGGGAAGACAGAAGTTTATTTTCCCTGCAAGAATAAAATAGTGTCAGGGCTTCCCTGGTGACGCAGTGGTTGAGAGTCCGCCTGCCGATGCAGGGGACGCGGGTTCGTGCCCCGGTCCGGGAAGATCCCACATGCCGCGGAGCGGCTGGGCCCGTGAGCCATGGCCGCTGAGCCTGCGCATCCGGAGCCTATTGCTCCACAACGGGAGAGGCCACAACAGTGAGAGGCCCGTGTACCGCAAATAAAAAAAAAAAAAAGAATATAATAGTGTCTGCAGATAAAGTGGTACGTAATATAATCATTGCTACAGATGAGAAAACCGTCCCAGAAAACTTATGTGATAAGACTAATTGCAGTAAGTATTTTCCGGGGCAGTGGTCTTCCCACTGCTCTATACTGACCTCCGTGTTGCCCACATTTTTCTGCAAATTCCCTGTGAGAATTTTGCCCAGCCTCACGTAGCCATTGGGTAGTCAGCAAATGCTAACTGGCTTACCAACTGCAGTAAATGCTATTCCCCAAAGCTCCCCCCTTCCTTTCTTTTATTTTAGCAAACCATTAATTCAATATATATTTAAGAAGCACAGGCAGTGTTCTTACATTGTAATGGTTTGGTGCGGGAGTTTCAAATTTGAGAACTTTCACGAAGCTTGGCAACTGGAACATGCTGGAACAGGAATTACTGAAGTCTTTCTTCGAAACAAAACGTGATGGTATAGTGTACGCGTTAGCTGCAGGGTATTTAGAGACGATGGTGTCCAGTCGGTCACACTGTGAGGAGAAAGTCCAGGGAATCCACATCATCACGTATCTTATGGCTCCGAAGGGCCGATGTCAAAAAGATGGTGCCCAGCACCAGGTCTAAACACATTTTATAAAAGGTGAAACCCTGCCCGGTAACAATGATAAAATGACCTTGGGCTTTGAGAATTTGCTCTTGGAAAATGCAAGTTCAGACCTGTGTTAACTTCTGTAAACTAACTCTAATTATTCATCTTATGTTTGGGACTTGGCAAAGATAATTCTTCCATAAAAGCATTTCCACCCAATCTCATTTCAGGACACTTATACTTGACTCATCAGCTGGTGGGTGATTTATATGATGGGACGCTTTAGACTTGCTTCTTCCAACCTTGGTTTTCCTTTGAGTAAAACCCTCACTTTTTGTTTCTAAGTTTAAATAATCCAAATTTCCTAAATAACAAGTTTGCTTCTAACATCTTAAGGGTACAAGGCTCCATACGGCTTGCCTCCCACCCACACCTCCTATCCACCACCTAATCACTGATTTCATAAAACTCTACGATATTTTTGCTGTTTCAACAGAAACCAATCCTACTCCTTCCAGGAAGCCATGATAAACTATTTTCAGTTAAAAAAAAAACAAACAGAATCAATGTTTGCCAAATGAACAGGGACAAAAGCCATAAAAACTCGGCGATAACATCACCTTACCCTGGGATAGTATGGCAAGTATTGAAGTCTGATAAGACAACAACAAAAAAATGTCATTATTTTATGGGTAAAAGCTTGAGAACATTGCCCTGGGTTTCCTCCACTTGACAGGGGTCAATAAACAAGCGCAGAAAGTGGAGGAGGTGTGGGAAGGCATCAGCCCCTCGCCTGACTTCACTCTGTACGTGGCGGCAATGGTCCTCACCATCTGGTTCATGGACCACCAGTAATGTGGGTGGATGTGCCACCAGAAGCAGGAGTGTTCTTTCCAGAGTCTTAGCTGTCCTGAGTCTAACCTGGGTTCGAGTCCCAGCTCCACCTCCTCCTAACTGTAAGGATTCATTGATGTTCCCAGAAGTAAGGTCACCCCAGCCTTGGACTCACCTTACCTTTGCATTTGGGGCAATAGTTAACCCAGTACTTTGCAGGGGCGTTGCATTGGATCCTCATGACAACCCTGGCTCGAGGATATTATGAATATCCCCACTTCACAGATGAGGACCCTGAACTTCCTCAGCTAGCGAAGTGTTGGAACCAACATTCTCGCCTCCATGAGAGGATATGGATCAGATATCCATTGTGAAGAAGAATGAGCCGAGAGGAGTCACAGCAATGCGTTTGCATCTACAAGACGAACAGCTGATAAATGCCTGTGGGAGGTTTTAGCTCTGGAAGAATCACTACCCGAAATCTGCTGTGCCCGACGGGGCAGACACACCTCTGCTCTTTCCTTCTCACTTCTACAGAAGAAGGGTGGCAAGGTCAGACCTTCCTTGGTGCTGCCATTTGTAGCGTGTCTATCCTGAGTCACCCAACAGAGTGGGCAGAGGGTGTTCTTCTAAAGCGCTAGTTCCCAAAGTGTGTTCCTCGGCCTTCCAGGTCTGTGAGATAAGGTTGTGTTGGTGGTAGCGGCAGCAGGGAGAGAGTTCCAGGGTCAAATAAATTTGAGAAGTTTCACACCATGTTCCCATTTTGAAGATTCATAACACACGTTGGTGTAGTAAGTGCTCTGGGAAGGTCTGCAATAAAGAAACCTCTCTAGCTTTGGGGTTTTTTTTCTTTTAATATTTATTTATTTATTTATTTCAGTTGCACTGGGACTTAGTTGCAGCATGCAGGATCTTTGTTGTGGCATGTTTAGTTGCAGTGTGCAAGCTCTTAGTTGCAGCACGTGGACTCCTTAGTTGCGGCATGCACGTGGGATCCAGTTCCTGGACCAGGGATTGAACCCAGGCCCCCTGCATTGGGAGTGCGGAGTCTTACCCACTGGACCACAAGGGAAGTCCCATGTCTAGCTTTGTTTAAACAGCCTTCCCCAACCTTTCTCCATCATAGAATCTTTTGGCTTAAGATACCTACTAACATACCCTTTGGGAAAAACTGTACTAAAAAATTCCTATTTGAGGCAAAGTTTCATAAAGCATTGCAGTAGAATTAGTCTGAGTCTAGTTGAAGTTGACGGTCACTCAAACAACCCTCCCCGCCCCTTGGCTTTCTTTTCATTGCCAGGCCTCCGGTCTCCAATTTGGCCACATGCTGGCATTTATGAACCTCTGTCCAGCTCTTCCAGAGCCGCTGCTGCCACCACACAAATACAGAAAGGCCATGGACGCCTCCTCCCACCTGCCCCATTTAACTTCCTAGTCCGTCCCGTGAATAATTCTGGAGCAAAGCTTTGGAATACCGTCGTGACGCTCTTCAGATGATTTGAATTTAGGCGGATGACAGGTCCTCTCAAAAGGCTGGGCGCTGTTGCTCCAAGAGTCATCAGGAAGTTTTTAAAGCGTGTTGACCCCCAGAGTCTCTTGGTCAGCCTCACCCAGAGAGACACGCTCCTGCTGGCCATGCTGGCTCCAGTAAGGCAGACCTTTCTCTGATGGGGACTACTTTTAATTCCCTCAGGGAATTGGGATCCGGAAACAAGAGGCACTGAATGTGAAAGGCGGCAAAAGAAGGGGAGGAGGAATGAAATTCTCGTCCAGTTTGGGAAGGAACGAGGCGAGATGTGGGGATCTCCTGACAGACTTCCACCAACCACTTAAGGTCCCTTCCCAAGGATATAGGAACTTATGTGTTTACAAACAGAAATAGAAACCCCCATATCCATCACAGCGGGCAGAGGAAGCCTGAACAACTCACCTTCTGCCTTCTTTGGGGTTTGGTCTGAATTTTTTAAAGACCTGATTAGATCCTGTCATACACAGGATCCTGTCACACACAGAGCTTCCCTTGGACCCCTTCTTCTCCAGGTGGCCCAGCCACGTCATTTGGAAAGTTACTACATGTAAAGCCTAGCAGGGAACTGATGGTGTGCTCTGATTCAGTGCCTTCTCTGGCACCAGGCAGGGATGGGCAGTGCCATTATTTGGCAACGTCTCAGAGAGAAAACCTAGGTGCTGCAGGAAGTCTTGTTTGTGACTCAGGTGGTGACAATCATAACATTCAACATGTTTATAATGCTCTGCAATTTCAAAGTCTATTTTACTCATTGCAACGTCAATTTGCCCATCGCCTCCAGGGAGTCTCCACTCGATGAGGCAACTGGGACACAGAGGGTGACGTGCTTGAGGTCACATCGAGAACCCACGGCTGAGTCAAGATTGGGTCTCAAGTCCTGTCTCCTGTGCCAGGCCATTGGGAGGGGGTACTTCTTCTGCAGATCGCTTTGGAGTCTCTTTACTCACAGGGCTTGGGACAGAAGGAGAAGTAGAGGCGTGGTTATTCTGTGAACTCACTGGGGGCATGTGCAACCTCAACGTCTTTGTTAATAAGGAGTTAACTCCAAAGTCGGTTTTCTCCTTGAGTATTCAACCCTGCCAAGCTTGAATTCCAATAAGTGGCTGCATTCAGTGTGTCTTAAATGGTCTCTTTGTGTGTGGTTTTTTTTTTAAAAAAAATCAATTCCAGTGTCAGGTATCGTAATACATTTTTGCAAGAGATTATTATAAGTTTTAAAGGGACAGACGGCATATGTGTTTTGTTAATGCTGGAGTTTGGGTTTGCTTTCTTTTTCACTTTCCTCCCTCAGCTAGTCTTACCCTACTTTGACCCTTTCTCCTTGTTATATCTATTTTTCTTGGCAACTGAGAGGTGTTCAAATAAAGACTATCCTTGCCCAGGTCTGGTCAGAGACATTGGAACTTCGTTTAACTACTTGACGGTTGTAGCCTTCCACAAAGATAAAGACCCACATCTTACAAAGGAGAGAAATGGGGAGGAGAGGAATATCACTAAATTACCTGCCTGCTGCCTGTTTTCTTTTTGGTCCCATCAGATTTCTCAGTAACTCGAATAACCCAATTAGATTAAGCAGTGTAAAAAGTCCTATTAGGGCAAGATGTATAATAATAACTTTTTTCCTGGTCTGCCTAAAAATCTCAAGAAAACATCTGTAAGTCCATTCCACACTGACAACATTGGTTTTGGATGATCAGGTTCTGAATATTCTTCTAGCTTCTCTTCCCACTCTGGCAACACTAGCAGTGGGGAAAAAAATTCCTTAAAGACATAGGCTCCAGTTTACCTGCAGGAAATTTGAGGAAGCAGTTACTCTCCTAATTAGAACCACGGGCCTTTGGAGAGAAGGGACCAGTTGTCCAATGTATGATTATGCAATGAATGAAGGAAAGTACCGAGCAGTTAATGTTCAGAGAAGGGGTTCTCACCATAGAGGGAAAAGTACACGTCCCTTTCCTAGACAACGACACACTGTCAAACACAGGCGACTGGTGAATGACGTTGTAGAACCCAGGACCTGGGATATCATCCTGAAAGGGAAGAGAACGTAGTGTCATTGGGATACTTTCAATTCCATGGTGCTTTTCTGCAAGTTTTACATCCATTAACACTAAGCCTTACTGTAACCCTCTGGGACAGGCAGGGATGCCACCTCGTGGATGACAGCCGGGCTCCACCAATTCCTGACCTGCCCAGTCACCATCTCAGTTAGCAAGCGCTGGGGCTGGAATTCCACCCCGGGTCTGGGACCCGCCCCCACCCCAGGGCCCTTGCTCTTTCCACAGTGCTGTACTGCATTCCAGGAGAATGCTGTTGTTTCTTTGTGCCATTAGAGATATGAGCAGAAAATGCAATCCTGAGCGCGGCAGCGGCTGTGCAGTGTGTGTGTGCAGTGTGTGTGCAGTGTGTGTGTCAGTGTGTGTGTCAGTGTGTGTTGACTGGGTTCACCAAACCCACGGCGAGGGAAGGGTGACCGATTTCATGTTCACCACACCCCACCTGACTCAGCTTCCTCCCCAGCCTTTCAGAAGAGAAACCAGGGAGTGTTTCTGTTTATAAAGCAAAATGAAACAAAAACAACCTTCATCCCAAACAAGACCATTTCTAACTCTCAGACAAAAAGAGGTGGGTTCACGGGGCTCAAGTCCTAAGTGATGCGGGTACGTTAGAGAGGAACAAGCAAAAGCTTGATTTCTAAGCTCATTTCTGCCGTCACAGTTAATTGGGCTTGGGTCTCATTTCCCATGCTAGTTACCAGGGGGAAGTAAACGTTGACAAAAGTTGGCCAGGCAAGTGACATGAAAGGATAAGGATGCCCCACCGTCTCGAGAGTTTACCGGGTGCCTCCTTGGTGCCAAGAGCTTTTCAAAGGTTGTCTCGTTTAATCCCCCGGTGAGAAAGGGATGCCCCCATTTTATAGATGGAGACACTGAGGCACGTAGAGATGAACTTGCCCAAGGTCCCACTGCTGTCCGTGGCAGCACCTGAATTCAGCGCTACATGATGGTGTATACAAGCCTTTTGCAGTGGGGCTATTAGCAGGTCCAGTTTAAGGAAAGCGAAGCCCGGAGACGTTGGGGCCGCAGCTAGTAAATGGTGAAGTGCAGATTTAAACCCAGGCAGCCTGACTCCAGAGCTTGCTACCTCCAAGACCTGCCACCCAGGCTCCTCCTGTCCCCACCGTCCCTACTACCTTCCTCAGAGCAGAGAGAGAGCTCAAGGCACCATCAGGGCCTTCAAGGACTCTCCAGTGTGGCCCAAGCAGTGTGTGATTATGGTTTAATCTAAGGGCTATTAACAGGTTCTGCTGTGCTGAATTTTAAATGCAGTGAGCCTTTGAGCCTTGCAGGTGGAGGCAGGGGAGCTGATTCCTGCCTTGTAGGTGATTATGGTCCCTGGTGGACAGAGGGGGAGCTGACTACCAGGAGAGTGAGGCAGGAGATGCAGGAGATGCAGCCCGACCAGAAGAGCCCTGGCATGTGGGTGCAATTTGAAGTGCTACAGGAAGGAACAGAAAGAGGTTTTTCTAGGGGGCTGTTTGCAGGACTGGCATATGTTTTTTTTGTTTGTTTGTTTTTTTAATTTATTTATTTAATTTATTTATTTTTGGCTGTGTTGGGTCTTCATTGCTGCACGCGGGCTTTCGCTAGTTGTGGCAAGTAGGGGCTACTCTTCGTTGCGGTGCACGGGCTTCTGATTGCGGTGGCTTCTCTTGTTGCGGAGCACGGGCTCTAGGCACGCAGGCTTCAGTAGTTGTGGCACGTGGGCTCAGTAGCTGTAGCTCGCGGACTCTAGAGCGTAGGCTCAGTAGTTGTGGCGCCCGGGCTTAGTTGCTCCACGGCATGTGGGATCTTCCTGGACCAGGGCTCGAACCCGTGTCCCCTGCATTGGCAGACGGATTCTTAACCACTGCGCCACCAGGGAAGCCCGTGGCGTATGTGTATTGATGGTCACTGCATGCCGGGCACTGTTCTGAGTACTTTATACACACTAGCTCATTTAATCCTCATTTTAAAGATGAGAAGACAGGGCCCAAAGGGATAAGGACCAAGGTCACGCAGCAAGTAACAGAGCCAGAATTTGAACCCAGGCAGTGTGAGGACAGTCGACTCCTGACCACTAAGCCAAACTAACTCTCAGACGAGTGCAGGATAGAATGTGCAGGATGAAAGGAAAAACAGTCCCGCTGAGTTTTGAATTAGGATCCTAGCATCAGTGCTGCCACCAGCTAAGTAACCTTGATCTAGTCACCTCTCTAGACCTCAGTTTCCTCATGTGTAAATCGAAGATGTTGCACTAAATGACTTCGGGCACCTTTTAGCTTCCAGAGTCCCTACAGTGAGGGAAAGCTGAAGCAGGAAGTGTAACTGCGACGCTTCTAGGTTGAAAGAATAAACAGTCTTGGACATCTCCAGCCCCCAGACTGCTGCCACGCTCCCCAAACCAGCATCAGCCCACAAGAAATTTCTGGGCACCTATATGTGTCTGAGGATCTAGGGTTGCCAGATGAAACACAAGCCTGCTCCATCCCACCCTGCCCAGTTAAATGTGAATTTCAGATAAACAACAAAAAGCTATTTTAGTGTAAGTAGGTCCCAATCAATATTTGGGATATACTTATACTAAAGTGGTTTGTTATTTATCTGAAATTCTAAATTAAGAATCCTGTATTCTTATCTGCTAAATCTGGCAACCCTACTGGACCTTAATCACATTTTAATTCTGCCACATTGCAAACTGGTTTGAGTCCAGGACAAGTAGGAAGAGAACTGTCACCTCTTAGCCTGGAGGGAGAGCATGCTGCCTGTTTGCTCTTAATGAATATCCAAGAAGGGTCCTCCAGGCAGCAGGATGCTGGGGCTTGCCAGTGGTGGCTCAAGAGGGCGACTGTTAAATATTTTCAGAAATGTTGCTTGTGGTAGCTTGAAATTGACCAGGTTGGGGGGCGGTATTTACACCACAGAGATTGGCCAATGCTCTAAATCAGAACTTTCCTTGTGGAGAAGAGAGCTGGTTTACCAGCACACCACCACCTGCACTCCACACCAAGTAAGTTTCAAAGCTGCCTGGAGGGAAAGGTCCAGCTGTAGGGGGTTCAAGCTTTCTCCTGCAAAAGCTAGAGGTGGTGGATGGCTCCCTGGGAGGGCAATAGAAGTCCAGCCTTTGGCCTCTGGGATAACAGCTCACGTGACTAATGTTATATGAGGTCGATGAGTTCTGGCTTCTCAGCATCTCCCAGAGAGCGAGAATCCAAGTCGAAACTGGTGTGAACTCAGCCAGCCCTCGGCTTCTTGGCCAAGACCACCCCAGAAGGCAAAAACCAAATAAACCAACCAAATAAAATGGGTGTGGGGAGGGAGAAGGGAAGAGAACTATTCATTTGAGCTCTGCTGACTGCCTGTTGTGTGTTCCACGGGGAGCTCTGGGCCAGGGCTACACCCATTGTCCCCTGTGCACGTGAGAACTGAATGAGTCAATGCACGTCCCACCGGCCTCATCATTACCAGTCCTCAAGTTGCCACAACAGCCTCAAGGGAGCAGGACCTTCCCTCGGCGATTAAAGGCCCTCAGAGTGGGATGGAGCAAGAGATGATTGATGTTGCTGGGCAACATTTGGTGGAAATGCACTTTGAGAGCTCTCTTGAAGGATTAAAGTCCCAAATGGGCCGCACGTGCCAAGGGCGGGACACAGATTGACATTCACTTGACCTTGGGATAGGTTTAGAGAGGTCATGAGGAGGAGGGGAAGAGAGGGAGCAGGGCACTTACCCCCTCACCCCAGACAGCTCCTTAGGGTACGGCAGGGCCTAGTGTCCACAACCTGGACCCGGTCACATCTGCACACAGCCTGGATTTTCTAGTCCCGATTTCATAGATTCTGTCCAATTAAGACTTTCAGGTTTGTCAACCCATTTCCGGGTTGGAAAATGCGGTCTCTGCTGGATCATTGGCCAAAGCCCACAACACTAGAGCTGCCTTTTGACTCTTCAGGGATGTTCTGCTCTGCTTTGGTCTCTTATGGGGGCGGCCAGCTGGGGTTCTCAGGAGTGCACAAGATGAATGAAAACTAAGTCTGCGGAAGGGCGAGCGGTATATTACAGGAGGAAGACACGCCTGAGGTGGAAACAGAGCCCTGTCCTGTGGTTAACCCACTGGCACAAGTGCCCAGGAATTTGGGGTTCCTGCGGGAACAATTTCCTTTTACAAACACCTCTGGTCTTAGGGTCTCAGGACAAGGCATCCATCCACACTTTTCTCAGGCTGATGTGGCCAAAGTGGTGATAGCATGGGCCAGTGTCTGCCCCCAGGGCGCGTCCCCTCACTGGGCCTCAGCCCTCCCATCTGTGAACCTGCAAAGAGGCAAGTGCGGGTGTGGAGAGCTACAGTTTTCAACCGCACTCCGGGCCTCCATGAGGAACTCAGGGAAAGGGGGCCCGATCGGCAGTGGCTTCGAGCAGCAAGTCCCCTTTACCCGCTCCACCGACGGGCCTCAGCATGGGATGCTGTCACAGATGGGGCCCCTCTGCTGAGCCCAGGGATTTCGGGGTCACTGAAGCCCTTCTGGTTCAAACTGTCTACAACCCTGAGAAGTGCCCCTTGTAAGACGCCCTTCCTCCTTTCTGCTTTCTCCCCTCTCCCCGCCCCAGCTCCATACACTCATGTCTGGCATCAAAGTTTCCACGCCTCTGATAGCAGAGGAGAAGGGAGAGGCAGGGAGCGTACTTCAAGCAAGAAAATGACACTTTTTTGTTCAGAATGGGGATCTCAGAAATGAAAGATCCCTGGGCGCCCTCAGGGAGCAACCAGGAAAAGTGGGATGAGTTCTCTTGAGGAGATTGTTTCTTAGTGGCCCAGGTGAAGAGCAGGTGTGGGGGAAGCCCAGGGACACTGGCCACCTGGGCAGATGAAAATGGGGACCAGGTCTTTGCCCATCGCTGGTCTGGCTGGGTTGGAAACACAGTCAGACAAGAGAAGCCAAACCTGCATTTTCAAAGCATCGGTTTACGTCAGCAGCGTCTCTGAGCACCCGTGGTCCTCTTTTGCCGTCCCCTCCTCTTTGTTAACTCTGGCGTCAGCTCATTAGCAGCCCTTGGAAATCCCCTGAGTGGAATGTGCGCCAAGACTCAATTCAACAAGCACACACTGAAGTCTGCTGTGGGCCAGGGCCCGGGCGGGGGCACCAGGATACAGGCGGTTGGCAGCTTAGATGTTCTAGGAATGGGATGGAGGAGACGCAGCAAAGCAATGCAAGATGGGTGGGACAAGTTCCCGTGGCTCGTAGACTTGAGTTGGGATCATTCATTCGACCCACTTTTGAGGGGCTTTGGGGGTCTGGAAAGGACAATGACTGCTGCCCGAGGAGTTCCGGCTGGGTGGAGACAAGATGCGCATGCCCATTACCACCCTGCCAAGCAGAAGGTGCTCGGGCATTCAGGGGAAGGTGTGCTGGCTTCCACCCGGGAGACGCGAGGAAACAGTATGGGAGCCTGGAGCTGCTGCCAGGGTCGTCCTCACTCTGCCTGACCCTGGCTGTGCCACTTACTCAACCCTCTTTGTGTCCCAGAGTCATTATCTGAAAAGTGGGGATAATAACGGGACTTAGCTCCCAGGGTAATCGATTATGGGGATTAAATGAGTTCATAAAGGCAACATCTTCAAGGGGAGCCTGGCACACTGTCTGTGCCGCCAAGTGTTTGTGATTTCCACCAGCGTGTCCTGCAGACCCCTGAGGAAGGGGTGCTGGTGACTGATATGGAAGTGGTCAGGCTTCTAGAGCAGGAAGGTCGGGCAGACCCCACTGTGGTTCAAACACGCAGGTGAGTGCACATGTGGGGAAATTATCCCCCTGAAGGTGGCGGTCTCTGCAGACTGAACTTCCTTTCATTGAAAAAGCTCTGACATTAAAAAATTCATTTAAAAATATCCCTGGTCTGGTGCCTTATCAAGGCAATAAGTGAACCGTATTAACTTTGTACAATTTCACCACAAATTAAACACTGTCCTGCTTACCGCTGGGGAGGGTGGATTTGCTGTCAGGCTATGTCTGAAATTAACATGTATTTTAAAATTGTGCATCTAGAGGAAAGGGTGTCTGTATCCTACCAGTATCCTTTCATGTGTGCCTGGAAGGGATTAATCAGGTTTAGGATCATGGAATAGTCATCCCTGGCAAGGGCCTACCTATTATAACATCCTTATTTTTAAGATGAGGAAACAGAGATGCAAAGACTTTAAGGGAGTGTCCTTAGTGTTACACAGCTTGGGAAATAGTGACCACAATCCAGGGTGGCATGGGGACAGAATCGGGAGGTGGGGGAGGAAAGTGTCCCTCGGGTGGCTGGGCTATGCTCTGTCCCAGATTAGGCATGTCTCTTCATGCACCCAGTGTCAGCAGCACATCTGTACATAACTGTAACATGTTCAGGGAAGTAGACTTCATTTCTAGCAGCCAAAATTGCCAGCCCGGACGCTGAGCCCAGTGAAGGATTCCTCGTACGCAGCAGTCAGAGTCTCATGGGGAATGGGAGCCGGGCAACGAGGCCCTGAAGTTTCTCTCCAAAGTCAGCCTGATAAGGTAAGTGCACATTTCAGAGGGCACTGATTCTCTGTGTTAAAGGTGTGCTAGATGGGTCACAGAACGAATGTGAGGACACAACCAAGTCATGAGATGAGGCACAGGGTGTGTACGATTAATGTCATAAGAAGGGTGGTGAGACACCAGAGTTTTAAAATCTGCTTTTAATTTGTATTGCCTCACTAAATTATTGGGTGATGTTAAACAGAATTCTTAACTTCTCAATGCCCATTTCTCTCAGGAAGAATGAGAATAATGAGGAGGCAAAAAGACATTTTCTTCCTGTTTTTATAGCTTGAAGAATCTAAAAAAGTATAATAATCCAAATTGTACATTTCAGTTGAGGAAACTGAAGCCCAGAAAAGTCAAGTGATTAGTCTAAACCCGGTCAGCTAGTAACAGAGCAGAAGAAGAAATGGAGGGAGTCCTTCAGGCAAGAGAAAAATGATACCTGTTGGAAATCTGGATCTACATAAAGGAATGAAGAGCTCTGGAACTAGTAAATACGTAGGTAAATGTAAAATGTAGAACCCTGAGTATAAATTGATGCATTTAGATATAAACATGAAATTTTATATCTAAAAATGCATCTAAATTGATGCATTTAGATATAAACATAAAATTTAAATCATTTTTTAAATAATTGACTATTTAAAGCAAAAATAATAACCCAGGGGCCAGGGTTTATGGATCCCATGCCCTTTCTAAAAAATTCCATACTTATTTACAAAATGCTTTCAAGTGCTTAGATGAACGTTTTCACATCGTCAAACCAACGCAACCACGTTTGAAAAGTACTAATCAAATTTCTGAGCTATTTCTCTCTGTATCGGATGCTGCCTATAGCTTTGGCTGGCTGCCACCTTGGTTCCTTCAGCAGAAAAATTTCTGAAAAGTAATAGTCGTTTAAAATGCAAACTTTAAAAGCCAGACCATTCAGTTTCTGGATTTGAGTCTTCAGAACATGATCATGTAGAATGGGGTCTACACACACGACATCTTCCCCTATCTTGAGTTTGGTCTGTTTGGCGGAGGCATTTTCAGAAACGCACTCGCTGACTTTCATAGATGGACTTGATGGCTTTGGGGGCCACAGAGGGAGGTGTGGTGCCAGGTGTGGACAGAGCATGAGGCTTAGGAGTGAGCCGGGCCTGGGTTTGAGGTCTAATTCTTTCAACATTGATTCAGCAGATATTCATGTGGGGCCTCTTATGTGTCAAACCCTGCATTGTGAGACCTCGGGTGGGTCAGTCATTTAACTTCCCTAAGCCCGGGTTTCCTCTTCTGTTAAATTAAGGTATAAACCCTTCCTCTTAGCATTGTTCAGAGGATTAGAAATATGGTCTAAAACTGGTTTCACACATAGTAGGGATCGGTAAATGGTGGCTGTCATTATTTTTATTGGACGTTGGCTGCAGATATCTGAGAGATGGACAGTATATTGTCGGTAAATTGACAAATGGAAAACCAGACAAAAAAGAGACAGAGAGACAGACGGACAGTTAAAACATAGAGAGGAGACACCTGAGCGGATAGCTTATTTCTCACCGTTGGAGAAAACCTGCAAGTAATTAAAAATATATGTATGTGTGTACACACACACTATATTCTTTACTATTTGCTTTCTCGGAATCCTAAAATATCAGAAGTGGAGGGAACTTAAACATTCTCTAGCTCAGCGCTCTTATTTACAAAGGAGGAAACAGGCCAAGGGGCACAGGGCTTGCCGAGGACTCACCTGCGTCCAGGACCCAGATCTCCCCATCCCCTCTCGCCATCTTGGCGAGGGGGTAGGATGAAAAACATTTTTAGAATGCAGCAAAAGGTAACTGACATGATGACTCCCCAAAAGAATGTTATTCTAAAGGTCCTAGTTAAACGAATAAAGGAACGAAGATGTTAAAAGACTCTTGCGTCTGCGAGTTGCTTCCTCCCCCTGCTGGTGAGAGGGGAGAACATCAGACCTGGGCTTTCAGCCGGTGAAATTACAGAAGTTAGGTGAGGACCCACCAGGACCCAAGCAGAACGTTCCAGATCAAAGAGAAAAAGAGACACAGGTATTTGGGGAAGAGGGTAAGGAAGGGGGAAATGCAGGAACAGTTCTAACACATTGTCAAAGGAAGCTTAAAAAAGAGGGGGGTGTCATCACAAAGGTAATTTTACGTTTATTAGACTCGTTGATTTTTCCTTTTATGTTATTTGAAGAAAGTTTTGTTCTTCCTGTCATGTTTTGAGTGAGGCTGGGGGCGGGGGGAAGGATTTTTATCTTTTACTTCATACGTCTGGGATTTTTGCATTTTTGATTTTTATAGTAATTTTTAAAATACATTTCTTGTGAAAAAATGTTTGGTTTCAGTGTGGCCCCATAAGTCCAGACATGTTTTCCACTGGATGTAATATCTTTCCAGCTCATTCCTACAACCCAGTCAGAGCGCACAGCTGGAGAGGGTGCTGCAGCTCCTTGGATGACACTGCCCTCTACTGGTCACAGAGACAGACGCACCAGCCAGACTCGCGTGTCTGTCCCCTGAGGCTAAAATCCAGACTAAAAGTAAAGCATCTCTAAGACAATGCCATTACCTTTTTTTTTTCCCCTCGGTTTTGAAAACTCATTTAATGTGTTACTTTTCGATACAAAACATACCACAGGCTAAACTGATACAAACAACTACTACATTTGATTTTAACGAAAACGCCAAGAGGCGCGCCATTACCTTTTTATGGTAAAACCTCTTGGCTTGACTATTAAATCCTTTTTTTTCTGATTCTGGAATTCTGGAAGGCTGATATTTAACAGGAATGGAGGATTGTGTTGTATACACAGCAGTAAAACCTAAACAACAAAAATAGAATAAAAAATAGCACAAAACAGAGAACTGACGAATGCACAAAACACAGAGCTATCTGTTAACATTTTATTTTAAATGGAATAAAAAGAGAAACTTGCCTTTTGACAAGAGATAAACATGAAACTGGGTTGTTTTTTTTTAAAGACCCTCTTGGTAATTTATTGGTTCCCGCCCGGCCATTCACCCCACCTTTCCAAGCACCTCCAGCTCTTAAACTAGTGAGACTTGGTCACACAGCTGAAGCATATTATCAAGGGAAGAGGAAGGATCCGACAGGAAAGGCGTTCTTGCCAAGGAGGAAGGGGACACAAAACCATTTGGAGCAGCCTTGGAAGAGAGCCAGGCAGGGGAACAGAGCAAGAGACCTCACTCATCCTCAGCCCAGAATCACAGATCAGCGAAGCACCGTAAAGATACAGAAAGGTCAGGAAATCCCAGAGCAGAGTGGGGCTCGCTCTCATTCTTCAGGACACAGTGCAACACAAGTGTAAGTTTAGGTTTCTGAGCAGACCTGGGGTGAAAAAGCAGAAGGATCATTTATAGAAAATCAAGTTAAAATTTTATATGTCTGGGTTGTGATGTATAAATGACATACAAACTCCCCCTTTTACATTCCTTCCAGTGAATGGTGCAGAGAACCAGAGCAAAGAGAGCTATACAGAGAAAGAGTTCCGGAGACGTGCACTAGGTTCCCCTCAAGTAGTTTCCTGAGTATCAATCAGCCCAGGCATGTGAGAAAACTCCCCAAGGCTGGGGAAAGATTCACCTGAAAAAGTTAGGGTAAACGATACCTGAACACTGGGAACAGGAAGAGCTCCTGTTCCCACAAGTCAGAGTGGAAAACCTCATAATTCATGGGACACAAGGAGAATATGCAGAAGGGTTTTGCCTCAGAAATAGGGTAAAATTACCCCTAGGCTAAATGCTTCTCTGGTTCCAGCTAACAAAGCTTAAAAGCAAGACTTGAAAAGATCAAACTTCCCAAGTAACTTAACTGCAGCCCAGAACAAAGCACAAGAATTCATAGGGCTACTAAAATGTACAGCACCCAACAGGTAAAAATAACTGGCATTTGATAAAAAATTAATGGGCATACAGAGAAGGGAAAAATACAATGCACAGCGAGGAGAAAATAAACAATGGTCAAATCCAACTCAGAAATGAGAGAGATGACAGAATACAAGAGCATTACATGACAATAATAATTGCATTTGATATGTTCAAGAAGCTGGAAAAAAGATTGAACTTATTAAGTAGGTGCATGGAAGATATAAAGAAGATCCAAATCAAACTTCTACAGATGAAAACTAAAAAGTCTGAGATTAAAAATACACTAGACACTACAGAAAAAAGACTAGTGAACTCGAAGACATTGAAATACAAACCAAAACAAAACACAGAGAGAAAAAGGACTAAAAAATACAGAGTATCAGTGAGCTTTGTGAAAACTTCAAGGAACCTAATATACGTTCCAAAGAAGAGAGGTGGGAGAGAGGAAATAGAAAAAAATCTTTCAAGAAAAAAGTGGCTGAAATTTTCCAGATTTGATTTAAAAAAACATAAACCTGCAGATCAAAGAAAGGCAGTGAAACTCAGCACATGAAACAGGAATTTAACTCCACCAAGGCACATAATAATCAAATTGCTTTTTGTTTTTTACTTTTAATTTGTTTTTTAAAAGTTTTTGGCCTGGGCTTCCCTGGTGGCGCAGTGGTTGGGAGTCCACCTGCCGATGCAGGGGACGTGGGTTCGTGCCCTGGTGCGGGAAGGTCCCAAATGCCGCGGAGCGGCTGGGCCCGTGAGCCAGTGAGAGGCCCGCGTACCGCAGAGAGAGAGAAAAAAAAAAAAGTTTTTGGCCTCACCACTGTAGCATGTGGGGATCCCAGTTCCCTGACCAGAGATCGAACCCGTGCCCCCTGCAGTGGAAGCACAGAGTCCTAACCACTGGACCGCCAGGGAAGTCCCCATCAAATTGCCTTTTTAAAGTGATAGGAAGTCATAAAATCAGGCAGAGAAAAAAAGACACATTACACACAAAGCAACAAATGTAAGAATAACAGCAGATGACCATCAGAAACAACGTCTGTTAAGGTACCAGAAGGGAAAAACTATCGCCCTAGAATCCTGTACCCTGTAAAAATATCTCTCAAAGATGAAAGCAAGATAAAGACTTTTGAAGATATACAAAAACTAAAAGAATTAATCACCAGTAACCTGGAACTACAAGAAATGGAGGGAGTCCTTCAGGCAAGAGAAAAATGATACCGGTTGGAAATCTGGATCTACCTAAAGGAATGAAGAGCTCTGGAACTAGTAAATACGTAGGTAAATGTAAAATGTAGAACCCTGAGTATAAATTGATGCATTTAGATATAAACATAAAATTTAAATCATTTTTTAAATAATTGACTATTTAAAGCAAAAATAATAACTCTATTGTGGCATTTATAACGTATGTAGAAGTAAGATGTTTGACAGCAACAGTGCAAAGGCAAGGAAAGAAAAAATAAAAAGATACAGTTGTAAGGTTCTTCTACTATATGTGAAGTGTAATAATATCACTTGATGGTAGAATGTGATAAAATTAAAGATGTATGTTATAAACTCTGTAGTACAGATCAGCAAACTTTTTCTATAAAGGGCCAGATAGTAAATATTTAAGGTTGTGCAGGCTGTATTGTCTCTGTTGCAACCATGCAACTCTGCCATTATAGAGTGAAGGAGCCACAGACAACACATAAACAAATAGAGGTAACTATGGTCCAATAAAATTTTATTTATAGAAACAGGCAACAGGTCAGATTAGGCCCAAGGGCCAAAGTTTGCCAACCCTTGCTCTAAAGGAACCATGAAGAAAACATTGCAAAGAGTTATTCCTAAAACGCCAACCAAGTAGACAAAATAGAAACACAAAAATATTCAATACAAAAGAATCCAGAAAATGTAAATAAAGAACAGATGGGACAAATAAAAAGCAAATAGATAGATGGTAGGCTTAAACTCACACACCAATAATCACATTAAATTTAATGTGATTATTAAACACATTATTTAATTTAATGTGACTATTAAACACACTAAACATTCCAATTACAAGACAGAGATGGTTGGATTGGATAAAAAAGAAAGACCTAACTACATGATGTCTACAAGAAATATACTCAATATAAACCCAGGAATAGGTTAAAAGTAAAAGTATGGGGAAAAGATACACTATGCTATCAAAAGAAAGCTGTATTAATTGTATTAATTGTATTATTGTATTAATATCAGACAAAGCAGATTGCAGAGCAAAAAATATTACCTGCAATAAAGAAGGTAATTTCATAATGATAAAGCGGCCACTTCCTCAAGAGAATATAACAATTCTAAGCACTGATATACTCAATAACAAGAAATTCAAAATACAGGAAATAAAAACTGATAGAACTGCACGAAGAAATAGAAGATTCCACAAAAATTGTCAGAGATTTCAAAATCCCTCCCTCAGTAATTTAAGCAAGTAGATAGAAGATCAATAGACATACACGACTTGAACAATACTATTACCTAACTTGACCTAACTGACATTTATAGAACACTCCACCTATCAATTCTATACAATCTATCCTAGAAAACTGAAGAGAAAAAGACATTTCCCAAATCATTCTATGAGGCCAGTTACTACCATGTTACCAAAGCCAGACAGAGTCATTACAGAAGGTGAGACGGAATCACTATAGATCATTAACCCTCATAAATATACGTGCAGAAATTCTTATAAAAATGTTAGCAAATTAAACTCAACAATATATAAAAAAGATAACACATCATGATGAAATGAGGTTTATCCCAGTGATCCAAAGATAGGTTAACATTTGACAATCAATGTAATTCACCATATTGACACACTAAAAAAGAAAAACTATATGATCATGTCAATAGAGGCAGAACGGAATCATACAATATGTACTCTTTTTTGTCTGGTTTCTTTCACTGAGTACAGTTATTTTGAGATTCATCCATGTTGTTCAAGTATCAATACTTCATTGCTTTTTATTGCTGAGTAGCATTCCATTGTATAGAAATGTGACAATTTTTTATCCATTGTTGATGAAAATTTGAATTGTTTCTAGATTGGAAGTATTACAAGTAAAGCTATTAACAACATTCAATCCCAAGTCTTAAAATGGACATAAGTTTTCATTTCTCTTGGGTAGATACCTAGGAGAGGAATGGCTGGATCATACTTTAACTTTTTTGAGAAGCTGCCAAACCCTTCTCCGAAGTTGTTGTATCTTTGTATATCTCCACTATTAGTGTGTGAGAGTTACTGTTACTTCACATCCTCAACAACAATGGGCAGTCTTTTTTTTAAAAAATAATTTATTTATTTTTGGCTGTGTTGGGTCTTTGTTGCTGCACGCGGGCTTTCTCTAGTTGCGGCGAGCAGGGGCTACTCTTTGTGGCGGCGCGTGGGCTTCTCATTGCAGTGGCTTCTCTTTTTGCGGAGCACGGGCTCTCGGTGCACGGGCTTCAGTAGTAGTGGCTCATAGGCTCAATAGTTGTGGCTCGCGGGCTCTAGAGCACAGGCTCAGTAGTTGTGGCACACGGGCTTAGTTGCTCCACGGCATGTGGGATCTTCCCGGACCAGGGCTCGAACCCGTGTTCCCTGCATTGGCAGGCGGATTCTTAACCACTGCGCAACCAGGGAAGTCCCATGGGCAGTCTTTTTAATTCCAGCCATCCCATTAGATGTGTAGTGGTATCTCATTGTGACTTTAATTTGCATATCTGTAGTGACTAATGATGTCGAGCATCTCTTTATATGCTATTTGCTACCTGTTTATCTTTTTTTTTTTTTTTTTGGTAAAATGTCTGTTTAGTAGATGGAGAAAGCACTTTGTAAAATTCAGTGTTCTTTTATGATTAAAAGAAAACCCTGGCAAACTAGAAATAGAAGCAAACTTCCTTAATCTGATAAAAGGTATCTACGACAAAAGCCTACAACCAAACATGATACTGAAAGCTTTCTCTTGAGATAGAGAACAAAACCAGGTTGACTGCTTTCATACTTCTGTTCAACATTGTACTGAAGAACTCTAACCTGTACAAAGGCCAAGAAAAATAAATAAAAATACATAGATCAGAAAGGAAGGAAATAAAGCTGTCATTATTCATAGACAAGATTGTATATGGACAAATTTCAAAAGAATCTATAGATAACCTATGAGAGGTAATAACTGAATTTAGCAATGTCAATATACAAAAATCAATTAATTTTATTTCTATGCCAGCAGCAAACAATTAGAAAATGAAATTAAAATAGTACCATTTACAACAGCATAAAAATCAAATGCCTAGAATAAAGATTAGAAGATATGCAAGGCCTCTACATAGAAAACTATAAAACATTATCGAGAAAAATTTAAGAAGACTTAAATAAAAGAAAGGATACACATGGATTGGAGAACTCAATATTGTAAAGATGTAAATTATCCCCAACTTGATGTCTAGAATCAATGCAATCTAAATCAAAATGACAGTAAAGATTTTTTTAGGACATTAATGTGATGATTCTAAAATTTATATGGAAATTCAGTGTGGCCAAGAGTAGCCAAGATAAACATAGTACATAGCTGAAGGACTTATACTAGATAAGAAAAAAACTTGTTATAGAGTTACAGTAATTAAAGGTGGTATTTGAACAGCATAAAGAATCCGGAAGCAGACCTGCATATACATAGACATGATTTACAACAATGATAGCACTGCGGAGTAGCAGAAAAAGAACGCTCTTTCAATAAATGGTGCTGGGCAATTGGATATACATACTGAAAACAATAGATTTGGACATCTTCATACCATGCTCACAAACAATTCCAAGTGAATCGTAGGTCTAGATGTGAAAGGTAAAATAATACAGTTATTAGAAGAAATTATTTTGGGATAGGCAAAGATTTCTTAAATAGGACAGACATTATACACTAACTATAAGGGAAAATATTGATAAAATGGTCTATAGTAAAATCAAGAGCTTCTCTTCATTAGCACACCATTAAGAGAATGTAAAGGAAAGTCACAGACGGAGGGAAGATATTTACTTTACCTATAGCCAACGAACGGATACATTTCTAGAATGTTTTCAAGAACTCCTAAGAAAAGAAAAACCCAATAGAAAAAATGGGTAAAAAACGGGAACAGTCACTTCTCCAAAGAGAATATCCTAAAAGTCAGCCAACACATGAAAAAGTGCTCAATCTTTTTGATCAAAGGACGATGCAAATTAAAACCCTGATGAGCTAAAAGTGTTGGTGAGGATGTAGAGCAACTGGAATGATCATACATTGCTTGTAAGGAAGTAAAATTGGCACGCTCACTTTGGAGAACTAGTGGTATCAACTGAGCTGATCATAAACACACTCTATGACCCAGCAATTCTCCTAGGTATAGACCCAGGGAATGTATACATACATGTCCCAAAAGACATGAACAAGAATAGTCATAAAAGCTTTTAGTCATAGTACCTCAAGACAGGAAATAATTCAGATGTCCTTCAATAGTATAATGGATAAACTAATTGTGGTACATTAGAACAAAGAATGCTATGCCATTTTACGGCAATGAAAATGAACTAATCACTGATACATGAAACATGAAGTTAAATCTCTGAAACATGACAGAAAAAAGCCTGAGAGAAAAGAGTTCATATTGTATGATTCCAATTTATATAAAGTTCAAAACAGACTAAAGTAATTAATGATATTAGAAGTCAGGATAGCCGTAGTGTTTACCTTTGCAGAGAAGGGGGATAATGCCCAGGAAGGGACAAGACAAGGGCTTCTGGGATGCTGGTGTTTACCACGGGGTCTGAGAAGTGATTCCATAGGTGGTGGTTTCTTTGTGAATATTCATTAAGCTGTACAATTATGATTTATTTTCTGAATATATATTAAGCTTCAATTTAAAAGTATTAAAGAAAAAGAGAGAGTACTAAATCAAAAGATGGGAGGAAGAAAGAGAGGTCCAGCTGTGGGTTTGAGAGCAGCAGGGACTCTAGAGGCCCACCAGGGAGGTGGTAATACCCCTAAAAGAAAAAGCAGTGGAGTGAGTGAGGATCTTGGAACGAAGTTTCCAGCCTCAGCAATGATTCCCCAAGCCCAGAGGTAGTCCCGGATTAGTGCATACTAACAAAACCAAAGGAATACATGGGCTGAGACAGCGGAGCTCTCACCTGTCTGCATGGATGACTCATGATCTGAGTACCTCTCCCCTCCCTCACCCAGACTCCCATCATCACATCACCTTTTTCTACTGAGAAAGGTCCAAAACTTGAAATAAGGAGGAATAGCATTTGTGCCAGTAATGGCTAGAGTTTAACTTTCCAACAACCTGGCAGAATGGGGGCTTGGGTTAAGTTTTAGGAAATAAAGTAAGATCTCTTCCTCCTTCTCCCCCCCACTACCATCCTTTCTTCTCATAGTTTCTTCCCAATCATCACCCTAGAGGCAGTGGGAGAATGACCAAAGCAATCTATTTGATATACTTAAGAGTGGCCTTGTGGGTATAACCCAGGATTTACTATATCCCCCTAAAATTTGCTCTTATGTACTAAAATGAACATATGTCAGGAGCTCTCGTCCCCAAAGACCTCTGTTATAAAATTCACTAGACCTTTCTGTACTTTGTCAGTCTTTCTGGAATATTTTTTGCCAGAGTGTTGGTCTTTTTGCATGGAGTTGTCCATCTTAGCAAAGTTCTGTGATATGTTCCATGTGTTTGATGAAAAACTTGACTGCGTGTTCTTCTAAGCACCTGAAACAGCAAAATACAGCATTTGTAGGGACCACTTCACAATCTTGGTAAGTATGTTGATTGGGTTCTGTTGTATCTGCAGGATAAACTGAGAAATCTTATGGGTAGAGGCTGAGATTTACCAAGTTCCACGACCCCAAATCCCAAACACATTGCACTGCTTGTAGTAGAAACTCTGTAAGTGGTCTCTGTTGATGTTACTTACAGAGCTCCTGTAGGCTTGAATTTTATAAATTTATTTCTACTGAGATAATTTACATACAATATAATTCATCGGTTCAAAGTGTACAGTTTTAAGTTTTGGCAAGTGTTTACAATTGTGTAAAATACCACAACAATTAAGATATAAATATATCCATCCTCCGCCTCCCCAAAGCTCCCTATGTCTCTTTGCAGTCAATACCCTCCTAACCCTGGCATCTGGAAACCACTGCTTTTCTTTCTGTCACAATAGTTGCCTTTTCTAGAATGTCATATATGTGTAATCATACAGTATGTATACTGTTTTGCGTCTATGTTTTTTCACTTAACACAATGCTTCTGAGGTTCTCCCATGTGGTAGCATATGTATCAATAATTTGCTCCAGTTGCTACACATTCTCACCAACACATTTGGTAAGTCTTACTAATTTTAGGCATTCCAGTGATTGTGTAGTGGTATCTCATTGTCATTTTAATTTGTATATTTTCATGTGCTTATCTGCCATTGGTCTACCTCCTTTGGTGAAGTGTCTGTTCAAATCTTGACTACTTTTTAAACAATTGGGTTATCTCACTATTGAGTTATAGAAGTTCTTAATATATTCTGGATACAAGCCCTTTATCATACATGTGTTTTAGAAATATCTGCTCCCAGTCTGAGGCTTGCCTTTTCATATGTCTTTTCAAAAGCAGAAGTTTTCATCTTGATCAGGTCGAATTTATCAATTTTTTTTTATGGTTTGTGATTCTTTTTTGTCTTGTCTAAGAAATCTTTGCCTAACTCAAGGTCACAAATATTTTCTCCTATGTTTTCTTCTAGAAGTTTTATGCTTTTAGCTATTATGCTTAGGTCTAAGATTCATTCTGAATTAAATTTTATATTTGGCATGAGATATAGGTCAGGTTTGTTTTATTGCATTTAAATATTCAGTTGTTCTAGCACCATCTGTTGAAAAGAATATCCTTTTCTCTATTGAATTATTTTGGCATAGTCATCAAAAGTCCAAGAATTCTGTTCTTTTGACCTATATGTATACCCTTATACCAACAGCGCACTATCTTGGCTTTGTAAGTTTTGAAATCAAGGTAGTTGCAACTTTGCTCTTCATTTTCAAAATTATTTTGACTATGCTAGTTCTTTTTAAAGTTATTACTATATAAGTTTCAGGAGTACAGAATTGTAATTTGACATCTGTGTACACTACAAAGTGATCACCACCACAGGTCTAGTTACCATCCATCACCATACAGTCGATGCCCTTCCCACATTTCACCCACCCCCCAACACACGTCCCCCCTGGGAACCATTGGTACTAGCCCTTATAAGCTCTTTCGAATTACCATACAATTTATACAACTAGCAGATCAATTTCTACCAAAAAACCTCTTTGGATTTGAATTGGGATTGCACTGAACCTATAAAACAATTTAGAGAATTAATATCTTAACTTTGTCGAGTGTTATGATCCATTAATGTGGTATATTTCTCCAATTATTTTCAACATTAAGTATGACGATGTTAATTGTAGGTGTTCTTATTTATTTATTTATTTTTAATTTTTTTTTGTGGTACGCGGGCCTCTCACTGTTGTGGCCTCTCCCGTTGCGCAGCACAGGCTCCGGACACGCAGGCTCAGCGGCCACGGCCCCAGCCGCTCCGCGGCATGTGGGATCTTCCCGGACCGGAACACGAATCCACGTCCCCTGCATCGGCAGGCGGACTCTCAACCACTGCACCACCAGGAAAGCCCTGTAGGTTTTCTTATAAAAGCATTTTATCACTTCCAATTCTAGTTTCTTCATAGTTTTTAACAGGAACAGGTGTTGAATTTTATCAAATACTTTTTCTGCATCTATGGAAATGATCATATTATTATTCTTTTTGAGTATTCTAATGGGATTATATTGATTGATTTTCAAATGTTAAAACAACCTAGTATTTCTGGAATAAATTCTACTTGATCATGATATACTATCAATTTTGTATATTGCTGAATTCAAGGCAGGCGGACTCTCAACCACTGCGCCACCAGGGAAGCCCAGTGGGAAGGTTTTTTAATGACAAACTCCATTTGCTTGTTAGATATAGGGTCTTCAGATTATCTATGTCTTCTTGAGTGAGCTTTGGTAATTTGTGTCTTTCAAGGAAGATTTTCCATTTCATCTCTGTCGTGTAATTTATTGGCATTTAGTTGTTCATAATAGTCCCTTATTATCCTTTATGTCTGTAAGTGCTGTAGTAATATCCCTCCTTCATTTCTGATATTGGTAATTTGTATCTTATATCTTTTTGTTAAGACTGGCTAGAGGTTTTTGGATCTTTTCAAAAGAAAACAGCAAGGGGTTTCATTGATTTTTTTCCCATTTCTGTTTTCTATTTCATTTATGTCTACTATTACCATTATTATTTCCTTCTTTCTATTTACTTTAGGCTTCATTTGCTCTTCTTTTTCTAGCTTTTTAAGGTGGGAGCTTAAATCATGGAATTTAGACCTTTCTTCTTTCTTAATATAAGCATTTAATACTGTGAATTTTCCTTTAATCCCTGTTTTAACAGCATCTCATGTATGTTGAAATGTTGTGCCTTCATTTTCTTCCTAAACTAGCTTCTATTTTTTTATAATATCTTTTTTTTTTTTTTTTTTTTTTTTCGGTACGCGGGCCTCTCACTGTTGTGGCCTCTCCCGTTGCGGAGCACAGGCTCCGGACGCGCAGGCCCGGCGGCCATGGCTCACGGGCCCAGCCGCTCCGCGGCATGTGGGATCTTCCTGGACCGGGGCACGAACCCATGTCCCCTGCATCGGCAGGTGGACTCTCAACCACTGCGCCACCAGGGAAGCCCCTTATAATATCTTTTGACATATGGTTTATTTGGAAGACTGCTGTTTAATTTCCAAGTAGCTGGAGGGATTTTGAGTTTTTCTGTTGTTATTGGATGGAGGTTTTTAAAAATAAATGTCAATTAGGTCAAATTGGTTGATAATGTTGTTCAAGTCTTTCATATCCTTATTGATTTTCTCTTTATTCATTCTTTCAATATGGAGAGAAAAGTGTTGAAATCTCCCACATTAAATTATTGTGAATTTATTTCTTTTTTAAGTTTTGTCAGTTTTTGTTCCATGTATTTTAAAGCACTGTTTGGTGCATACACATTCATAATTTTTACCTCTTCTTGGTGAATTGAACCCTTTATCACTGTGAAATGCCCCTCCTTATCCCTGGTAATATTCCTTGTTCTGAAGTCTATTTTTTCTGATATTAATATAGTCACTCCAGTTTTCTTTTGACTACTGTTAGCAAACTGTATCTTTCTGCATCCTTTTACTTTTAACCTATCTGTGTCTTTATATTTAAAGTTGGTTTCTTAAAGGTAACATATAGTTGAGTTGGATCTTGGTTTTTTAAAATCTGTTCTGGTTATCTCTCTTTTTTTTTTTTTAAGAAGATGTTGGGGGTAGGAGTTTATTAATTAATTAATTTATTTTTGCTGTGTTGGGTCTTCGTTCTGTGCATGGGCTTTCTCTAGTTGTGGCAAGCGGGGGCCACTCTTCATCGTGGTGCGTGGGCCTCTCACTATCGCAGCCTCCCTTGTTGCGTAGCACAGGCTCCAGATGCGCAGGCTCAGTAGTTGTGGCTCACGGGCCTAGTTGCTCCGCAGCATGTGGGATCCTCCCAGACCAGGGCTCGAACCTGTGTCCCCTGCATTAGCAGGCAGATTCTCCACCACTGAGCCACCAGGGAAGCCCTGGTTATCTCTTTTTAATTGGAGTGTTTAAAACTTTTACATTTAATGTAAAAATTTATATGGTTGGATTTAAATCTATCATTCTCCTATTTGATCTTTGTTCCTTTTTTCCTTCATTCTTTTGGATTAAATGAGTATTTCTTATGATTCAATTTTACCTTCATTGCTGATTTATTAGCTATACCTATTTTATTTTTAGCAGTTGCTTGAAGGTTTAGCGTTTACATCTTTAATTTATCACAGTAAAAAAAAACACCACTTCACATATAACGTAAGAACTTTACAATAGTATACTTCCATTTCCCACATTCCATACTTTTGTTGAGATACATTTTAATTCTACATATATTATGAATCTCATGTTATTATTTTTTTTTAAGACTTGTTTTAATTTTATTCATTTTTTGGCTGCATTGGGTCTTTGTTGCTATGCACGGGCTTTCTCTAGTTGCAGCGAACGGGGACTACTCTTTGTTGTGGTGCACGGGCTTCTCATCGCGGTGGCTTCTCATTGCAGTGGCTTCTCTTGTTGCAGAACTCGGGCTCTAGGCACGCAGGCTTCAGTAATGCAGCACACGGGCTCAGTAGTTGCAACATGTGGGTCCTAGAGAGCACGGGCTTCAGTAGTTGTGGTGTGGGGGCTCAATAGTTGTGGCGCGCAGTCTCAGTAGTTGTGGCACATGGGCTTAGTTGCTCCGCGGCATGTAGGATCTTCCCAGACCAGGGCTCGAACCCGTGTCCCCTGCATTGGCAGGCGGATTCTCAACCACTGTGCCACCAGGGAAGCCCCTTTTCTACTAATTTTATGATCTCTGTCGTTTCTGGGACTGCTAATATTGACTGCTCTTTCTCTTGGATATGTGTCATATTTTCCTGTATTTTTCATGTCCAGTAATTTTGTACTGGACGCTGGACATTGTGAGTTTTACACTGTTGGGTACTGGATTTTGAAGTATTTCTGTACAGTGTTGCATTTTTTTTTTCTGGCACAATTTCCAGTAACTTACAGACCCATATGCTCCTTTCCAGCTTTTTAAGCTTTGTTATAGTGAATCCAGAGCAGCTTTTATTCTAGGAATAATTTATCTCTACTACTAAGACATGATATTTCTATAGACTCTGCCCAATCCATCCTCATCTGATACAGTGTCTCTCTATTCTGGTTTATGGGAACATGAAGTAGTCCCAGTTCTGTGTAAGGCCCAGAAATTGTTCAGCCTACTGCTTTCTGGTGGTTCTTTCCTCCGTCTTAGTTTCTTCTCATGCATGTGCCCATCATTCCTCAGCCAAAGACTTAAGGAGAACTCTCTTCCTATTTCTGAACTTTTTATGTGCAGGTCCCTCCTTTATGGTGTTCTACCCTGTAAATTCCAGCTGCTTTGGTCTCCCTGAACTCTGATTTCTATCTCCCCAGCTCAGAAACTGAAGTTTCCCTCACCCTGAACTGTGGCCTAGAAACTGCCCCCAGCACGAAGCTGGAGCAATTGTGGGGCTCACCTTGTTTTTCTTCTCTCAGGGATTACAGTACTGGGCTCCCTGTTGTTCAATGTCTAAAAACCATGTTTCCTATATTTCTCTGTTTTTTCAGTTGTTAACAGCAGGAGCATGATTTAATTTTCATAGAAGTTAATCTTTCATGAACAGACTTGAGTTTTATTTTGCTCACCTTTTTTCCTAAGGAACTTACATCATTTATAAATACTAAGGAATGAAGGATTGAATAAATGATGTTATGCTCTACCAATCCTTTGCTCCTTCAGTATTTACTCTTCACTTTATTCTATCACCCTCACAGCAGCAATTCTCAATCATTTATGGTGGACAATCTATACTAAAAACTTAATATTTAATATAATTATTGGCAACACACTCAAAGAAATTAAGAAATCAAAAACAACAGAAACAAGTCAATATCGATCACAGCACAATCACTACTCTAGTATAAGAATGTCTTTTAGGATCTATAAACACAGCCACTATTCACTTATCACATCTCAGTGCAGTGTTGTTGTCTTAGAAATAACCATCTACTTCCCTAGCTGCAATAAAGCTGTTATTTTTTAAATGCATTAGTGTGCTAGAATTATGAGTAATTAGAAGAGGTTTAAGCTTCCTATTACAATGGTTATAGGTACATATTGTCAAATTTTTGGAAAGATACATTTAAAAGATTTAAAAAAACAATCCATATTCCTACCACCCAAAGACAACACTATTACTAATGTTTTCCAGCCTTGTTACTGCATACCTGTGAAGCCAGGATGAGAGAAGGTACAGCCCAGGTGTGAATGGAGCACTGTGCAGATGTGCCTCACTGGTGCACTTGCTTGTATAACTGTTCATGACAGGATGTCAGGGGCCTGGAATCTAAGAAAGAGCAATGAAGATATACTAACTTCCTAATCAACAGCATATGTTTAACCAGTTCCCAGGTGAGGGCCAGTGCAGTGATCGAGAGTACCCAGTCCTCTGTTCAAGGCTAATAGTCCTGGGTTCTGCCACTTAATAGTTCTTATTTGGATGAGTCACTTGACCTTTTAAATCCATTTCCTCTTCCATAAAGGGAGATTGGTAATAGTACCTTCCTCTCAAGTTGCTTGTGAGGATCAAATACGATGATCCACAAGTAGTAGTTAATGCTGCCTAGCCTACAGTAGGCTTTTATTAATATTAGATTTTAATACATGCACGGGGATAATGTATTAACAGCTTAAAATAATAGCTGTCATTTCTTGAGCCCTTACACTCCTAAATGCCTTGTATAGAATACTTCACGCAACCCTTACAATAATCCAGTGAGGTATTATCCCCATTTTACAGATGAGAAAACTGAAATTCAGAGGGAGGGGTTAAGTGACTTACTCAAGTTCACACCAGAAGTAAGAGGTGGGATCAGGCTTTGAACCCAGGAAGTCTGACTTCTGCTTGCTCTGAACCACTATAATAACCTCTAAGGTAGCACACACTAAATGTTAACATGCTAAATGTTGACATTTACTATCCTTGAGTATGTATGGTTGTTTTTTTAAAAATTAGGACATTGCATAGAGTCCTATGCAATGTACCATGTAAATAGAGTCCTATGCAAATATTTAGGCTGTCTTGAATTTTCACAGGATGCTGGGGGTCCCCAGAACTCAGTTTGAAAATTCCTGAGGCAGTTCACTGTTGGGTAGTTCTAACTGCTAGAAAGTTCCTGCGTGAATCAGCTCAGAATAAGTCTCACTCCTCTTCCACATTGGTGAGTTCTGAAATGCAGGTCATAGCTTGTAGTCTCTTGTGAAGCTTTTATGTGCATGTGTATGTGTGCTGGATCACAATATAAAATGCATTTCTTACCATGGGTCACAGTCAAAAAGTTTGAAAGCCATTGTTACATATGACTATTCTTCAGGTATTTGAAGGCAGCTGTCATAACCCACAACCTAAAGACTAATCCTCTTCTCCACAAGGGACCTCTTCAGCTTCTGCGATACCCTTGTAACATGGGGATTCCTCCCTTATACTGGGTACCATCCTCTGGCCCCGTCACCAGATTCATCTGGGCCTCTCCTCAAATTGCCTTTGGGATGACTTCCTTGACCACTCTCTCTTCGGAAGAACCACCTATCTCTCTCTAGTCCCTGACCCTGTCTTATTTTTCTCAAAGCACTTTTCACTACCCAACATCATATTTTATATGTAATATGTAAAATATTTTTTTATGATCTTCATCAATAAGATGTTCATCACTGAATCCCCAATCTGTTTCCTAGCACATAGCAGTTGCTCAATAAATATTTGTGGACTGAATGAATGGATGAATACTAGGAGTAGACACATTTTATCCATAATGTATATAGATGTACTCATAATATTAAATACAACTCTTTCCATTAGGAGCTACATTCTAGAAAGATTTAACTCACAAAACTACAACTGTAGGCATGTTTTCATTCTACCATCTCTATGTTTTAAAAAACCCTTATTATTTACCTTATAGTATTATCACATATTTCATATATTTATGCATGTATTTTACTGTACAAGTATATCAATATATACTACCTCATGTATACTGTTACCTTTATGTGGAATTTTATGGGGCTTGCATGAGTAGTTTTGACTATATGAGATTTTTATTGATTCAGTTACAATGCTATGGTGCATCTTGGAAGTATTTTACATTTTTCAAAGCAATCTTGGGTAAATAATCTATTTGATATTTTTCTGAAGCCGAGAAAGTGTGTCGGAGAGCTGGAATAAACTTCCGCTGGCTGCCGGCTAGTGACCTCTAGATTCCAATCACAGCCTTTCGTTTCACAGATGGGTAAACCGAAGCCCCGAGCAGGGAAGGAGATGGAGTGGACCTGGGATTAGAATTTAGCTCTTTGTGGTCCACCTGCTGCCAGACGCCCCCAAACGTTTGTCCACTCGCCGGGGCTGAGGCAGGGGAGTCAGATGCCCACGCCCCTCACCGGAGCTCTATGAGGAAGGGATGCCCTGGTTATTATCACCACTTTTCAGGTGGGGACTCTGAGGGCACACCTCCAGGGAGGGGAACCTCCAACAGTGGCTTCTTCCGGCCCTCAGGGGACCACCTAGCTCGGCAGCGGAATTCCGCACGCACCGGGTAGGCGGCGGTCTCAGTGGGCGTCCCATGCGGTGCGCCGGGTCCTCCTCCCCACGACCCTGGCATCCGTCCCCCAAAAGGGACATCTTCCTACCTTGTCGGCTCCCCCAGGGCTGAATCTGGCCTGTCAACCTCCCTGTCGCTATGGCAACCACAGGCCTAAACGTTCTAACTTCCACCTCTGCCCGCTTCCGGATGAACTCGAGCCAATGGTGTCTTCCGTTTCTTAGGCGTGAAAAGTTGTTGGCCAATGATCAGAGGCATTTCAAAAACCGCTGGGAAGCTGCCAGAATTTTAGGGTTCGGGTTAACTACGTCAGGATGGGTGGGGAACCTTAACAGGGCTTATCTAGGCAACCCCCCAAAATCTTGTGATAGACCCAAAGCCTTAGACTTTTGATCACCCAGAAATCCTACTTCAAGGAATAAACCTAAAAGAACTAACATTCATCGAAGCCCTGTTTATAAGAGCCAAAGAAAAAAGACTGAAACGGGCAACATACGGGGGCAGCCATGTAGTGTTCCAGGAGCCCCTCTTTACACACTTAAGAGCAATCACAGTGATCTTGTCATTCGCTCTCTTAGAACACTCCAAGGGCTCGCCTTTAAACTTAGGATGAAATCCAAACATCTTCATAGAAGCTGTCCCTTGCCCGTCCCGCTCCCCCTTCCCACGCGCCAGAAAAATCTCGCACCAGCCACGCTGTCCTTTGGGCAGTTCCTACAATATGTCAACCTCGTCCTGCTCTCGGGTGTTCCCTCTGAGTTCGCTTGGTGTCAGGGTCTGAACCACAACTGCCTCTTTCTCATCATCGAGGTCTCTGTCCAAATGTCATGTCTTCACCTGTATAATGGGCATGAGCCCAGTGTCTCGCTCAGGGGGTTGTTGAGAGGATCTGAAATGAAATGCACGTGAGTGAAAAAGCAGACGCTCCATGCACGTACTAATTATTTTTTAAATACAACTCATTTTTTAAAATTTTTAAATTGAAATATAGTTGCTGTACAATATTATATGTTACAGGTGTACAGGACAGTGATTCACAATTTTTTAAGGTTTATACTCCATTTATAGTTATAAAATATTGGCTATATTCCCTGTATTGTACAATATATCCTCGAGGCAATCATAATGATTACACTTGTACATTACGGAAGCATTCAAGTGCTGGGCTTACTGGTGGACCTTAAGTATTGCTGAGCTGGGGACGCACCGGGAGGGTTGGTATATTGTGCTGCCAACAGGTGTTCCGGGAGGATAGGCAAGGAGAGACTTTTATGCCCCGCGGCTTTGGGAGGAACCGGGCCTTGAAAAATGTGTAGGATTTGAATACCTGGTGAGAGCGTGGGGGTGGGGCAACAGCAGAAGCAAAGCCTGGGAGGGGGCTCTGAGGATAAGGAGGCAGGACACCTGTCAGGCTGCCCACCTGTAGGGCAAGTGGAGTGAGCAAGTCACCGGAGCTTTCCAGACACAGCCCGAGGAGGGAGCGGAGTTTTGTTCCAACGTCTTTCCTGTGGCCGCTAGAGGGGACCCTCTCCAGGCGAGCGCAAAGCTCCTGCGGGGCGCCGCCTCCTCAAGGCTCTCCCCCTACGCTTCAAGCAAGCTTCTCGGCGGAGCCAATGCCGGAGGTCTGTCCCGCCCACCCCCTCCTCGCAGCCACTCGTCTGCACCAAATGCCTGCCAGCTTTTGACTGGCAGGCTTTCTGGCAAATCAAATCGCGGCCTTGAAAGCAAAACACTGCAGCACTCGGGCAGCTCTGGGTTGGGGAAGGAATCTGGGAGGCTGTGCCTCCGGGTTGCGCGAAGAGTCTAAGTCATTGCTCAGAAACCTCTGATAGGTGGGCCTTAGCGGAAACGCCGCCGGTGAGTAGTGATTAAGATTAAGGGCGGGGGAAGGGGGACTTGAATTCACCCTTCGTTTCAGGAAAAGCGAATGCACTTGTGATCATCTACCGTAAATATCTTCCTTGTCATTTTGGGTCTCATTGCCTCAGAATGCTTTTTCCATTTTCGCATCGAGGAGAGGGGCATGGATTTGCCTTAGTAAAGGTGATGCCAGGCGTTACCAAATCAGGAAGTGAACTAGAGTAACTTCGCCTGAATTGTACCTATACACGCCGGCTTGGGCGATAGCAGACGGTGGAGTTATCAGGTGGATGAGAGAAGGCCTTCTTGATCCATGTTGGCCTCTGGCAGTTGTTTCCTGCGCATTGGGTGGGGACTTTAGCGTGTAACCCTTCAGTGAGCCAAAGCCCAGGAAAGGGAAAGCGCTTGGCCTGTAACTGGCACTCAGCAACCGGAAGCTGAATTTGCAGGTGTTGGGAAAGGGTGTGTTTGAGTTTTTCAGGCAGAGCCAAGACCCGACTCTTAGCAGCCACGAGCTACGTTTCTCTAGGCTGGGAAACCGTATTCTGTGGGTCAGTGAAGTAATTCATTGAGATGAGGGCTGGCGGATGGAGTGGAAGCCATCACCTAGTGAATTATCTTTCCTTTTTTGAGTCAGCGACCCTGTGCTCACTGGTGGCTGTGAGGGGCCTCAAAATTAAGGGGTGGCTGGCAGCACAGAGTTGGCTCCTTGCCTCTAGGGCATATGTTAGTCCTGGAAAAGTGCTTTGAAGTAAGGAAAAGAGAGTCGCTGGGCAAAGAATGTGTGCCTTATAAGGAAGGGCAACTTGCAGAGAGTTCCTCCAAGGCTTTTAGTCCCAACGGCTACCCAGCTGAGGGAGAGTTTTCTGTCTTTGCAGGCCATGATGCCTCAGAGGCCTGGGTTTCCTGAGGCAGAGAGGGAAGCTGCTTTTTCAAAGCGAATTAAATGAGAGTAACCACAGACGCTACAAAGGAGGGCAAAAACAGAAACCCACCTGGAGGAACCAGCTGATGCAAAGGAGGTTAGTTAGGGGCCTGGATTCCCATCAGCCTCTTGGCACATCCCTGAGGTCTCTCTGACGTGCTGTGGGCGGGGCTGGCTATACGGGCTGTATCTCTGGAGTCGTGGTTGGTTAGGCCTGAGTAATCCGTTCTCTTCTTGCCCGTGAAGCAGCCACGGTGCACCAGGTGCTTCACAGGCCTGTCTATAGCCAGTCAGCAGGTATGTATGGAGGTCACCGTGCCAGGCTTTGGGCTAGATCTCGGCAGGGAGCAACGGAGCAGGGGATTCAGCAAACTGCTTCCCAGAATTTGTGCTCCAGTGCCCCTTCACCTCCAGGCCGAAAGCCTCTAAGAGGGTCTCAGAGATCAAGGGAACCCTGGGCCACCCTTCCTTCTTAAGGCATAAAAGTAGAGTGAATAATAATTACGCTTTTCACAAGATTACAAACAAATATTCGTAGGGCTTTACAGTCAGGGAGGTCTGGTTATGGGATGTGAGTTACAAAGTTGTCTGATGAGTGTACTTCAGGTATATATATACTGAATATATAACCTCATCTAGAGGCAGAAGCAATCATTTAACTTTGAGGCCCTTTGACAAAGTGAGACCTGGGCTACATTGTCTAAGTGCTGCCCCTGTGCTAAGCCCTGCATCTGATGTCTCCTAGATACTGGACTCAGTGTTAGTCCTATAACATAAGACTGTGCTGTTCACACCAGGAACCAGAATTCCTGGGCCTAGGGCTAGATAACAGAAGGAACTGGAAGCTACAGGAAAGATAGGAGGCAGCTTTCTGACACCTTGAGGCACAGCAGAGACTTTGTTTGGCACGCAGTAAGCCCTCAAATATTCGTTGCTTGAGAGAAAGAAAGGTGTATTCATAGGCAAATTAAATAATTAGACCGATAATAATAAAATTAATACTAATAATAACTGACATTCATTGACCATTCACTGTGTACATATTTTATATGCATTATTTCACCAAATTCTCAAAACACATGGGCTTCGAATATCCATATTTCACAGCAGAGGAGACTGGCTGAAAAGTTAAATGACTTGGCCAAGGTAAAACAGGTAGCACATGGCGAATCAAAAGTAATTTAAAATATTTTTATATTAAAATAAACATAGGGCTTCCCTGGTGGGGCAGTGGTTGAGAGTCCGCCTGCCGATGCAGGGGACACGGGTTCGTGCCCCGGTCCGGGAGGATCCCACATGCCGCAGAGCGGCTGGGCCCGTGAGCCAGGGCCGCTGAGCCTGCGCGTCCGGAGCCTGTGCTCCGCAACAGGAGAGGCCACAACAGTGAGAGGCCCGCGTACCGCAAAAAAAATAAAATAAATAAACATAGACTTTGCAGTGGAATCCAAATTTGTATGTTTTTTTTTTTTTTTTTTTAATATAAGAAGACGTCAATGAAACCCTTAGCACTTGCAGAAGGTATTTTGGCCATGCTTCCTATAACACTAAGGGCGTACTTCCTCTTTCTCTATTTGGTAGAGAAGCTTGAGATGCCCTGAAAATATCAGTCCAATGAAGTTAATGGGAATTACCGTCATTGCTTGTTTTACTTGAGGCCACATTTTACCCCTGTTCTACAGATGAGGCAACTGAGACTCCAGAGGCAAAATGATCTGGTCACTTAGGTCTTCCCCCTCCTGGTCCAATGTTGTATCACCTGTGCTAGGCTGACCCTCAGAAGCAGGACAATTCTTCCATCTTCCATGGAGATAACTTTTCTTCTCATTCTTTCTTTCCTGCATCAGAATGTAGATGGTTCCTTTTTTATGGCAGTGGGATTTTTTTCTTTCTTTGGAGTCCTGGAGAAGTAGATGTAGGTAGTGTTCTATTTCTTATGTAGGGGAGCCTATAGAAAAGTAGCATTTAAATTAGGATATGATGGAAGGAAGGAAGCAAAGGAGGCGAGGGATGGGGTTTTTAAAGGGCCGGGAAAAGGCTTTGAGGCAGGTGAGCCATATCTTTATTTGAGATGATAATGTTTCAGTGTTTCCTTGTACATGCATTTTTAATGTTCTTCCCCACCCTCTAGAGCACCGCGAGAATCAGGAAACGCATCCCTGTCTGTGTGCCTGGGAAGAGACCTAGAAACTGGCACGTCTCTGAGGGAAGAGGAGGAAAAGGCTGTAAATTGGCCAAAAGAGCCTTGAAGTACTTCTTCCGCGTGGGAAAGTGATGGCTGGTGGAAGGAGGCGAACCCCGCAAGGAAAGATGGCTTAGCAGCAGCTGCAGCTGCCAAACCAGGCCCGGTGGGATGTGCCCTTAGACCACCATGGACGGAGCCCACAGAGCAGCCCTGCAGCTGCAGCAGCTCCCGCCCGCGAGCAGTGCTGACCCTGTGAGTGAGGCTTCCTTCTCCTACAAGGCAAGAGCTTTTATTTTTTTGGTTTGGGAATTTTATATTTTTCTAACAAGAAAGTAACACGGTGCAGCATTGGCTAACAGATAGGTCCAGGGTCCGCGTGCCTATCGCTGGCAGAAACAGGCAGACCCTCCACGCGTACAAGAGAATGTGTAATCAAAAGAAATGTTCATTAAAATACATAAAAATAGGAAGGTAGAGAAATATTTTAAAAGGAATTCATTCCTTGATTTTTTTAAAAAATCACCTGCTCCATTACTCAGAGACAACCTTTGTTCATATTTCTGTGTATTTCCTTCCTGTCTTTTTCTGGTATTACAGATTGGGGATCAGATTGTACAGAGAGTTTTGTTTCTTGGTTGTTTCCCTTAACCTTATTTGTGGACTATTTCCCCACGTCATTGAGTGGTGATTGAAAGCATGCTTTCTGAATGATTGCGCAGTAATCTGTTGAGCTGCTGTATCAAAATTTGCTGGAAAGACCTCCTGTTGTTGGATGTTTAGGTTGTTTCTAATCTGGGATGACTGTAAATGCTGCAGTGAACATCCCAGAGATCATGCCCCTTTGCTATCTCTAAGAATTGGATAGGGCTTCCCTGGTGGCGCAGTGGTTGAGAGTCTGCCTGCCGATCCAGGGGACACGGGTTCGTGCCCCGGTCCGGGAAGATCCCACATGCCGCGGAGCGGCTGGGCCCGTGAGCCCTGGCCGCTGAGCCTGCGCGTCCGGAGCCTGTGCTCCGCAATGGGAGAGGCCACAGCAGTGAGAGGCCCGCGTACTGCAAAAAAAAAAAAAAAATTGGATAGCCCTGGAAGAGGCAGTCTCTCCCCAGCAAGCGAGCTCACAAATGCCAGTGCATCAAGAATACAGAAAATAAGAAAATATAGTTGATATAATTGCCCTTGTGGTGAATGGATGCCAAATGGACACAGAACACTCTCCCTCATGAGGCGTCTAGTAAGTTTCCATTTTAATCACAAATTTTATTCAGTTACTTATTACAGAAGTATCTTCAGAAAAGGTAAATAAGTCATAGTGACTCTACCAAAGAGCTTAAGAAGTGAGGTGGCAGATAGGCATGTGAACAAAGGGTGATGGGCTGACGGAAGTACCGGGGGAATAAACGGAAGAAGGCTAGGCTTCAAATCCCTACCTGTTCCTATCCAAGTGATTAGATGTAGGGCTTAGGTAACCCTCAGAGCTTCTCTTACGGGTAGGATGGTAGTAGCAACACCTCCCTCCATCCCTCATCCCTCCTCGGCTGCATGGATCAATGAGAAAGCACGTAGCCCAGCGCTAGGCATGCAGGAGGGGCTTGACTCACCGCTTGACTCAGAAATGTCTCGTGGTTACAAACAGGAACAGATGAAGGTGCACAGAGCAGAGGAAGGAGTAGTTAATTCTGCCTGGGGGAAGGGGAAGGGGTTCTAAGGGGAAGCTGTCTCTTTCCTCTTTGATTTTAAGGCTATTTTGGTTGCAAGGAATAAAAATCCGTTTCAGAGACGCTGAAGGGAAAGGTAAAATTATTATAAGGCTACAGGGTAGCTCATGGAACCCAGGGGCAAGAAGGGCCGTGGGGCTTGAAAGGTGGTAGAACTCTTAATCACACGTTCAAAAGAGGGAGGATCTGATTGGCCCAGCTTGGGTCAGGTGTCTACATTCGTCCAATCAGTAGTGGCTGGGGGTGGGGTCCTCCAGCAAACATGGTGTCTCCACACTGTGGGCTTGTGGCTGGGTGGGTTTTCCTGGAGGCATCTCCTACCTTTGGGGAAAACGTTGAGAGGCCCCAAGTCCACGTTGATGGGGGATGGCTAGAAACAAGCAGTTTGCCCTGAGGTACAGCCCCACCCTCACCCTACCCAGCAGGGAATGGATTCTGGTTGTTGGGGGAAGGTGGTCTGTGAGACCAACAGGCTGAGCTGCCCGAGGGTCAGCATCCCTGCGGGTCTCTGACACTGGAGGCTCTGCTTCAGCCTGCAAGAGTCGGGCCTCACTTCTATTTAGCAAACAGGTCTCTCAACTGAGCACCTGCCATATACGTGCCTATGCTGGGGGGGGCGGGAGCTATGTAGGTAATTGAGATATCTCTTCCCTGAAGGAGTGTTAAGAGCATGACCTTTGGAATCAGGGAGACCTGGCTTCCAGTTCCAGCTCTATCACTTTGTAGCATTATAACTTGGGGAAAGTCATGTAATTCCTCTGCACATCAGCATTAAGTTCATCCTATAGGGTAGTTACGAGGATGACCTGAATTTACAGAAAAGGAAACTGAAGCTGCCTGTACCATCTCCAGTTTTCTGCCTGTGGTAATCCTACCCACCCTTCCAGCTCCAGCTCAAATATCACCTTTTTCATGAAGCCTTTGTCAGTCTTCCTGGCAGGAAAATATAGGCCCTTTATCCACACTTTTATAGCCAATTCACAATTACTATGGTAATCATCATCATAATAATAGCAACTAACATTTGTTGTGTTTACTATAACAGGGACTGTGTTAATCCTCACAAAAGTCCCATAAGGTAAGTACTATTATATCCCCATTTTACAAATGAGGAAACTGGCACAGAGACGTTAATTAACTTTCCCAAGACCACACAGTCAATAGGTCATAAAACTGGAATTTGAAACAAGCCTGTGCTCTGCCAAAGCCCGTGGTTTTATCCACCACTTCCTCTTGCCTACATTGTGCTGGGCACTCTGCAACGCCCCTTCTCTCCCTGATACTGGTTATTAAGTGTCGAAATAGCAGTCGTAGATAAGGTAACGCCTTACCTGCTGGAGAAGGTAAATGTCAGGGAGCTGGCCTGAAGCCAGGTCACGGGTGTAGCAGAGCCTATTAGCCAGCCTGCTGCCTCCCTTGTATTTGAATATGAGTAACCCTCAGAGCAAGCCAGAATGCAGTTTATACTTAACTGTTAGCATTTTAAGCCCAAGGGACTGAGAGTGCAGTTTAAATAGCAAGTGATGACAGTCTTGTCGCTGCGGTACGTAAATAGATGCTGTTGTTGGCAGATGTAAAGCAGGCGCTGGAACAGGAGATCTGAGCTGAGGTTTCACTTGGATACCAGTATCCAAGGTTTCCTGCCTCTGCGACCTGTGGCTGCTTTTCTGCGAACAGTTTCTTTTCTTTCAGAGTTGTAACTGGTGAAAGATCAGTTCTCGGATCAGAGACTATCAGAGCCAGAAGGGTCCTTAGAGCTGTTGCTAATGCTAATGATGATGATACAAATAAAAATTGTAAAAATAATAATGGTAGCAGCTAGAATTGTTTTAATATTTATTACGTGAGGGTTTACGGTCAGCTTCATTTTTCAGAGGGGAAGCTGAGGCTTCAGAGTGATTGCCCTGAAGTCACACAGCAGTGAGTGGCAGAGGCAGGACCCCAGCCCAGGTCTGCTGGTCTTCAAAATCTGTATCGGTTACCTGAAGCAGAGAGGGAAGTGACTTTGGGTCTGCTGCCCCCTTCCCTTGAGGGCTGGGTCTGTTGGAGCCATGGCTTGAACCTGCCCCTCAGTGGGAGCACCGGTGTTTCAGTCTGCACCTTTTCGTAAGGCACAGAGTCATTGATCCCAAGATCGAATCCCTGTCCTGGGTTAGCCGTCCACATGTACTTACGAGCACTTAACACTTTGAATAACTTTGGTGAAAACCCCCGGGTGGTTCCTCAGCCAAAAGCAGAGCATGCTGGGTCGAGAAGTCTCCCAGCAGAGTGTCCAGAGCTGGAGTTTCCCGTTGCTGTCCTCCTCCCTCCCTGCCAGTAGACCTGGACACCACCATTTCACAGTTTCCAGTGCTGAGGTTTGGAGGAGGGACTTAACGTCAGGAGCCCTGCTGCTTGTCGCCTCAACTCTGAATTGCCCTCCACCAGGCACTTGAGGGCGGCGGGTAGGTGTGTGTTCAAATTGTGTAACCCCGGGGCTGCTGGCAGCTTCCTTGCTTGACTTTAAATGCTCATAAAATTGAACCAGCCACCACATCACAAGGGTTTGGGGCATAATTAGCATTGACGAAGCCCTTTGAAACCCTTGGATGAAAGAGCGTGAAGTTGTATTGCGCTGTTACTAACTGTGTCTGTAGCCAGTCGTTATGAGTGGAGATTAATATGCTTGAGGTAATGGCTTTTAAAAGAAACCTCAGCTTCCTGTGTCATTAGTGGGAATGTAGCCCTTACAAGGTAGGGATCTTTTTTTCTTTATCTTGCCACCTTTGAAGGACACCCCAGAGAATACAGTGGGACACAGATTCTCATCAGGAAACTGGAAGTCAGACCTCTAGCTTTAAGTTCTCCCATCCTCACCTTGGACAGGTTATTTAACTACTCTGAGTCTTCCTTCGTTCATCTCTAAACTCCTTCCAACTTGTGTGCTAAAAATAGAACTCATAGTAGTACCCACTTCATAGGGTTATTTGTGGCTCAAAGGTGATGCGTAGAAAGGGCTTAGTGCCATGCCTGACATATATATATATATAAAATACATGTGATATTATATATAGATGCTCCATAAATATTATTATGGTAACCTTTAACCTTTTTTTTTTTTTGTGGTACGTGGGTCTCTCCCTGTTGTGGCCTCTCCCGTTGCGGAGCACAGGCTCCGGACGCGCAGGCTCAGCGGCCATGGCTCACGGGCCCAGCCGCTCTGCGGCGTGTGGGATCTTCCCGGACCGGGGCACGAACCCGTGTCCCCTGCATCAGCAGGCGGACTCTCAACCACTGCGCCACCAGGGAAGCCCTGTCAGGCGGATTCTTAACCACTGCGCCACCAGGGAAACCCCCCAGCCCCATTTTAAAACCCTGACTTAAATGACTCCATTTTATGTCACATTTCACAGCACATTCTCCAGCAGCCTTGTGGATTCAGTCTCATCAGAGGACAGCTTGGTATCTCTGGGTAATAATAATGTAGTGGCCATCAGCTGTAGGTCGAACCAAAAGAAACTACCACTTTCGTAGGTGAAAACTGGTTGGATATTGGCAATTTTTATGGTTCACCCTGATTCTTATTTACTGAGTTAAGTGTTTCTTCCAAATGATCTCGAGAAGTCCATGCACCAGCTCTGACAGAGGGGCACCGTCATCCCAACTGGCAGAAGAGAGCGGAACGGAAGCTTGGTGAAGCAGATCTCAGCAGCCTGCCGACCCTGAACCTGTAGCTGTCCTCTGAGCAGCCCCTGCTCAGGTCTCCGTTTCTGCACAATTCCTGGGGCCTGTTTCCAGCTCTCCCCTGTCTCCCACTAAGGTGTTAAAGCAGCTTTGAAGTGTTTTTGGAGCAGCAACCGGAGTCTTTTTGTCTCCTACCTGCCGAAGGCAGTTCCTGCAAAATCACTGCCACTTAACACTTTGTAACAATTTACTCATTAGCGTAGGTAAACTGAGTTATTAGGCAGAGTGCCTGCCTGGCCCCAAGTTCTTTGCCTCCCATGAGGTTGAGGTCCTTGCTTTCAATCCTTAGGAACCACATGTAGTGAAGGGCTTCCTTTGAGGTCCTCAAACTTGCCCCTCTAAGGAAACACTGTGTATTTCCTCACACTTTCTTTTCATTGACATCTAAAACTTATGATTACAAGTTTAAATATTCACGAAGTATGTAATTCCTGACACATTTAAATTATTTTTTTTAAACTCTTACACGTACTTAACTAAAGCCCCCAGAATATAAAGACCATTGATCCCTACCATCAGACTTCTGAAAAGACTCTTCTTTAACAGTTGGAAAGTTTACATCATTCCTTTTCCTTCTTGAATTTCTATTTCCCTTCCATTTCCCCACAGAATTTTATCCCAAAATTGTGTCAGCTTAAAGAAAAACACACAACCTAAGAGTTGTGACTTAAGTTTTTTTCAGAGACCTTACTGAGGACTATAGCCTGGGAGACAGACACTCAGTAGCTCTGAGGAAGCTGTTCTGAAGAGGTTGAGGGGGAAACCAGTTTATACGTATGTGATTTTTGGCTAGGAAATACATGCGGTAAAGTATACATCTTGGTAAAAGACTACTGCCGGTCACAGAGAACAGATATCTCAAGTTAATGATTTAGTGCTTTTTTTAATGTGTGGGAAGATGCAAGAATCTGGGTTCATTAAAATTCTTCCTGAGATGTGCATCTAACTATCTAAGGGGCCTGCTTGTCCAAGCACAGAGCATCCTGTCATTGTCTTAATTTCCGTTCAGAGTGTATTGTCGGTTATCGACTGCAACAAATTACAGCTTAATCCTTGCAGAATTGGGTGGTGAGCAAAAACGCTCTTGTTCTTCTTTGTTTATATGTGTCTGTCTTTCAATACTTAAAATTTTTACGGACATCTATCATACTTCTCTACAAGAAAGAATGTAGAGTATGTAACCAAATTTCTTTTTTAAAATTTCCTTTGATATAAGGTTCATAGATATTGATTCAATACAGAATTTTTTATACAATTGAATAAAAGCAGTTGATTAATGCAGTATAAATTTTTATCATCATTATTGAACAAAAATAACTTTGTATTAGAAAAATGTATCTGAAAAGATTTGGACTTGATTTTCAATATTCAAGGTAAATATTATTAATTGGTAGAATGAGATAGGGTTTAGCATCAATCCTGTAGCAAGCTTTGGTTTTTATGGCTAGAAGTGCTGAGTCTCTTCATGTACCCCGAATGGAAGAAGTATTGTTACAGCAGTATCACTGAATTCTTTCAACTCCTTCCAAGTTATGTGCTAAAAATCATGTAGTGATAAACTAGTTTTATTGACCTATCAGCTAACTGTATGATTAGGACCTCATTCATTTTTGTTCAAAGCAACGTACTAGACATACTTAATTTAGAACAGGATTTGTTTTTGCTTTTACAGTTTCCGTGAAGTTTACCAAAAAAGCATGATCAATTATGCCGGTCACTTTTTTCACTTAGAGGCACATTGGGTTAATCTCATATATCCAGAAAGGATTGGGGAAATTGAAATATGATTAATTTTACTACACCTTTGCCCTTACTGTACTGTAATACATATATTTTAACTCTAGAATATAATGCAAATATTTACTATAAATATTTGTACATGTATTTATCCCTAGCTTGAATATATTTTTGTCAAAACTTACAACTGTAGGTATAACCTAATTAACAAAGCTAGTTTTTATTGTACAAACATCAGTTAAATCAGACTTTCTGATTTCAGAATATGTTAACAAGGGCCAAGTTATCCCATTCTGATATCTGTCATGGCTTACAGGAATACGTATGAGAGGGGGAGAGAAAACAGTTCCTAGAATGGGCATTTATCACTAAAGAAATCTCCCAGGAAACAAAATTTCAAAATTCCCCTGGGTTTCTTAGTGGTTTTACAATTTGGGGCAATGTACCAGAGTAAGATTCCACATGAGTGAAGGACAAGCCTTTCTTTGATAAAGTGAGAGGAAGCTACAGAGAAAAGTAAGGAAGGGGAACAATGGGAAGCTAGCAAAGGGCACAGATGGAAATGAGGATATGGTGATTGAATCCCTTAAAACTGTCAGTATCAGCAAAACCTTTGTAGAAGAGAGTCTCTGGGCCCCCCAATCTGAAGGATATGGCCTTCTAGATCCTGCTACCCTGATTTCTCTTTTAGAAACAGTCCTAATGACATCACTCAGAGCCTCCCTATCATCTCCAAGCCCAAATCCAAACCCTTTGAAGTAGAGAAGCCCCCTCCCAATCTGACCAGCCCACCCCTAAGCCTTATCCCTCTGCACTCACGTTTCTTCTGTCTTCTGTGGACCCTCGCCCAGCTATATAGAAGCCCTCATTGGTCCTCAAGCTCTCACACACACATCCCCTTTTACCTCTCAGTGCCTTTGAGCCCACTTCCCCCTGGGTCTTACCCCTCCACATCACCTTCTTTCCGTTCCGCAAAGGCACCGTGCTCATTCCCACCATGGGGGCTTCCCACCCCACCCCCATCACTCTACGTCTTCAGACCTCTCTCTGAAACCATTCTTCAAAGATGCCTCCCTGACTTCCCTTAATCCTGGGTCTCTCACACACTAGATCAGGCATCTGTGCTTCTCCTAGGTAGCTCTAACTGAAGTGTGCTTAAAAATAATCAGGTGTTTAATATATACTGCATGAGGACCGGGACAGCGCATGGCACGTTGGCAGTCAGTGCATGGCACACACTAGGCACTGAATAAGTGTCTGGAATGCTATTCTTCCCTCCTCTGTAAAGTGTCTGTATTCTGCACTAGCCTAGGAACCTTTGAGTCAAGAACCAATTCCCCAGCCCTTGATAATAGCTACTAATTATTGAATACTTATCCTGTGTCAGGCATTGTTCTAGAGCTTTAAATATTCCATAGCTTGACATAATAGTTAAGAGCATAGGCTGTAATGTCAGGCTACCTGGGTTCCAGTCCTGCTTCATCCACTTACCAGCTACCTCATATCCTCTGTGCCTCAGCTTCCTCACTGTAAAATTAGATAATAATACTACCTACCTTATAGAGTTGTTATGAGGATTAAATGAGTTAATATATATGAAGTAATTGGAATAGTACTTGGCATGTAGTAAGTGCTCAATAAGTACTGCTGTTTGTCATTATTGCTGTCATGTTTATTTCTAATATTTACAACAAACCCAGTCTGTCAGTTTCCAAAGGCTGAGCTCTCTCTAGTAGAAGAGCTGGCCAGCCATGTAAAAGAACTCAGGCTGGGACTTCCCTGGTGCCGCAGTGGTTAAGAATCCGCCTACCAACGCAGGGGACGCGGGTTCGACCCCTGGTCCAGGAAGATCCCACATGCAGCAGAGCAACTAAGCCCATGCATCACAACTATTGAGCCTGTGCTCTGGAGCCCGCAAGCCACACTACTGAGCCCACGCACCTCAACTACTGAGCCCATATGCTGCCACTACTGAAGCACATGCCCTCTAGGACCCGTGTGCCGCAACTACTGAGCCCGCGTGCTGCAACTACTAAGCCCGCGTGCTGCAACTACTGAAGCCTGCATGCCTAGAGCCCATGCTCCGCAACAAGAGAAGCCACTGCAATGAGAACCCCATGCACTGCAATGAAGAGTAGCCCCAGCTTCTCTTGTGGCCTCTCTTGTGGCGGGATGAAATGAGAAATTAATAACAGAAGGAAATTCACAGCAGCAAAGAGGGAAATTCACAAATATGTGAAAATTAACCCATGGTCAATGAAGAAATCACAAGGGAAATTAGAGACAAACTGATCCTAAAATTCTGTGGAAATGCCAGGGACTCCAACTAGCCAAAACAATCTTGGGAAAAGAAGAACAAAGTTGGAGGACTCATGATTTCAAAAATTATTACAAAACTACAGTAATCAAAACAATGTGGTACTGGCATAAGGACAGACGTACAAATCAGTGGACTACAATACAGGGACCAGAAATAAACCCACACATCTGTGGTCAATTGATTATTGACAAGGGTGCTAAGACCACTCAATAGGGAAAGAATATACAGTCTTTTCAACAAATGATGCTGGGACAACTGGATATCTACGTGTAAAAGGATGAAGTTGGACTCCTTCCTCATACCATGTAAAAAAAATTAATTCAAAATTAAAAAATTAATTCAAAGACCTAAATCTAAGAGCTAAAACTATAAAACTCTTGGAAAGAAACATAGGTACAAATTTTTGTGACCTTGGATTAGACAACAATTTTTTAAAATGATGACACCAAAAACCATACAAGAAACAAAAGAAAAAAATAGATAAATTAAACTTAATCAAAATTTAAAACTTTTGTTCATCAAAGCACACTGTCAAGAAAGTAAACTATAACCCTCAAAATAGGAGAAAATATTTGCAAATCGTATATCTGACAAGGGTTTAGTATCCAGACATATAAAGAAATCTTACAACTCAATAATAAAAAGACAACTCAATTTAAAAATAAGCAAAGTGGGCTTCCCTGGTGGCGCAGTGGTTGAGAGTCCGCCTGCTGATGCAGGGGACATGGGTTCGTGCCCAGGTCCGGAAAGATCCCACATGCCGCGGAGCGGCTGGGCCCGTGAGCCATGGCCGCTGAGCCTGCGCATCCAGAACCTGTGTTCCGCAACGGGAGAGGCCACAGCGGTGAGAGGCCCGCGTACCGCAAAAAAAAACACAAAAATAAGCAAAGCGTTGCACAACATTGAAAATGTACTAAATGCCACTGAATTGTATACTTTAAGATGATTAATAGTCAACTCTATTATATGTGAATTTTTTTAAATAGGCCAAGGATTTGAATAAACAGTTCTCCAAAGAAGATAAACAAATGGCCAATATATACCTAAAAAGATGCTCAACATCATTAGTCATTAGGGAAATGCAAATCAAAACCACAATTAGATACCACTTCACACTCTTTAGAATGGCTATCGTAATTTTTTTTTTTTTAAGGAAAATAACAAGTGTTGGCAATAATGTGGAGAAATGAGAACGCTTGATTGGTGGGAATGTAATTTGCTGTAGCCGCCATAGAAAACAGTTCGGCAGTTCCTCAAAAAGTTAAACACAGAGTTACTATATGACTGAGAAATCCCACTCCTAGTGGAATATACCCAGGAGAACTGAAAACATATGTTCATGCAAAAAGATGTACACAAATGTTCATAGCAACATTCATGATAGACAAAAAGTGGAAATAATTTACATGTAACTGATGAACAGATAAACAAAAAATGGTATATCCATATAATGGAATATTATTTGGCCGTAATAAAGAATGAAGTACTGGTTCATGTGAACCAGTTCTTAAGGCTCCTATGAACCAGTTCTTAAGGTTCATATGAACCTTAAGAACATTATGCTAAGTGAAAGAAGCCAGTCACAAAAGACCCTATATTGTAGAGTTCCATTTATATGAAATGTCCAGAATAGGCAAATCTATAGAGACGGCGAGTAGACTAGTGGTTGCCAGGAAGTGAGGGGAGGGGAAACAGGGCATGAATGCTAGTGGGTTTGGGGCTCCTTTGAGGAATGACAGAAGTGTTCTGCATTTAGATATCGGTACGGCACAACTTGATGGAATCTGGACGTTTTCAAGGTTATGTGGCAGCTCCGGAAATCAGATCCACACCCGGCCTCCTGTTTGGTGTTGCTGCTTGTTGTGGTTTCTTATTGTTTGCTTGTTTAGTGATTTTTCTCAACTCTTTTTGTAAAGTCTGTGTTTTCTGTTGTGTGTGGCCTATCCAAGTCTGTGTCTGTTAGCTCGGTGGTCAGTTTTGTTTTGATAGTTTTGTTAAATACCTAGAGCCAAAAAGAGGAAAAAAGAAAAAACCTCTCCCAGTCTTTGCAGACTGGCTCTGTGCTGGGGCACTACTCCATCGTTCACCAGTCTATTTACAGCTCTGCCTTCACTTTTACTTGCTGCTCTGCCCAGCCTGAAGGCCACCTGAGGTGAAGGCTTAGCATCTTCTCAAGTGTTTTTGGAGCACGCATCCAGCCCTGGGTATACGAATAGTCTTGATTCCCCAGGATACACCGGCGCTTTTAAAAGCCCTCTCTCTCTCCACCCCGCACCCCCGTATCTTCTTTCCCAGCCTCTTCCTGCTCAGGCTTTTCCTTCTGTACTGTACTGTGTACTGTGCATCCCGGTGCTGTCCCTCGCCTCAGGATGCTGCAGCCAACACTTGTGACTTTAAATTCTTTCAGCAAAAGCATCCCGGAAGCTGCCCCCACCCCCCCAGCCCTGGTACTGCTCCAAGTCAGGCAAAATAAAGGCAAGCCCTTGTGCTGTTCCTTCAGGGAGCTGCCAGACAGGTTGGAATCCACAACCTCAATTTTTTTTTTAATTTTAATTTTATATTGGAGTATAGCTGATTAACAATGTTTTGTTAGTTTCAAGTGTACAGCAAAGTGATTCAGTTATACATATACAGGTACCTCTTCTTTTTTTTTTTTTTTGCGGTACGTGGGCCTCTCACTGTTGTGGCCTCTCCCGTTGCGGAGCACAGGCTCCGGACACGCAGGCTCAGCGGCCATGGCTCACGGGCCCAGCTGCTCCACGGCATGTGGGATCCTCCCGGACCGGGGTACGAACCAGTGTCCCCTGCATCAGCAGGCGGACTCTCAACCACTGCGCCACCAGGGAAGCCCCACAACCACAATTTTTAAAAAATAATGTCCTTATTGCTCCCTCTGCCCTCATGACTGCCATAGGTCTGGAGTGTAAGGGATGGTTGGCAAGCAATTTAAAATGCCACATTGCTTTCTGACCATAAGGCAACTGCTTCTTTCTTCACCAAGGCTTCCCCTTCTTATTATAAGTTTTTAATTAGACTCCAGAGTTCTAGAAAAGTTGATTCAGACAGTGTTTGCCAGTTCATTCATTGTTTTACTGGAGGGATGGATCCCTGGAGTTCTTCTCTATTCCACCATTTTCAATGGCATCACTTATAACATTGTGAAGATACTAAAAAAAAACACTGAATGGTACACTTTAAAAACGTCAAAATGCTGACTTTTATGATTTTTGAATTTGTCTCAATGAAAAAGGTAGTGACACATTAAAGAAAGATATTCTGAGTTCATAGAATGGCCTTAAAGAGCATTTAGAACCAGGCATTAAGATGGGAAGACATTAAAATACCTTAACTGAGCAAAAAAGGGGGGAGATGACCAAGCAGTAGAGTGATCCGTACTCAGATCAGATGGACGATCAAAGCCGCCCACTAGTAAATGTCTGGAATAGAGTCACATCTTGAGTCCCAGCCAAAAATTGCTGGATCATTAAGCAACGTTGGTCCACTGAGAAAGCACGTCAGTTAGCTATTGCTGGGTAACAAACCACCTGAAAACCTAAGTAGCTAAAAACAACAACCATTTTACTGCTCACAATTCTATGAGTCAGGAGTCTGGACAGGATCTAAAAGAATTGAAATCAAGATCTCGAAGAGATAGTGGTACTCTGTTGTTAATTGCAGCACGATCAACAGTGGTCAAGGTGTGGAAACAACCTAGATGTCCATTGATAAATGAAGAAAGAAAATGTGGTATATACTACAATGGAGTATTACCCAGCCTTAAAAAAGAAGGAAATCCTGGAACATGCCACCACATGGGTGAACCTTGAGGACATTACGCTAAGTGAAATAAGTGCTAGACTGAATGTGCCTCGCCTCCCCCCCACCCCCAAATTCATGTATTGAAGTCATAATCCCCAATGTGATGGTATTTGGAGATGCAGACTTTGAGAGGTAATTAGGTTGTGACGGTGGACCTCATACATGGGATTAGTGGCATTATTAAGAGAGAGACAGAGCTCTCTTTCTGTACCATGTAAGGACACAGCACGAAGGTGTCCATCTGCAGACCAGGAAGCGTCTCTCACCAGGAAAAGAATCAGCCAGCGCCTTAATCTTAGACTTCTCAGCCTCCAGAAGTGTGAGAAATGAAAGTCTGTTGAGCCACCAGTCTATCGTATTTGTTAGCATCCCTGTAGCATCCCAAACTGACTAAGGCAGTCATCCAGTCACGGAAGGACAGATACTGCATGGTTCCACTTACATGGGGTATCTTAAATAGTCAAACTCATAGAATCAGACAGTAGGATGGCAGTTGCCAGGGGCTGGCAGGGAGGGTGGCAGTAAGGAGTTGCTAATCATTGGGCGTAAAGTCACAGTTATGGCAGATGAATAAGTTCTAAGATCTGCTGTACAACATTGTCCAGCAGTTAAAAATACTGTATTGCACACTAAAAATTTATTAAGAGGGTATATCTTATGTTAAGTGTTTATGCCACAGTAAAATTTTTTTAAAAAGAAAGAATTCGAGCAGAGCTCAGCAGTGGTGGCTGCCTTTGCATCTTTGCTTGGCTGGGGCTGGAGCTGGAGAATCCAAGAGGTCCTCACTCATGTCTGGAACCTCAGCTGGGATGGGTTAAATCAGCTGGAGTGGGCTGAGGTGGCTGTGCCTCTCTCTCCTCTTGGTGTTGACTGGGCCCACTCATATATCTGTTTGGCCCTCCACATGACCTCTCTCTCTTTTGGGGGACAGGCTGGGCTTTTTTACATGTGGCTGGGTTCCCCTCCGAACAAAAGCAGAACCTGTAAGGCCTGAGCTCGGAAATCCCAGAACTTCACTTCTCTCTCATTCTGTCGACCAAAGCAAGTCACAGGCCAACCCAGGTTCAAGTGATGGGGAAAAGACCCCACCTCTTGAGGGGAGTCATAGCGCATGCATACAGGGATGGGAGGAATCGTTGGCAGCTGTCACTGCAGTTTACTACAAATGATAACCCCAAGTTCAGGACAATGTAATTGTGAAAGTCTAGTGGGAAGAATCTTGCCTCTCCACCAGGCCTCCTCTGATACCACCACAGTGGGGAGGAGAAGGGGTGCTTCGTGACTGCCAGGTGGGGCAGAGGTCTAGTCTCCCTGTGGTCTCTACTGACGCTGGGGGGAGGGGGGTACCGCCTCATCGCTGGCCTCAGCTGCCCACTTGGCTTTCTCTGGTAGTCCCAGCAGGGGAGTTGGGTTGCTTTGTTACAGCCTCCAAAGGGTGGAAATCTAAGCTCCCTACTTGGCTTGTGCTGGCAGGGGCAGGGTAGAGCCTTTTTTTTTTTTTCCGGCAGTGTTTGGAGCACATCAGTTATTGTCTAAAACCCTTCTGCCTGGCCTGGCTGCTCCTTTCCTTGTTCTCCGACCAGAGTGCAGGCTTTTCTTGGGGCTTTTTTGGGTCACACCTGTTGCTATTTCCAAGTTGCCAGTTTCTTCAGCTCCAAGTCTGGATACATGAGGCAAAAAGAAAACTCAAGGAACTCCCTACCGTGTGGTTCCTCAGGTCTCAAGCTCCTTAGCCTGTCCGCCTTCTTCTGTCCACCTTTCAGTCTTCTTATGTTTGTTTTATATATAATGTCCAGGGTTTTTAGTTGTGCGTAGCAGGAAGCATAGGAAAAAGAATGTCTACTCCGTCTTACTGGAAGCAGAAGTCTTTTAAAATTAAAGTTGTCAGAGAATTTTATTGTATGTGAACAGCTGGAGTATTTAAGAGAATTTCAGTTTCCTTATATTCATAAGTGCAGTTTGTTAGACTTATAAGAATAACTTAGTTCCTTGTTAAGGTTTTGTTTCCAAAAAACCAGATCAGGGAATCTGTTATTTTAATAACACATATAATTTTTTTAAAAAAGCAAAGTAAATGCACATAGCCTTTTTTGTCCATAAAAGCTACCCTGTTTTTGTCTATAAAAGTGAGGGGGGACACATATTTACTAGGAGTTGGACTAATAATAATAAACATATTCCCAAACTCTGTTCTGTGAAGCCTTGACTCTATTAGGCTCTTTGGTTGCAAGTAACAGAAACTAGCTCGTAAGCAAACAAGATTGTGGGGCTGCTTCCGGAAAAGAAGGAAGAGCTGGAGAAGCCAGCTTCAGAAGGTCAGGAACCAGGAAGGCTCCAGGGGTCTGACTTGGCTAAACCTCACCTCGGGCAGGAGTGAACCAGCCTTTTTCCGCCTTTGTGTTTCTCAGTCCAGGATTTGGAGCCCAGAAAGAGAGCTTCTGACCTGCCTGGCTTGGATCAAGCGTGGGTCACAGGCCCATCCTTGTCTAGGAGAGGAGACTGGAGCCCTTTGAATGACAGTCCCAACAGGAGTATCCAATGAGGAGGCAGGGGGGAGGCAGGGAGTCCTCCACAGCACAATCGGGGTGCTGTTACCAGAAGGAAAGGAAAGTGATTAAAATGTCAGGCTGGTGAGAATCGCAGAGGTACTACAGATGCCAGTGGATGGACTCTAAGCTAAGAGCTCTAGAGCCAAATGGGTTTGGGAAACCTGAGCTAGATAAGGAGAAACTGCCTCTGAGAGCCTCTACTGGGCCAGTGCACTGGATGGAGGATACAGCGTTTTGCAAACTTATCTAACCACATGATGCCTTTTGCCTTGGAACCCCATTGACATATCTAGGAACCCTGGCCTGATTGGCCTCCAGTGACCCTTTTAGCTCTGAGATTCTGTGACCCTGCAGGACGGACATGGCTTCTGTTTAACTGAAAAGAAACCAAAAAGCATGAAACAGTGGAGATGGAGAAGGACCGAGCCAGTGCAGCTCAGGCTGAGAGCCGTATTGGGAAGCAGTGGAAGCCAGCTCCTTTGGGTCCCAGGAGATGCCCCCAATAACCTCCAGTTAATGAGCTATTTTATGTGAAATGAATTGGTTGGTTTCTTGTCTGGCATGATCATCACTTGGTTTCTCTGAGCAGTCTGGCTGTGACCAGAAGCTTGGGTCAGGGCCGGAGGGGCCCTTTGCAGTCGTCTGGGCCAGCACTTAGGTCATCCAGAGAGGACACACAAGCCTGGTTAGGGGAAGGGGACTTGTCTGAGGCCATGTAGCAACGTGGTAGCAGAGCTGGGACCAGATCCCAGGTCTCCGGGCACCCAGCTCAGCATCTTCCCTTTATGCTGCAGCACTGCACCTTGAAGGGGAGAAGTCGGGGACAGCCATGGTGGTTTCCCTCAGCAGGCCTCCTCTGCCCTCCTCCCGCCCTATCCCACAGTGACTGCCCTTCTCTGGGAAGGGCCCCTCAGCTCTATGGGCCCTCAGCACTCTGGGAGAGGGAAGGGAAGAGGGGGGCAGGAGGCGGGATAGAGGGTTGACTTTATCCCCCTTACTGCTTACTGATTATCTGTCCTTCCAGAGGGATTGAAGGACTGAGTTTGTCTTTTTTTTTTTTTTTTTTAATTAATTTTTACTGGACTGAGTTTGTCTTGATGTTCACTGCTGGTTCACTTGGGCCTGGCCCAGGCCTTGAAGAACATGCAGATTTCACAAGGGAGGGCACCAGTGGTAGGAGACTCTTTTTTTTGCAGTACGCGGGCCTCTCACTGTTGGGGCCTCTCCCGTTGCGGAGCACAGGCTCTGGACGCGCAGGCTCAGCAGCCATGGCTCACGGGCCCAGCCACTCCGCGGCATGTGGGATCTTCCCGGACCGGGGCACGAACCCGTGCCGCCTGCATCGGCAGGCAGACTCTCAACCACTGTGCCACCAGGGAAGCCCAGGAGGAGACTCTTGAGCAAAGGAGGAGTTGGGAAAGCCCATGCTGGGAAGAGAGGATTCCTATTTGGTTAAAATGATGCATTCCTTTGGTGTTTAGCAGGATAATGCTGGAGGGTGTGTTGAGCACATAACACAGTGTGGTTTAAATGCTGGGCCATGTACGCTTTGACCCAGCAGTCCCACTTCTAAGAATTTATCCCAAGGGATTAATCTTCATAAATGCACAAAAATGCATGAACTAGGTTGTTGGATCACAGCATTGTTTTTAAAAAAGGAAATAGCCTAAGTATCCAATAATACAGAAGCAATGATAGAAATGCACATCCAAATGGTAAGTTATTTTGACATTTATTAAAAATGGTGAATTAGATATGCCTGTCAAGAGAATGTATTTATAATATCTTAGGTAAAGGAACAGGTTATAAAACAAATTATAATATTATTTTTATAAAAATAAATTAACACTGCCATTGACATCAAAATTCATGGACAGAAAAAAATTTTTACAAAAATCAAAATGTTTGCAGTAACTATCTCTGGGGGTTTTAGAGTGACAGATGGCTTTTATCTTTTTTGCGTTTTTGTTCTTTTCATTTATATTTCCTAATTATTCTACAGTGAATATACGTTTGGTAATCATTGTATAAAGTTTTTTAAAAAATGCCGTGCTAAGGAATCTGAACCTCATTCTTAAGGTGACATAAATTAAATTTTTATAAATTAAATAATTAAAAGTGCCCTAAGCAACTTTGCCACTTAAAGGAGCCTCATTGAGACCCCTCTGGGAATAGGAAGACTCCATTGATTAGATGGCAAATAGTATCCCTGCCTGTGTTTTTCTTGTAAATTCTGATCTCTGAACATTGCTTTTCTGCGCAAGACCATACCAAGTCAATACATTAAGGGAACTGGAAGAGCAGATTTAGGCCTTATCAAGTCCTTGTGACTGGAGGACAAAGGATGGTGCTTTCTGGTAGTGTCCCATCACAGGCCGTGTTCTGTAAACCAGCAAGGCAGCCAGAGTAAACTCGGGTAGAAAAATTCCACTGGAGTGTCTGGGGGGCGTGGCTTTGTGAGGGATGTTGTTGGTTTTGTTTTGGGACCACAAACAGTTGGATTCCAATGTGTCCTGGGGCCCTTTGGCTTAGGCCCAGCTCATGTCTGCTCCTGTGAACTTTCCTTACAGGAAAACTTGATCGGTGCCCTCTTGGCGATTTTCGGACACCTTGTGGTCAGCATTGCACTTAACCTCCAGGTACGTTTCAGTCACCAGCACTGCCTGGGGCAGAGATACAGCCGATGGGTATCTGGTGCAGGCCCGGCTGCCTCCTCTCTGGGGGACATTGCCTATTCCATCCCAGGGCTGGGACAATACCTTTTAGGTTGTTCCAGAATCTCTCTTGATTCTTTGCCCCTGCTTCATCCCCCATCACCCCTCAACCATGAAGACAGTGCTCTCTGTTACTTAAAAGTCTCTGGGGGGTGCCTTGGAGCAGCTGCTGTGTACGCCCTGCCCCATAACTCCTCGGCCTAGTTGAGCTCACAGACAGCTGTGGTTTAGAGCCAGTTGACAACACCATGGGAACTGGCCCCACTGGCTGCAGGTGCAGCTGGGAAGCCAGCTGTGTGTGTTGGGCGCTGGTGGCGGTTGTTAATGCCCCGGGGCAGCCTTCAACCAGTGGGGGATGGGAGTCAGTGGATAAATGCTCCAGGCCCCCGTCCTTGGGTAGGATGGTTCTGAGGGGAGTTCACAGTGTTTCTCAGAATGACTGAGCCCCAGTTGCCCAAAGCACTAACTCACCGTGAAAGCACCCTTCACTGGCCCTCCTCCCTTCCCTGTCTCACTTTCCCACTCCCTGACTTATGCTTCCTGGAATCACCTCCCAAATCAACTCCCTGCTCCCCAGCCCTTGTTTCAGGGACTGCTTCTGGGAAACCCAGTCCAAGACTTGACACCTGCCAGCAGGACAAATCCCACAGCACACTGGCCAATGCTTTCCCCCAGCGCTGCACAGCTTCCAGCTTCGGCGAGCCGCTCTGCCCCTCTGGAGCAGGCACATGAACACTCTGCTTCCACATACACACACGTGTGTGTTTCTGTGTGTTTCCGAGGCTGCATGGTCTCTTCGCTCCTTATGTGGTTCCCTCTCTTCTCTCTGCAGACCAGCAGCCCTCATCAAGATCCTCCCCACATGGCAGCCTTGACCCTCTAAGTCAACATGCCTTTCTGGCTTTCCTTAGTCACTGCCTCAGGGTCTGTGTCCCAAGTTCACATGTCCAGAACCAGGAATATTGTCCATGCTTGGGCCAAGTATCCACCCGAGGGAGAGCAGCGTCCACTAGCACCCACAGGGCTGCCCAGCAGAGCAGCCAGCATCTCTACGGAAAGGAGTGTATCCAAGTGGGCACACTGAACACGGGGACTCCTGGGCATTGCTATTAGAGGGAAAAGTCAACCCAAGGGCCAGGCTAAAGTGGGGGTCCTTAGATCATGGCTCCCACCCCAGACTGCTCGTTGCCTGTGATGTGCATCAGAAATGCACATTTCCAGGCCTCACCCACATCTCCCCGCTGAGGGTGAGGCCCAGGCCCATGTATTTTTTCAAAGCTTCCCAGGGAATTTAAGGCTTCCCAGCCAATTTGAGAACTACTGTCTCAGAATAGCAACCTAAGGTTTAGATCACTACTGCTTTACTCTTCTCTGAGTCAGAACTCCAAAAACACTTGACAGGTCTCCCCAAACTATTTTTAAAAGTGGGGAGTGGATTTAGGATTCGTGCATCTTAGCATCTTTTTCCTGGAGATCTGGACAAATCGCATTTTTTCTCGGATTTCTAGAAGTACTGTCACATCCGCCTCGCGGGCTCCAAGGACCCTCGGGCCTATTTCAAGACCAAGACATGGTGGCTGGGCCTGTTCCTGATGCTGCTGGGCGAGCTGGGCGTGTTTGCCTCCTACGCCTTCGCCCCGCTCTCGCTGATTGTGCCTCTCAGCGCCGTCTCTGTGATAGGTAAGACCCAGCTCCCACCCTGCCCCTCCCTTGGGACTTGCCTACCTCTGTGAGCAGGTCACCGCCAGTATCAAAGAGACTCACCAAACCAGCTTTTGCTTTGCTAGTAATGCCTAACACTTACAAAGCGCTTCATACTCAGCAGGACTTGCTCTAAGCACTTTACAGATAGTGATTCTTCTAATCCTCCTGGCAGCCTTTTGAGGGAGATACTGTTATTATCCCCATTTTACAGATGAGGAAACCGAGGCACAGAGTGGTGAAATTACTTTCCCCAAATCACACAGCTAGCGAGAAGCAGGGCTGGGATGCAAACTGGAGTTCTGCCTCCAGAATCTGTTTAAGATTCGGAAAGTTTATCAGAATTGCTTTTTATTTCTACTGCAGAAGGAAGATAAACCTTGACACATTCATCCTAACACTGTCAAGATAAACTAAGCTTTCAGAGTTCAGGTATTTCGCACCTCTAAGAAATGCACATTCGGCTTATTCTCTGATCTTTTTACATCAACTGATACCATTTTTAAAACATCACTAACTTTCTCATCTGCCATTTTTCTATGATTTCTGTAATCACTGAACCAGTGTTTCAGAACGTTTGAACCAACAGGAAGACAAAGGAGTTTTAATATCCATGAAGTCACAAATAAAATAGAATTAGAAAAAAATTCTTTTCTTCTTGAGTAAAAGATGTTAGTAGATTAGTGAACAATAGTTTTTTGTACATAGGAACAGGGACAGTGAACTTGCTTTGAAATGTTTCCTTCCATCCTGCTGGTAAGCATTACAGTGCCGAGAAGCTCTTCTCTGCTCTTAAAGGAGAAAATCCTATTCTGAGTCTTAATCCTCCTGGAATTAAGAGGGCCTCTTCAATACAGGGATGGCATATGCATGGTATTTATGTGCCCCTGCAGTACCCAAGGCAGATATCACTAATCAATCATAGTGAGCCTGGATGGGCCTCAGAATTCTCAGAGCTTCAGGCATTCATTACCAATTACTGGGAGCTGGCAGAGGAGCAGAAATCTATTTGCTTTCCCTGATCCTATTTATTGAAAGCCCCTCTTTTTCTCGACCAGGGTTGGTAAACAGGCAGCCTACAAGATGACTGAGGTCCTAGGCATGCTGTGTTCTTTCCCACCCAGTATCGTTTCAAAATGTCATTTGAGTGCCTTTAGTTGAGGCAAGTTGTCTGCCGTAGTCTCAGCTTCTCTCTACTGTCTTACATCTGGCCCGCTTTCTACATCTGTGTTGTTGCCCAGCCCCAACAGGTATTTAGGTTTGTCCTCTGCCCATTGCTCATCTATCCAAAGGACTCTCAGAACCTTTATTGACAATGAGGAATATGTGACTGAATGACTAAGTACTTTAAATCTTAGTCTTTGAATTTTAATAAGGATCAAATCACCAAATTCTTAAAAATGGGCTGAATTATAATGATGGGACTTCACATATCATCCCCTAGAAATTAAGGGGCTCTTAGTGTTTCTTAAGTCACCAAGTGAAAAATAATATTAAAAATAAATATTAAAATAATAATCACCATTTATTGGGTACCTATTACTTATTAGTTACTGTTCCAGGTACTTTAATAATAATAATAATAATTACTCAGTTATTGAGCATGTACTAAGTGATTTGCCTATATTATCTCATTTAATTACCCCTATGACTCTGAGAAGTAGGTATTTTCAGTGATATGTTGATAAACCAACTCGAGAGAATGAGAGAAGAAGAAAAAGAAAAGAAAGAGGAGGTGGAGGGAGGGAGGGAAGAAGGGAAGGGACAGAAAAGTGGAAGAAAAAGAAGACCTGATTTTTAATGTTTCTGATGTAAAGGGTGTCAATACCCACACTGTCGCTGATTCCAAGCTACCAATGGTTTCCTGACTATTAACCCTCAGCAAGCTGGTGAAGGCTGGATCCAGCACACGATTTCAGAGACTAGGAGACTGACTCTCAGGTGAAGTGACCTACCCAGGTTACCCAGCCAGAGGAGGCAGACCTGAGATGGTAACCCTGGTCTTTTCACGGTGAATGCCAGCCCCATCCTTTAGGACAGTCACAAGAAAGTTTGAGTACATCTGCAAACGTGGAAGAGTCAGGGAGTGAAAAGAAAAGAACCAGGGGGGAAATGTCAGAGGTAGGCATTGCCTTCTGAAGGAGCAAGAACCCTGGCCTCCAACAGTCCTAGGTTTGAGCCCAGCCTTTCCTCGCCAGCTGCATGGTCTTGAGCGGGTCCTTTCCCTCTCTCAGCTTCAGTGTCCCCATTTTCCACATGGAATCGTAACAGTGCCCACCTCAAAGAGCAAACACGCCAGAAATAACTTGTGTAAGTTGCCTGTCACACGGCAAGTATTCAACCCCCGGTGTTCCTTGTAGGAAATCCTCAAGGAGGCTCAGAGAGGAGCCTCTGTTTCTAATAACAAGAGACAGCTCTTGGGAGCATGAATGAGAGCTTAGGCAAGCTCCAGCGCAAATGAGCCAACCCAGAGGGCACTGGCGAAGGGACTCCATTTGACTGATGGCAGCCTCAACGCTCTTCTCCCTGTGCTTTTTTTTTTTATAGCCAGCGCCATCATAGGAATCATATTCATCAAAGAAAAATGGAAACCTAAAGACTTTCTGAGTAAGTTCGTGGATTGGAGCTCTGTTCTTAATTTTATGCTTGTGCTTTTTTTCATTGTGAAACCGGCTCACCCCAATGTAGAGATCATTTGTCTCCTTCTCCCCTGTGTGGTTCTGTATCCCACCCTCATCAGGCTCCTGAGAGCTGGGTCTTTTAATCAGTGGTTCCCAAACTTGGCTATGCATCAGAACCATCCGTGCAACTTTTTAAAATGGGCTTTCATTTATTCCATTCAATCAATATTTATTGAACATCTATTGCTGGGATTTTAGGAGGCCCAGGAAAAGGCACCCTCTTTCCCTAACTGAGTTTTAAAACAGTGAGAACTAAATAAGGAAGTCAAACACAGGAGATCAGAAGTTATGCTTTATTACTAATAAAAGCTAGATTAGAACACGCAGCCACATGAACTTGCTTACGCTCTCCCCGCAGTGCGCTCCAGCCCACAGCTAGACCTTGGGCCAGTCTCCCAAGGAAATATTTGGGTTTACAGAATGGAACACTTATCCAGAATTACTGTCGTACATATCCTGGGACAGAGAAGGGAGAAAAAAAGATCAAAGCCTGAGTGTTTAAATTCTTTCGATAGATTAACTCCATTTCGGTCGAGAAATGCAGACCAATGGTGCAAGAGGCAGAAGTGTCGGTCCATTGGAGCTTCCTCCACATAGAAACCCAAGGAGTGGGGAAGAAGTTACCTACTGAGTGCCACCCTCTGTTGTAGGTGCTGGAGATATAGCAGTAGGACAGATGAGGATCCTACTCTCATGGAGGTTACCGTCTAATGTATATGTGTGTTGGAGGGGAGAACATACAGTAAACAAGTTAACTATATAACTAACCAAATAAAATAATTCTAGATCTTAGCGAGTGCTTCAGAGAAAGTAGAATGCTTTTTGTTGGGGCACTGGGGATGTGGGGATGCTTTTCCTAGACTGGTCAGGGTTAGACTCTCTGAAGAGGTGGGACCCAGACCTAACTGATACTAAGGAGACTACCAACGCCAAGATCTGTGGGCAGTGTTCCATGTAGAAGGAGCAGCAGGTGCAAAGGCCCTGAGGCAGGAAAAAGCTTGGCGTGTCCGGTATCAGTAAGGCCAGTGTAGCTGGAGGGTGATGAGTAAAGGAGGAAGCAGGACATGAGAGCAAGGAGGCATGGAGGAACTGGATGATGCAGGGGCTTACGAGCCATGCTAAGGAGTTAAGGAGGGACATGATGGTGGGTCCAGGCTCTATCCCCAGAGACTTTAAATCTGGGCTGGGGCCTGGGCATTTGCATTCTCATAAAGCTCCCCAGGGTGAAGTATATTAGTCTGCAACTTGCTTTGAAATGTATCCAAAAATAACCTGGCTTGATGAATGAGTGGAGGGATGAAGAAAATGGATCACGATATGGGATAAAGCAAGTATAATAAAATGTCAATTTAGAATCTAGGTGGTGGGACTATGGGTGCTTACTATTAAAGTTTCTTTTTATATAAATTTATTTTTATTTATTTGTTTTTGGCTGTGTTGGGTCTTTGTTGCTGTGCGTGGGCTTTCTTTAGTTGCGGCGAGCGGGCTTCTTATTGCAGTGGCTTCTCTTATTGTGGAGCACGAGCTCTAGGCACACAGCCTTCAGTAGTTGCGGCACGCGGGCTCAGTAATTGTAGCTCGCAGGCTGTAGAGCTCAGGCTTAGTAGTTGTGGTGCACGGGCTTAGTTGCTCCACAGCGTGTGGGATCTTCCTGGACCAGGGCTCAAACCCGTGTCCCCTGCATTGGCAGGCGGATTCTTAACCACTGCACCACCAGGGAAGTCCTTGTGTCCGAAAGTTTTTAAACACAAAATGTCAGGGAGAAGAAGCTCCCAAGATGCTGCAGACACACAGCCACATTTGGGAATCACTGTTCTGAATCATTGGTGTAGAGTAACAGCAAGATTGGACCAGGAGATGGAAAAAGAAAAGAATCTTACACTGAAAAAAGCAGAACTACTGCTCAGCAAACAAATGATGCCACAAAGACCGAAAGATTCAGAATGATTTGTAGTAATTCTGCTGGGGGAGGGGCGGGGCTGGGCTGGTTCTGAGATCAGTGTAGAGGTTTATGTCCCTTCCAGGGTCATGCTAGGTGGTCCTGGAATGAGAGGCATGCCCTATGTGAATTAGAAAAAGATGCCCCTCTGGGCATCTATAGTTCTGTGGGCAAATGCCTTGGTGAGCAGAGCATGGGCTAGATTTTAGCCCTCTTCACTGCCCTTGTGCAGTGAGCAACCTGCACAACTGTACCTGGCTGCCCTGCTTAGAGTTCTATTAAAGTTCAGCAAACATTCACCCAGTGCTAGACCTTTGCTGGACAACGCAGGTATATTGATGAGTAAGACCTGTCCCTGCTTACGGAGAACTTAAGACAATAGACTTGCACAGAACTTACCATGTTGAGTTTAACCATGGTTCATTCATTCACTGAGCAATTGAACAACTGGTTTTTGAACACCTTTTGAGGGCTAGAATGAAAATAAAGGACATTTAATATGATATCACATTTCCTCGAGATAGTGAAATGAAACAGGTAGAGTTAATTGTATCACAGAAAAATCCAGAAGCCTGTGGTCACAATATGTGCAGCTCAGAACTCACGGTCCTTTTCAGCTTGCATGGGGCTGGGCTCACTCACCTTCAACCAGAGGCCTTTCACCAACCCCACAGGGTTCAATTGGAGTGTGACAGGACCCTGGGGAAGAGTCAGGAGACTCTGGTCCTTCACCCAGGAGCATGCCTCCTGGGCCACCAACAATATCTGACAGGTCTGTGGACTAGAGTGTTGGTAGTATTTAGATAGTTCCCTTGGGTGTAGGTTAAATAGCCAGTTGGGAGAGACTAAGACAGTTTTTCAAAGGCATACCGTAGGCTCTGAAGGTTTGCTTTTGAGGTTTTTTTGTTTTTTGTTTTTATCTAGCCCATCTAGCTTTAGAATGTTCCTTGTAAAATGCATATTAAAACCAGAGTGCAATACTAGAACGACTAAAATGAAGAAAAAATACGCAGTTTTGCTCATACGCTACTGGTGGGAGTGTAAATTGGTACAGCCACTTTGGAAAACCATTCGACAGTACCTACTAAACTGGACATCTACATCTCCCATGACCACGAATTCCACTCCTAGTTTTGTACCCAATAGAACTACATGCATATGTTTTCCAAATGACATGCACAAGAATGTTTGTAGTAACGTGATTTGTTATAACCCAAGACTGGAGACTACTTAGATGCCTACCAACAGTAGAAATGATAAATTGTATCCTATTCACACATGGACCACCGTACAGCAGTGAGAATGAAGAAACTACCACCACATGCCAGGATACAGATGAATCTCACAAACATAGCCTTGCATGAACCCAGACACAAGCAAATGTACTGTACGAATCCATTGATATAAAGTACAAACCCAGGCAAATGGTCAGTGCTGGTAGGAGTCAAAGTGTTGCCCTGGGGGTGGGGGCTAGTGATTGGAAGGGGACATGAGTGGGGATTTGGGGGTCCTACAAATGTTCCCTTTCTCGACCTGGGTGCTGGTTACGTGGGTGAGTTCACTTTGTAAGAATTCATCGAGCACTTTTTTGTATGCATGCTATCTTATTAAAAAAATTTTTTTAACACTAAATGTATCTTTAAAAAAATGACATTCAGGGGACTTCCCTGGTGGCCCAGTGGTTAAGACACCACACTTCCTCTGCAGGGGGCACGGGTTTGATTGCTGGTGGGAGAACCAAGTTCCTGCATGCCTTGAGGCGTGGCCAAAAAAGTAGAAAAAAAAATGACATTCATGAAGATACTCTGTTTTTTTTCAAGTAAAGAAAAACCCCAAATTCAAGCAATAGCAGGTCCCCATATGTTACCCTAAAGACACATGCTGGCCTGGGGCGGGCACTTACAGTAAGCCCTGTGATGGCCTCCCTCTCCCTGCAGGGCGCTACATCTTATCCTTCGTTGGCTGCGGTCTGGCCATCGTGGGCACCTACTTGCTGGTGACATTCGCACCCAACAGTCACGAGAAGATGACAGGCGAGAACATCATCAGACATCTTGTGAGCTGGCCTTTTCTCCTGTACATGGTGAGAGAAGCCTCTGGTCCTTCCACCTGAGAGGATGGGGGTGGGGATGGAGTCCTAGAAACCAGAAACCCAAATTCCCAGCAAGACGGGGTTCACGGGAATCATGATGTATTTCACAGCGCCGAACACCACGCTCGCAGAGAGCACGTAGTTCCTGGGGAAGTGCTTTTTTTCACTTGTGTCCTGAGTAATGTCTAAAACTGCATGTATAGTGTGATAACTTGATTTTTTTAGAGGTATTTGTAGGTCTGTACGTTACCTGTAAAAGATTGGATAGAAAAACAGAAACTCCATCAGTAGCTGTCTCTGAGAGATGGAATTATGATTGTGTCTTTATTTCACCTTCATCTTTACATATTACCCAAAATGTCTACAGTGAGCATTTAAAACTGTTATGGTAAGAAAAAAAGTTAAAATTTTTAACAGTTAAAGAATGTTATATATATATTTTTGCCCGCTATCACACAGCTGATAAAAGCTGATAGAAACACGGGAGACACTGCAGACTTTATCTCCTAAACCCCCAACCAGAACTCATCAAGGTTACAAATAGATTACCACTGACTAATTGTAATCTAAATTGATTACAAATAGACTAATCAAGGAAAACATCTAAGGTATTTGGTAAAGCTTATTCCTGCTCCCCCTGCACCATGTTAAACACTTTTTAATGTATTATCTATCAACAAAAATAACCAGTAAACGAGGAGTTTTATTTGAGCCAAACTGAGGACTATAGCCTGGGAGACAGCCTCTCAGATAACTCTGAGGAACTGCTCTGGAGAAGCATGGTTTTCAGCACAGTTTTATATATTCTCAGGTCAAAGAACATTAAACAAGTCAGGGATACATTCCTTAAAGGTATAAAACAACAACAACAAAAAACAGATCAGCATGTACACAACAAGTCGGCTTGTCCTTGGTACCTGGGAAGGGAATCTTATCATCGCAGGGGTACTAGCATTGGCATCCCATGAAGGGAGGCATTTAATATTTATTTTTAATGTGAACATTCTTTACTTCTGGTCAGTGTACCCTTTTCTTTAATAATTAAAGCAGGTGTACAATGTATGTTTGAAAGGCCACAAATAGGCCGTTTTAGTTAACATAAAATTGTTTTTTAAATTTCTCCATTTTAATCTTTTTTTTTCCATATTTATTTATTTACTTGGTTGCACCAGGTCTTAGTTGTGGCAGGCGGGCTCATTAGTTGTGGCATGCAAACTCTAAGTTGAGGCATGCGTGTGGGATCTAGTTCCCTGACCAGGGGTCGAACCCGGGTCCCCCGCATTGGGAGCTCGGAGTCTCATCCACTGCACCACCAGGGAAGTCCCTGTTAGCATAAAATCTGAGTTAAATCATGTAGAAGCCAGAATGACTTCCCTAGACCTCAATGTGTGAAAATTTGTTTCATCACATCTCAGACTCCCTCGATAGTCCTATAACATAGGTGTTTTTCTCCCCATTTTATGGATGAGAAAACTGGATCTCAGGGTTAGCAAACTTGCTCAGAGTCCTGTGAGAGCCGAGCTGGACCCGAAGCCTGCCTGCCTGGCTGGCCTCACGTGTCACCACAGCCTGCTAACGAAGGTGTTCACTGTTTTGCCTTGACTCAAGCAGCCTGGGCCTGCTGTAGAGGCCCCGAACGTCCTTTTTCCTCAGATTGCCCGTGAGGCAGATGATAGATTCCCCCAAGGTTGGGGCTGTGTCATCTCCCTAGCACCAGCCAGCCCCAGCGTTGACCTGTAGGCATGGAGAAGTGTCTGCTGGGCAGAGCCAGAGACCCACCTCTTCAGGAAAAGCTTAACCCCAGAACACAGGCTTCTCTTTCAGGGAGTCCTGGGCTCGAGTCCATTGCATACTGTGTAGCCATAACCAAGGCACTTAGCCGCATGCTCTGCCTCCTTCTCTGTACGTTAACTGGAGGGGTCACTGGACCCGGGGTGGCTGTCAGGTCCACCCAGCACGTGACGGATGCTCAGTGACCAATTCAGTTTGGCCTCCTCCGTCGTCACTGTGAGGCAGTGCTGCCAGCTGGAAAGATTTGGCCAAATCAAATTCAATAAATATTTATTGAGTGTCTGCTATGTGCCAGACACTGTGGGTATAAAAGCTAAACGAGACAGGCTGACAGAACCCATGGTCCATCAGGAGGCACCAACACATATACAGCCATCTCACGATAGAACGCCAAGTGCTCTCCCAGCGTGTGTTTAAGCATCATGAAGAATGGTGGGGAGATCGGCCACTCCCACCCCCCTGCCCAAATGTATGCACATCAGTTGGGAATGTTGATGAGTAACTACATCTGCTTGATGGCGTATTTTGCAACAATTAAAGATAATGATGACAACTTCATAAAACATGAAAACTGTTTACGGTAACGAACAACGGCCCAGCACAAAACTGTGCTTTGACTGTGATGACAAGTAGATAAAATATGTATTCACTGTGACAAAGACAGGAAGAAACAGGAAAATGAACGCAGCTGTGTTTTATGATCTCTAATTCTGAGGAATTTAACAATTTTTTTCTTTTTAAAATGCCCATTAATGTTTCTGCATTGGTTTTTGTGATAAATGAACTTCGGGAGGAGGTTGGGATAGGCAAACAGAGCTGAGCCGTTGCTTTAGTTTTGCCGGGGGCTGGGGCTGGCTTCACTCCTTGGCGAAGTATTGCCAAATGTCTGGACCTTTAAGGAATAGAAGGGACGAGCTGTTGCTGCGAAGGCAGGGAACTTCTCAAACTTCGGTTTTCAAACTTGCTGTTGTCTAGTAAGATTCTACTGATGGAGCACCTTCTGAACAGCAGGCACTGCGCCCCCATCTGCAGGCAGTGTAGCCTAGTGGGAAAGCGCATGGGCCCTGGAGCCAGGCTATCCGGGTTCAAATCCCAGCTCTGCCTTTTGCTAGCTTGAGATTCTTCATAGAATTATTATGCTGATTTAGTGAGTTGAGTAAAGATAAAATGCTTAGAATAGAGCCTGGCAGATTTATGAGTTCACCAAGTATAAGCTGTGATTGTGGTCCTCTAAGTTAAGAACACTTATCCCTGTTTCACAAAGGAGGTAACTGAGGTTTAGAGAACTTAAGTGACCTGGCTAAGGTCACACAGCTAGTTTAGAAGGAGATCCAAGCTCATAACTGGGCCTCCCTGACTCCAGAAGTCCTCTTTTTTCCGACTCTACCAAGCTGCACGCAGTGGAGGCTCGGTTAGCAGGCAAGTGGTATATATACTTATATACTTAACCAAAGAGCTCTTCTCCTCACCAAACAAGCAGCTCCCTCTTTAACCAACTCCCAGTTTTAGTGGGGGTTACCATGGAGCAGTGAAATGGGACACCAGCTCAGCCTGATGAATCTTGACCATCCAAGGCAGGGTGGACCTGAGGCCAGCACAGCACCCTCAGAGCCTCACCGCGAGGTGAACTGCTCCTCAGTATTGGGAGTAGAGAGAGTCAGCGTTCCCTGCTTTCCTGCAGGGTATGTATCAGCGGTGTGGGAAGTACTGGCTGTTTCAATTCCCTTTCAACTCTGAGGGCCTGTGACTGATGCAATCAGCAGCATAAACTCCAGCCCAGCCCTCCAGGGTCTCCTGGTCTTGCCTGTGGCCCCCGCTGACCTCCCCCCTCCCTTGCTGCTCTCTGTAGCTCGTGGAGATCATTCTCTTCTGCTTGCTGCTGTACTTCTACAAGGAGAGGAACGCCAACAACATTGTTGTGATTCTCCTCTTGGTGGCGTTACTTGGTAAGTGAGGGTCCTGGGGATTGAGTTTTGCCACCACTAAGTAGCACCAAAAGGAAATGTGGGTTTTGTTTACTGAGCTGTGGCATCTGGACCCAGGAGCTGCTGGAGGCCGCTTCAGGCTGGTCCCTCTGCATCGGCGGCTGCAGGAGCTGGGTCCCTGCTAACCGGATGCAGGCCTTGTCAGTTCCATCGTGCTGCAGACGGCATTTGGTATTCTTGAGCCAGACAGACACCCGTCCCCTCAGGGTGCCACCCATTCGAGAGGGAGGAAATGACAGTAAACGAGTTGACAAATACATAGATAGTATAAGTCTGGGCAGTGACAATTACAATGATGAAGAAGAAAGCAGAGTAAGGGTAGGGGTGGGGGGTTAAGAGGTTATTTCAGAGAAGTCAGGGGTGGAACAGGTTCCAACAAGTGAACCCCTAAGGGTCCGTGTAAGACCTATCAGAGGTTAAGACTTAATTCTGGATTCAAAGGCAAGAATTGATTTTGATTTTGCTATCTTTTTTTTTTTTTTCCTTTTAAAGGCATGGGTGCAATGGGGGAAATGGCTCCTAAATCAGATTGGGGCAAGGTTCTAACCCCACATAGAGTTAGATTCACTAAGTAGAGCTGTGAGAAGCACCCCTTCTTCCTGGAGAGGGAGAGGTGGGTGCGGCCCTGCCACTACCTCCTAGTGACTGTCCCTGTGTCAGCCACACTGTCCTCTAAAAATGGGCCTAAGAGAACACCCAGATCTCGGGGGGAGAGGCGATTAAATGAGATGAGCACCGGTCCCCAGTGTGTGTTGTTTCCTTCTGTCCTTCCGACAGCAAGCCCCCGTTCCAGCGACAGGCCATAAAACACACAGATATGTCATCATAGGACAGGGCTCCATTTTTTTGTTTTTAACAGCTTTACTGAGATATAGTTTACATACCGTAAAGCTCACCTGTTTAAAGTATACAATTCAGTGATTTTTTGTGTGTGTGTGTGGTACGTGGGCCTCTCACCACTGCAGCCTCTCCCGTTGCGGAGCACAGGCTCCGGACGCGCAGGCTCAGCGGCCATGGCTCACGGGCCCAGCCGCTCCGCGGCATGTGGGATCTTCCCGGACCGGGGCACGAACCGGTGTCTCCCGCATCGGCAGGCGGACTCTCAACCACTGCGCCACCAGGGAAGCCCCTACAATTCAGTGATTTTTAATATATTCATAGAGGATACAACCATCATCATAATCGAATTTCAGAACATTTTTGTCACCCCAAAAAGAAACCCTGTGCCCACTAGCAGTCACTCCCCATTTTTCTATCCTCCCAGGCCCTGGCCAATCACTAATCTACTTTCTGTCTCTATGGATTTGCCTTTCTGGACGTATTACCTAAACGGAATCGTACACCATGTGGCTGTTTGTCCCTGGCCTCTTTCCCTGAGCATCATGTTGTAGAGGTTCATTCCTGTTGCAGCATGACTCAGTGGTCCGTTCCTTGATGATTTTGTTTGCAAAGTGGATTGGAAGATCACGGTCCCAGAACGTTCTCTCCTGGTGAGTTGGAAGGTCAGAAGGTTCTGAGGCACGTTGGCCAATTCCTTTCTGCCCCCTCCTCACCAACAAGGACAGCCTGGAGAAAGTGCTGGACTTAACTGCCTGCCAATGTTTGAAAACTGTAGTCTAAGTAGCTGAGGAGCCCAGAAGCCACTGTGTCTGCTGGGCTGTTGGCAGGAGAAGGCAAAATGAGCGGACGCTGAGAAAAATAGGAAAGCAAAGCATTTCAGCAGAACAAGGAACTTCATTTGTACCATACCTGGGAGTTCCTTGTAATTCCTGCTCTGGCAGGGAAATCCAACAGTTTAGAGTTACAAGTCATTTCTGCAGCACTGGGTAAAGCAGTGGTCTCCACAGTGAGGTGGGTGTATGGGAAGAAAAAATATTAGAACTGGTATTTATTTTTATCTCCACCTTTTAAGTATATTTCCTACACATGTTTTATGATGTATATACCATATAAGCACAGTGTTACATGACTATAATTTTTAAATAAATGTATATATATTTGAAAAGTATATACATATGCATAGGGGTATGCATTCCAAAACATGTGGAGACCTCTGGTCTAAAGAAATGTTTTTAAAAATACCAGTGAGTAAGCATTTTAATAGACCAAAAAAACAACACAAAAAACTCCTGAGCTCTGTACACACCACATTTTTCTTGTGATTGCCGTGAGAATGATACTCAAAAGAAGTTCATTTATACATTCGATTGTTTTGACCTTGCATTGTGTTCCAGACACAGTGCTGCCACTCTGGAGTTCAGAGTGAACTCACTACCCTTTCTTGGTAGAGTTTAGAAGGGCATTTGGAAATACCCTTTGGAGTTTTGCTTTCCTCTCTGCTTTCACGGGAGGGTACAAAAGAACCAATGCCAATAGGATCTTCTCACCGTGTAAATCACTGGCTGGGCTCTGCCCGTGTTCCCTGCGTTTTGGTCACTTTGTCCTTTGAGTTTATAAACCGTCCCCCCCACCCATGTCTCTGAGGCTCCCACACATCCTTGTTAACCTTCTGCAGGCTCAATGACCGTGGTGACGGTGAAGGCTGTGGCCGGGATGCTCGTCTTGTCCATACAGGGGAACCTGCAGCTCGACTACCCCATCTTCTACGTGATGCTCGTGTGCATGGTGGCGACTGCTATCTATCAAGCCGCGTGAGTTGCAGATTCTTTTCCTGGTGGGCTTCCCCACAAAGGTCTCTTCCAGCTTCTGGGCCTGATGACAATTGTTTTTGAAGCTGTAGGGCAGGTAGAACATGCAAATGTTCTGTCGCCAGGGTTTGGCATCCACTGTGGAGAGAGAGGGGTCGCTAATTTGCTGAGTTATCACATGGAGGGGTGCCGTGCTGCTTGAAAGCCTGGAGTGGATGTATTTTTCCCTCTGCCTCAAAATGTGAGAAGCACACAATCAGAGGCAGCCTCGATTCCCATCTGGACCGAGGCAGGTGCCCACTTCCGGGGCCTCAGAAGAAGCTGTACCGTCCGCGTGAGGCACCTGTTTGTCTGCCCGGTGGAAGACAGAAAGTTGTCTCCAACTTTCTTGTCCTCAAGAAATCTTTCCAAGTAGAAGAGCAAGGTGATGGTTTCTGCCTCAGAAACAGCAGTTCTGAGGGTAGGCCTGGGCCTTGCTCACGTCAGAGATCCGGTGCCCAGCAGGGGGCCTGGGCGAGCACGTGGCAAACCTGCGTGGGGACGGAGGGTGGACAGTGCAGGTTTCAGTGTGGTGCATGGGGCCGGTTCACCCCGGACAGGTCAGGCCCTGGACTCCAGCCGCCGGGGCTCACCATCCACCAGCGGTGCCTCCGGGGAACACAGCGGTGACCGCTGCCACCTGGGTGCCCAGTGTAAGCTGTGCTCTCACTGCCTTCACAGGAACTTGAATTCATTTGGTCCCCACGACAATGATATCCTCATTTTGCATGTAAGGAACTGCTGCGAGAGGCCAGGAACTGGCGGAGCTGAGACTGGAACCCCGGCGTCTGTCTCCCTCCCCGTCCCGCGCCCCTCACCCCTCTGCTCTAGGCCTGCTCCTCAGCTTCTCCAAGACACAGATACCCCGTCTGCAATGACAATAGCAACAGCCCCTACCTAACAGAATCGCAGCAGGCTTTAGTAGGATCCAGGATAACGTCCAGTAAATAGTAGCTTCTTTTATGATTTTTGTTTTATTATTATGCTGAGTATGACTATGCTTAGTCCTCCTACAATGATTCTGGTCATCACCCCTGAGCCCCTGTCCAGTGCAAGGCTCTGTGCTGTGCCCTCCAGGGCTCTGTGCTGTGCCCTCCAGGGCTGACAAAGATGATCAGGTGCCCCACCCTCCTCGGGAAGCTTCTCACTCACACACCACACATTCATCAAGGCCTGCTGTGTACCGGGCCCGTGCTGGGCCTTCCACACACAGAGACATGAGCGATAGTCACTGAACTCAAGGTGCTCACAGCCCTGGTCCGAGGACAGCCGGGTAAACAGACAATTACAGTTGGGTGGGAAGTGTGTTATGGTGTAAGGAACTTTGCGACAATAACCAAAATGCTATGCAGAGAATAGACAAAGAATATATTCCTAAATGATGGAGTGTTTATCCGCAGTGGAGAGGTCAGGAGTGACTCTAATTTACTCTCTCTTTTTCCTATATTTATTGCAGTGAGAGTTGAATTAAGAAAATTTGTTTAAAAGAATAATTACAACACGAGGCAGGATGTGATAAGCGCTACAGGAGTTTCTTGGAGTGTTAAGGGCCCAGGAATGGCTTTTTAGTGGGTAGGGGATGCAGGGGACACAGAGGTGAGAAGGGCATTGCGGTGATAAGAACTATGTGGTCAGAGGTGTTGGACGGGGAGAGGGATGAGCCTCAGGCTGTGTGTCCAGAGGAAGAATAGAAGCAAAGCGTGGACCCCAGCCCAGGAGACACACAAGGCTGGCATCCTTATAATCCCAAGGAATGTTCCTTCATGCCTCATCTTCGTATTTTCAGACCAAGCCTGCGGTCATCAGCTTTCACCTCGGCCTTCCGACATCCCCACAGCCCACTGACCAGAGTGCTTTTGTGTTGAAGGTTTTTAGGTCAGGCCTCACAGATGTACGACTCCTCTCTGATTGCCAGCGTGGGCTACATTCTATCCACTACCGTGGCTATCACAGCAGGTAAGGGTGCGGTCGCTAGATTTCTGTCTTCTACCTTGACAGCAGGGACATTACCCCAGTGTGGAGGGAAGGGGCGCTGCCTCTGTCAGAAGGCCAATTCTGCTGACTTGTTCTGCCTGTCCCAGTTGTAGATGGTTTTGTGGGGAAAGCGCAGGATTTAGAGCCAGAGAGGCCTAGGTTTGCACCCCAGCACAGACACGGAGCTGTGTAGCTCTGGGAAAATCACTTCACCTCTCTGAGCCTCAGTTCCACATTCATAACATGGGAGTAATAATACTTTCCTCCTAGAATTGAAATATGTATAGTGCAGATGTCCCCTACTTTGTACTGCTTGTGTTGGGTTTCTTTAACAGTGTTTGCCACCATCTGCTAACTCCACAGCCTCCACTGGCCAAGTGACCACAAATTTCTTCTGTATAATTTTTAGAGATCACGAGTATGTACATAACACGTGCTCAGTAAGTGATCATCGTCTCTATTACATTCCCCTTTTCTTCTACTCCACCCCTATATGTTTTTTCCTTTTCTTTCTGAGGTGGCTTCAGAGGCTGCAAGCATATTTGTGTGTGTGTGTGTGTGTGTGTCGGGTTTTTTTGTTTGTTTGTTTTTAAATGGCAATGGTGACTAAGATTTTCAGAGTAAAAAGACCAGTAACAACCAGTGTGCCTCCCTTTGAGGAAGGCCCAGCCCGAAAGCCATATATTTTGCACTGCAGTTTGGACGAGTGGTGCCCAAACTGGTGTTCACAGAGGTTAGAACAAGAGGGCACACAGCCTGCCAGGGCCTGTGCCGTGAGCGGGACCAGGGATTGAGTGGGGCTTGACCCAGAGCAGCCAGAAAGCTAACCTCATGCAGAGATTTAAGTCCTGGTCAACAGCTTCGGTCCAGGCAAGATTGAAAGGGATAGAAACACCGTGGTTGAGTCCGCAGTCAGGCAGGGAATCAGGAGCTCCGGGCAGGGTTGGGGTGGTGGGGTGTGAAGTGGGTCCAGACAGACGCTGGCTGCAGGGTGAGGGCGGCAGGCCTGTGGCACTGCCACACTGCAGGGTGTGACATCTGCCAGTCTCATGAGGTTAGAAAGCTCCGGCGGCTTAACCACGAAGCCTTGGTTTCCCATCTTAAGAAAGATGGGGGGAAAATGTGGTACATATATACAGTGGAATATTACTCAGCCATAAAAAAGAACGAAATAATGCCATTTGCAGCAACGTGAATGGACCTAGAGATCGTCATACTGAGTGAAGTTAAGTCAGTGAAAGACAAATATCATATGATATCACTTGTATGTGGAATCTAAATAAAAGGTGCAAATGAACTTATCTACAAAATAGAAATAGAGTCACATATGTAGAAAGCAAACTTATGGTTACAAGGGGGTAAAGGGGAGGGGAGGAATAAACTGGGAGATTGGGATTGGCATATACACACTACTATATATAAAATAGGTAACTAATAAGGACCTACTGTATAGCACAGGCAACTCTACTCAATACTCTGTAATGGCCTATAGGGGAAAAGAATCGAAAAAAGAGTGGATACATGTATATGTATAACTGATTCACTTTGCTGTACACCTGAAACTAACACAACATTGTAAATCAACCATACTCCTATAAAAACTTAACAAAAAAGAAAAAGAAAGAAAGATGAGGGAGAGGAGTGTGTAAAAACTGGTAAGTCTCTAGTTTAGCTCATAGTGTCGTTTCACTGGGGGAAGCTGGGCACAGGGTACGTGGGAATTCCGTACTATTTCTGTGCATCTAATATTATCTCAAAATAAAAAGTTAAGAAAAAAAAGATGGAGGTAAGAGGGACCTAAGTGGGGGAGAAAGAGAAGACAGTCTATTCCCCCCAAATGGCTTTTATTCCATTCTGCTAATCTCTTACTAGGTGCAGTCGTAGTATTTTGGACCCCTTTGGTATTCTGTAGGGAAGGGAGCTTCGCCAGATCCTAAACAGACTGGCAGGTGGGTGATTTGAAAACAGCTCACCCGCATTTTCCATTCTTTGCTGCTCAGGCGCCATCTTCTACCTGGACTTCCTCGGGGAGGACGTGCTGCACGTCTGCATGTTTGCACTGGGGTGAGTCCCATCCTGCTCCCTGGCCCCGAATTCCAGGCAGGCTGCCCCTCTCTCCCTACCCCTGCTCCAGCCTCTCAGGCAGTCCCTTAGAGCCAGAGGAGCAGCTGGCAGTGGGAGCTTTGTCCCCAGAGGTGAGCGTTTTATTCCCCAAAGGGCTTTACTTTTCCTTTCTTCTCTTTTGGGCTTTAATCTCCTTGTCATTTCGAACACATCACAATTTGACGCAGGAAAGACTCTCAACCTCACCTCAGATCAAAGGCATGGATACTGAAGCTGAACAAGATGCCATCATTTTGCAAAACCTAACAGGAGGGGTAGTGTCCCATGTTGGCAAGAGGATGAGGAGCCCAGCTCTCTGCCACAGTGTGAGAAGTTCTTTAACGTGGGAGGACAGTTTGGCGATAACAGTGAGATTTTTAAATGAGCTTCTTGACGCAGCCTTCCATTTCTAATCATTTATCTTGGAAAAGTAAATGTTGGACGTAACGCCACACGTATGAGGGTGTTTGTTATTTTTTAAATTAATTGTATAAGCAAATAATTGGAAACAACCTAAATGCCCATCAGTAAAATACAGGTTAAATACATTACACGTCTTCGTATAATTAGTACCATACTGCCGTTTTGAAAAATTGAGGCCAGTCTATTGGTACTGACGTAGAACCATGTCTAGGATACGTTGAATGAAAAAAGTTACATTTTTTAAAATGTATAGTCACCCTATGAGCCAGCAATTCCACATCTAGATATAGACCCAAAAGAAATTAGTTATATATATTGACAAAATGACTTGTACATGATACTTACAGTAGCTTTATTCATTATATACCCAAACTGGATACAACAGGAGAGTGGAAAACAAGTTCTGATATATTCAGACAATGGATCAGATAATGCGTTCCACACAACAATAAAAAAATAATGAACTACTAATGCACACAATGAAGTGGATGCATCTTAAAAACATTTATCAGGCGAAAGAAGTCAGACATAGAAGAGTACACGCTGTATTGTTTAACTCACAAGAAGTTGAAGAACGGGCCAGTCGATTCTGTGGACGTCGGAACAGTGGTTTCCTCTGGGGAAGGGTCTGCATGAATGGGGAAGGGGCACAGGAAACTTTCTGTGGGTAAGGGATGGAAATGACTCCTCTATTGACCTGGGTGGTGATCCCACGAGTGTGTGCACAGGTAAGATTAATCGAGCTCTGCATTTAAGGATTGTGCGTTTTATTGCCTGTAAATTATGCCTCAGTTTTTAGAAAGTGTGCTTGTTTATCTAAGCTCTGGAGAAAAGAGCAAAACAAAAAAAGACTCTGGAAGAATATACACCTATAGTGGGGGCGAGTACAGGGACTTCCTAATTTTTACTTTCTCTGCTCCAGTATTGATTGAATTTAGGCCATAAAGAACTTCTTAATTAAAAAAAAAATCTTTAAAGGCAGGGTTCTGAGATGCAGCGTAAGTGGAGGTGAGGGTTTGGCCAAGGATGGCCTGATTTGTTCTGATTGAGGCTTGTGTGGGCTGCAGGGCTGTTATTATTTATCTCGCATCTGCTTCCTGCTGATCCCAGGCTCGGCCGCCTCTCAGGGCCGCTCAGCAGTGAGCCCACCTCCGCAGCCTGCCACCCTGTTTTCCCCTTTTTCCCATTACTCACGTTTGAAAGCATCCCTCCCAACCTCACTCTGGCCTTGTTTCTCTTCATCTGTGTTTGCCAGGTGCCTCATCGCATTCTTGGGCGTCTTCTTGATCACACGTAACAGGAAGAAGGCCATTCCCTTTGAGCCCTACATTTCCATGGATGCCATGCCAGGTAACATTCAAATCCAGCTGGCCAGCCCATCCACATAGAATGACTGCTACTTCCTGTTTAAAAAGACACAACCAGCCTCTGGGTTTGGTGCAGGGAAGGTGTGCTGTGCTATTATGACGTGACTGTCTCTCTTTTTTTTCTTTCCGTTTTTTTGTGGGGTTTTTTTGGTTTTTTGTTTGATCTCAGTTTGCAAAAGAGGAGGCAATGGCTGAGGCACCTCGATTGGTTTTGCGCACATCTTGCCAGTTCTCATGTCAATTTGGGGATCTTTTAAAGACAATTCTGATTCACACTGGATATAATTCTCATCTGCAGCACCAGGCTTCATGCCTGCAAAAGGAAAAATCCAGTTCATCTCAGTGGAATGGAATGATCAGAGAGGGGAAGGCAAATAGGGTGAATGAAATTCAAATACCATAACCTCACTCCTTAGATTCCACAAGGGAGTGGATTGTTCTGGAGAGCCTAGTTCCCCAGGGAGCTCAGGGTTCACACTGAGAAGCACAGGTTCAAATGGCAGGAACGAAAATGTGTGAATCAGCTGAGTACTGCACAAAAGGGAGTGATGGGGCTTGTAGAGGACTGGAGAGCACTTTCCAGCCTCAAGGGATTCAGATGAGAAGGTTAAGATGTTGGGCAGCCCCGTCTAGATTTGCTGACCTAAATTCTATAGGATACTAGCGGCCCCTAGCTTTCACTCTTTAACTCAAATTTAATTTTTATTTTGGATATATAAAATGGCACTCTCTCCAAAGCATAATCTCCCACCCTCCATTAAGACAGTCTTGTGAACAAAAGACAGTCACAGTGATGGAGTAGAGTGCTGCTTAATGAAGCACTCGGGAGGCAGGTGTGTTCTCAGGGCTGGCCGAGGTGCCCATGGTTTAAATGGCCCCAGGGTTTATGTGTCTACTTTTTATATTATTTCTTCATCTCTTGCTATTAAGCTGTTGTCTGTCATTCTTGCTGTTACCAGCCTGCCTGTGTGTAGCAGCTCCATGTCAATCTTCTCATTTGACCCAAGTTGTTCGAATCATGTATAAAATTAAAATAAATAAGCTCTGAGTTGGGGCCTTAAGGTTTCTCCTACGAGTTAAGTGCATGAGCTTTAGTGCATGGACTTTTGAAACATCTAATCTGGCTGCTCAGATGCCTTTTTTGCTTACTTCCTTGTTTCTCGGCTGTGTTCCGGATAGATGAGGGCGCTGGATAGCTGAATTCCAGATAGGTGAGGTGTCAACTCTGTGTGTGCAAGTATGTGTATGTACATGTGTGTTTGTGTGTTTATAAACCGTGTATGTGTATACATCTATATGAGTATTTGCGTATATGCAGATGTGTTTTCTGGTAGAAGATAGAAGGTAACCTAAGGTAATCTTAGGTATCCGCATTCTGTGATCTGTTTGTGGACGTGGCTCTCGCTTCCTCTTTGTGCCTCGTGACCGGTGGGAAGTTGGATGTTGGAGAAAGGAGACCTGCCCTCGTGCCGTGGCATGTCAGGACTTCTGAGTAGGCCTGGCTTCTGTACTTTGAAGCTGAACGTGGGCTTGGAGTTCAGATGACCTGGATTCAAATCCCGGCTCTCAACCACCTACCTGCTGAGTGACCTTGGGCGTGTGCCCGGACCTCCCAAGGCCTCTGACCCTCGCTTGTAAATTGGGATTCCTTTTCCCAGGGTAGTGGGATAATATGTTAAAGGCCCCTTGCACAATGTCTGGGACCTGGTAGATGCCTGGTTGAATTTGGTTTCACTTTGTTTTTACTTGAAAAAAGACTGTGAAAATTTCAAACACTTGTTTGACCTGATGTCAGGTAAAATAAGAAGAAGAAAACTCTTAAACAGAGATGCTTTTCCAGCTGCTTGGTTTCCCTGGTCAGCATCAGGGCCTCCCTGGCTTTGGGTCTAACCAGATTGATATCTTCACAACCGACTAGTAGCCACGGTTCAAGAGGCATTCAAGTTCTGAAAATTAACTACACGTCACAGTTAGGAGAGGCTTGAAATAATTCTAGCACCTGGAAGACTTCTAGAAAATGAGAAGGAGAAAAACAGTACCTGGCAGCGAGGAGCTGGCCTGGCTCTCACAGCTGGGCCTTGGTGTTCCTGGCTGAACATAGACCATTTCACAGAACATCAACATCACACAAGGTCATTCTGGGACTGTGAGGGATCAAGACACAAACAGGACCATGCCATTGTCATGTCCAAACACAGACAAACATGAACATTGTCCAAACCATAGAAAGACCAACCATCCCCCTCACATGAGTGACTGCTGCTTCTTTACCAATCACAGCTTTAGTCTCCATCTAGTCTTCTTTCCTTCTAGATAACAATCATTAAGATCCCCAGTTATAGAATTATCCCCACTTCCTGACAGCATCTAATCCAAAGCAAAGCCCTGCTTCCTTAAACCCTCCTGAAATCACCTAACACAACCCAAATTCTGTAGTAAGTCCTTCTAATACCCTCTTACTGAAACAGCTCCCCGTGACGTACACCTCCTTCACTGAAATGAGTCAAGAAACCCAAATTTGTTAGACTATAGGTGTATTCCTGGTGGGTTTTGGCTGGGGAACGTTGACAAAGTTAAACTATACCTGGTAAGCCAACTCTCTTCCCTGAGGAATAGGCATCCCCTCATCTCCTCCCAGTTCCCTCCCCAAAATCTAAACCACAGACTCTTAAACTGTACCCTTCAAATTCCCGTCAGCCGGGCTTCCCTGGTGGCGCAGTGGTTGAGAGTCCGCCTGCCGATGCAGGGGACGCGGGTTCGTTCCCCGGTCCGGGAGGATCCCACATGCCGCGGAGCAGCTGCGCCCGTGAGCCGTGGCCGCTGAGCCTGCGCGTCCGGAGCCTGTGCTCCACAACGGGAGAGGCCACAACAGTGAGAGGCCCGCGTACCGCAAAAAAATTCTCATCAGCCAAGGCTTGTGCAATGTGGAAGCAAAGGCCCTTCCACAGATTGGGTCTTCCCAGGCCATTTGCAGAATAGATAAGAGCATGGGCTTTGGTGTCAAATCCCAGCTCTGTCTCTCATTAGCTGTGTGTCCTTGAGCAAGTTACTTTACCTCTCTGAATCTCTGTGTTCTTCTCTGGAAAAGGAGGATAGTAGCATATTTCTGTCATAGGATTTGGGGGGATTAAGGTCTATAGGGAGCCCACACAGCATTCTGGTTAAGAGTGTGGGCTTCAGAATTTAAACCACCTGAGTCTGCACCCTAGAGCTGCCACTTGCTAGCTTGGCGACCTCAGGCAAGTTCCTTAACTTCCAACTGCCTCATTTTCCTAATCAATAGTTGTGCGAATCAAATGAGATAAAACTTTATAACTATTTAGAACAGTGTCTGCCACAAACTAAATGCTCTGTCCTCATCAGCCATTATCATTACTGCTGTTGTTGTTACTATTACTATTTAAAGCACTTAGCCCAGTGCGTCAGGCATAGGAAGCAGTCAGATGTCAGCTGTTATTATCATCATGGTTTCATGGAAGATAATTTGCATTCAGTGTTTTTATTACTCAACCAGGGGGCAAGAGAATTTGAAGGGTCTTAATTCCCTACCAGGAAAAGAACTGGCCTCAGAGGAGGCCAGGTCCTACTTAACTAGGGGAATTGTAGACTACATTTAAAGGAATTAATGACTAAAGTCTTTGCCCTCAAATGTAAGTAGAAATCCGACATCAACGTGCCCAGAGGTAATAAGCAAAGTCGCACCTTACTCCATATGTGGGTCAGGGATGTTAATGTCAAAACTCTCCCTCTGAGCATCATAATACATGTGTCACCATCATGTATCCATGACACAGAAGTTTTCGTCTTCTCTCAACAGTATAATGAAGTTTTCTGGATCCTGATTTAATTCAGCGAAAAGTGTTGGCATCTACCACGTTCACAACACAGTGTTGGTTCCACTTGCCCTGTGGTCCGGACATTCCCACCTCATTCTAAGCCAATGGTTTCTTTTGACAGTGGCTGGTCTGTGTGCTTATTTCCTGAAGAGTCATCCTTTGTTGCTTAGCAACTATAATATTTCTAGTGTATATTTATGGGCGCTCTTTTTTTGTTCGATCCAAACCATTCAGGAAGTTGACAGTGCACATGCTTAGCTCCTGAGCACTGTGATTAGTCTGTGGTGGGATAGAGGAGGATGAGATGCAGCCTCCTTCGGCCCCATTGCATAATGATTTGGGGGAAATGAATTTCATTTCAGGTATGCAAAACATGCATGACAAAGGGATGACCGTCCAGCCTGACCTCAAAGCTTCTTTTTCCTACGGGGCCCTGGAAAACAATGACAACATTTCTGAGATCTACGCTCCCGCCACGCTGCCCATCATGCAGGAAGAACACGGCTCTAGAAGCGCCTCTGGGGTTCCCTATCGCGTCCTGGAACACACCAAGAAGGAGTGAGCCCACCTTGAAGGAGACTCACCTCCTCTCCATTTACAGCTGCTCAAGCCATGCTGATAGCGGTTCAACCCTTAATTCTAAAACTTGCCTTTCAAGTCTTATTTTTTTAATCCAAGAACTCTGTGGACGGGGATCTTGAAAAGCCTTCGTCTCTGGCAAAGGGCAGATTATCTTGGTCCTGGAAGTTTCAGATGATGAGGGTGGGGCTGGGGTGGGGGCCTGAAAGCAGTATTCTAGGTGGGCAGTACAGAGCTCAGCCTCTGCCTGATTTAGCCCAATGAGATTTGGAAAGCCGTTGTCATCCTTGAGGATGGGAACTGGGTTTCCCCAGTCAGTGACCAAAGGTGGCCACATTCTTTAGAGCTAAAGCAAGGCAGAGATTCTGCCCTTATACTTTCCAAATCCATTGAAAGGCTGGAAACCTCCAAATCTAGTCTTCCCTCACCTTATGTGCAGGCCTGATCTCTACCCACCTCCCTCTTGATTCTGTACTTGAGATAAGCTTTGTGTCGCCTTCACACGGCATGGTGAACCAGCCCTGGGTGTAACATCCTGTCACTTGCCTGTAGGAAATGCACATCTGCTTTCTGATGGTCTGTGCCGCCCCAGTGAGGGTGTGCTTGATGTGTTTATACTGGGTCCACTCTGAAAACGAATTTGGTTTTGGTTCTGTGAATTACTTGGTTGCTTTCTTTCCCCTCAAAGGAACTGAGAAGTTAAGAGAAGAAGGGGAAGAATAAGAAAGACAGGAGCAGGGGTCATGAGCCTTCAGCCCATAAAGGGAGAAAAATCCCTTTTCATTTTGCAAGAGGTGATTGCATCACCTATAAAGGACAGACAGACAATCTGGCTGTTGTATGTGTATTTTCCTGCACACCAGGGTCCTCTGGGAAAACCAGGGGTGCTCATTTCAGAGACAGCCTCACTCAACTCTCCTCTCTCCTCTCCCTTATAGATTGACGGACCAAGCTTGAGTCATTGGTTAACTTCCTTGGGGTCGATAGACTCTTTGGGTCCTCATCCCCATGCACGTACATCTGGAAGAAGTAGGCATTCTCAGAAATGGGGCTGCTGCTGGCTGGCTGGCTGGCTGCGTACACGATTGTCTTCCCCTAGACTGACTGTGTGCTTTTGAGAATGGCAGGTAAAGGTCTGCAAACTTTAATGAAAATAAGGATCCCCTAGGGAGTTTATTTAACATACAGATTCCTCCACCCCAACCACAGGTACTCTGATTGAGTGGGACTGGGACCGGGCCCAAGAGTCTGCATTCTTAACTGGCAGCACAGGTGATCCTGAGGCAGGTAATCCTGCCTGTATCACACACCTTGAAAACCTAATAACTGAGAGAGACAGTCTGCTGAAACCCTGACACACCCCTGCTGGAAGGTTGGAATTACCATTCCTTGTCTCCTCTTGGGGGTTCATTTGGCAGGCCGAATATTCCCTGTAGGATCCAGGGCATTTCTGCATCCAGTGATTACTTCTTAGAACTACACTTCCTGCTTCCCTAGGCGGCCTTGAGCTAACTGGCAAGATAACAGTGTTAACAGACCCGTGTTGATAGATCATTAACCTTTATGGATTTGCTTCATACTGATTTGATTTAGTACCTTGACTTCAAAACTGATATGTTGCCTGTGATAACCACTTCTGCATTGTGTCTTACATGCCTAAGAAGGCAACAGACGATGACTTCTTTTTCCTTTAGAATAGGTATCAAAACAGTATTTATGAGGCACTTACTATGTGTTAAGCATTTGGACAGTGAGGGCTGCGAGTAATAAGACCTGGTTTCTGCACTCCAAGCCAGCCGTGAGAGACCTGGTCAACTATGACAGGGCGGGCCGAGTCAACTATGACAGGGCGGGCCGAGTGCAATAGCGGACCACAGAAAATGACGGTGATGGAGGTCCTGCTAAAGGTCAGGCCCTGAGCCCGGAACTGGGTATTCAGAAGTGGAGATGATTTAGGCTCCACTCATGGATGGGTGGCAAATCTAGCTAAGATTTGGGCAAAGCATAGAAAGTAGGGTGATCACCCCCAGGCAGAGGGGCCAGCATTTGCAAAGACACAGAGATGGGTTGAGGCGGGTGGCAAAGGAAGAGCCGGGGTAGGTAATGGGAAATGAGCCTGGAAGGATAAGCAGTGGAGGTAGAATCATGGAGGGACTGGAAGGCCTGGCCGAGGAGTTTAAACATATCCTAGAGAACATGGGAGCCATTGATGGTTCATGAGGAAAAGAGTGGCAGGATCCGCACTGATTGGAAAGGAGGCCCTATGCAGTTCGGAGGAAGACTCTGAAGGGGTAATAAAACTCACTTTTCAAGGTCAGGCTGCACAGCTGCAGGAACAAAACACAAAAGGGGAATTAAAATCCAATTTCGCTGCTATTCACATTTTCCCAGTGATGTTTCTAATGTGGGCCGGGAGTGGGTGTGAGGGCAGAGTGGATAAAGGGAAGGTGAGCCGGGAGGCCATTTAAATGTGTCAAACCCAGGTGATCATTTGGTATCTTATGTGCTCCCAGCCTTACTCTGCCCCCTTCCCTTGGTTTTGTGTTGGGTCTTTTAACCTGGAGTCAGGCAACAGTGATGAATGGATGAAAGCACACTGTAATCTCAGGTCAGCTGACGATCATGGGTTCAGTGCCACCCAGGAGCTGCCTTCAGGTTTGGGGCAACAGCGCCATCCCGTGAGGCTGAGTACAGGAAGGTTGCACAGAGTTGCATGGTGGCTGCGGAGTGGAAGCCAGAGTAGGTCACCTGGGTCCCGGGAAGAACGGCTGATGTGGCGCCATGGTCCCCAGAATTCTGACTCTGTCTTGGGCTGGCATCTCCCAGTCTTTGTCCCTGAGTGTAAATGGACGGTTTGCTGGTGGCAGATAAGCAGCACTTGCTGTTAGGGTGGGGCACAAGGACATCAGCTTTCCACTCACAGCCCTGACTCTTTATTTTCTCATGGCTCTCACGTCGCCAAGCCCTCTCGAAGGCTCCAGGCAACAATACATATCCTGCCGCCATCTCCCTTCTCACAGCAAGGTCACCAAACTTGGGTTTCAGCTTTCCACTTGTTCTCTGGCTTCCTCTCCCCACCCCACTCTGTTCCCCTCTTCTAAAGGCTGGGATTCTGGGGTCCCTAATCAGACATTAAAAGCAGTTCTTCACAGATGGGTGCCTGCAGCTTTTGAAGGGACCTAAGCCCCATTCCACCCGCCCCCAGCCCTCCCACGAAGCCGCAGGTCTGACGTGCCATCACGTGAAGTCTCAGATCGCGCGAGGGTTTTGCAGGATGGAGTTGAACACTGGGTAGGCAAGGGAGGATTGACATCTCCATTGCTCTTCTGGTGGAAATGAGGCGGCTTGATGGTACAGTGTGGAGACAAGATGTCCCTCAGGGTAGTGTTGGGGAATCTCCAACCCTCAGCCTTGTGAATTCCAAATCTGGTCCAACACTGGCTGACAGGCAAAAAATTTTACTGTGTGTTTCTCTGAGAAGCTGTGTAAATCATGTCACCTTAGGATATATTCTATGTGGAAGCCCACATTTTGTTGATTTAGTGACTAAAGTATGGCATGTCTTATTTTTCAAAAAAATGTATGTGCTATGTGCAAATAGCATTATGAAGTGGTATTTAATTAAAGAAAATCCATGTGATGCCTGTTGAGTTTGAGTCTTTTATGTTTGGTTAATACTTTCCAGAGTTATCTACGACAGTGCTGTCCAATGGAACTTTCTGCAACGATGGAAATGTTCCATGTCTGTGCTGCCCAAACGGCAGCCACTGTCCACGTGTGGCTATTGAGCACGTTAAACCTGGTGAGCGCAACCTAGGTACTGGATATTTAGTTTTATTTAAATTCAATTATCTTAAATATCCACATATAGCTAGTGGCCGCTGTAGAAACCGTGCAGATCTAGAGATGCCCGTGATTGTACTTAAGGCTGAATTAAGCACTTTTTCTTTCCCCACTGCCGTGGTGAAGAGTATAGACTCGTGGCCGCACTGCCTAGGTTTGATTCTTGGCTCTACTACTTATTAGCTGTGTGGTCTTGAACAAGTTGTTTAAACTTTCTGTGCCTCGTCTGTAAATCCGGGATAGTAATGGTCACTTCCTAAGGGTTATTATGGGGATCAGGTGAGTTAAGAGCTGTAAAGTCTTAGAACTATGTATGGCATCCCATCAGGACAATGTATAACACTGAAGCAATGGTTTCCTTATTTACTTATTTATTTACTTATTCACTTTGAAATTGTATAATGAACACTTGTGATTTTTCTTAAGTAATTCTAAGCAAATGTGTCTCTCTTCATTCTAAGTTTCCAATCTACAAAGACAGGTGTGGAATAGAGCCTAAATCTTTATTTATACACACACACACAGAATAATGTATACATACTCATACATTTAATAAGCACTTATTATATGCCACACACTATACTAAGACTTCATGTACGTCTCAATTCTTCTTTATAACAATTCCATGAGGGAAGTTTTAATATTATCCCCATTTTACAGATGAAGAAACTGAGACTCAGGTCATATAGCTGGTAAATAGCAGAACTGCTATTTGAGCCCAGATCCGCCTGACTTCAAAACCTGAGCTCTTCATCCCTCTGCTGTGCTGCCTTTCCTGGTGTGGTTGAATTTCCATGGGGTAAGTTCACCACACATTAGGATTTCACCTTTATCTGACAAATAAAAAGGATGTACAGTTTCTAAGAAGGATGCAGACTTAAAGAACAGAATGCCCCCTGTCCCCAGTTCATATGTTGAAATCTAATCCCCAGTGTGATGGTTTTTGGAGGTGGGGTTTTGGGGAGGTGATTAGAACATGAGGTTGGAACCCTCATGAATGGGATTAGTGCCCTTATAAAAGAGACCCCAGAGAATTCCCTCATCCCGTCTGTCCAGTGAGAACATGGGAAAAAATACCCTACTATACTATTATTTCATTAAAACAGGACATCAGCACCCAAATAGTAAGAGCAAAATCTCAAAACAAAGGATAATCCTTGAAACTGAATAATTTAGCTTTATGAAAAATATAGGACAGTCTCATTATTTGCCTCATTTTCTTGCAGGCCTGTAAGATGAAACCAGCATTACGGAACCTAACCTGGTTTGACGCAGCTCAAACTTGGTATTACTTGTGAGGAAAGGGGGGCTAGTTAGCTGTAGACACAGGACTAAAACCATCTTATGAGCTCTAGTCCGTCCCCTTTCCACTGCATCACTGAGTCGTGCTATATCCTACATCCTACATCCACCCCATTCATTGAGTTTTAACTCTGTGCCAGGCCCTGTGCTAAGCACTTTACATCCATTATCGCAATGTATTCTTTCAACAGCCCTGCAAGGAACCTGTTCAATCCCTGATTAACAAATACAGAAACTGAGACTCAAAGAAATTCAGTCATTTGTGTGTGTAAGCCGCAGAGCCTGGATTCAAACCCAGATATAACTGATTCCAAAGTCTGTACTTTTTCTTTTAATCCCATCCTCGATATGTCAATAGACAATACTTTTGTACCTTTACATTCTTTGTTCATTTTTAAGCATAAAATGCAACTTTCTCTGAGTCTGGAGGAGCACAAGAGCATTAGCTTTCAATCTTCACCATTGCCCTGGGCCAAGGCATCTTTCGTTCCTTTGGTACACTGAGTATATGGTATTTTAGGCAACTATTGTATCAGTCAGGGTGCAGTCAGGTGACAGAAACCACGCCAGTTTTTAGAACAGAAATTTTAATATAAAGAATTGGTAACTAGGAATGAAGCTGTTCACTAGGCAACTGAAAGGGTACAGAGAGACCGCTAAGTGTCATACAGATAAGACACAGCTCCCACCCCGAAGGCTGGGGGGAATAAAGGAAGAGGTTGGAATGATTACAACTTAGATGCCTGGAGGAGGGGCCCCGCGGAGCTGAAACTCAGAGGAGCTGAAACGGAGGCTGGTGCTCTGCCTCAGCTTGGAGGAAGACCCTGGAAAACTGGGACCCAGGCCCACGAGCCTCTGGATAAGCCCTGGAGACCACAGATGAAGAAGCCACACTCTCTGAACTTAAGTGGGAGAAAACAAAATTTAGTTACGCCAAAAATATCTGTTAGAGTTTCCCATTCAATATGGAGCCTAAGCACACGCATTCACCTCCTCTCCATCCCAGAGCGGCTTTGGGCTTAAAGTCAGTAGGTATCAAGAACAAGAGTGCTCTGGGCAGCAATCCGAGGGATTGCCGTGCCGACAGGCACAGAGTAGCTGTGCCCCAGCTGAAGCTCTAAGAATTACTCTAAACAGTGGAAGTGATTTGGCTGTAGAGAGCCCACGGTAAGGATACTGCGGCGGGGAGGGGGGGCGGGGTCAAGATGGAGCTGAAGAAATGAATGGACCTCTAGCATAACCAGGAGGAGAAATAAGGAAAGACAGCCCTGTGCAGGCATGATAGACACTGAAGCTCCCTACCCTTAGAGTCAGTCTTGCTTATTTTTGCCTGCATCCCCAGGCAGCCTGCTGGCTCCACACTCACACGCCTGAAGGGGAAGCTGATGGAGAGACCCCGTTCACTTCCTCAGAGACAAAAATTACCCCTCCCACGGAGGGGACCATAAGCCTTTGAATAAACAAACCCACACGACTGCGAAGGAAACCCACCCAACTCTCTGCAGGAAGCAATATAGCTCTTCATTCATAAGTGGGAGTTGTCCACCGAGATACAAGGCATTTGAAGAAATCCAACAACACGAAAGAGAAAGACTAAAATTGTTGAGGTGAAACAAGAATGGCAGGATAGTGTAGTCAAAGCCGGCAATAGTCCACAAGGATTCATTAAATTGTCATCTCTGTTTTTGTGTATGCTTGAAATTTTCATAATAAAAAGTGAAAAAGTGGTGTTTTGAGCACTTGTCATGTGCTAAGTACATACATACAGCAATGAAAAAAAGAGAAACTCCATACAAAGGAGTCAGAAAACGAAGCAAACAATATAAAGTGTGATGGTTAATACAATTGAGGGACTGATGATGAAATTTCATGGGGCCAGGACTAAGCAGGAAACAAGAGAACCCAGAAGGGGAGACGGAAGCTGCGGACATGGCCCTGGGTGCGGTGGAGAGCAGGCACTGTGTCTCAGCCCCGGAGCCCGGGCTGAGCTGGACCCGGAGTTCAGGAGAAGGCGGAGACAGCTTTTCAGTCCAAACTAAGGTATCTGCAAGGCCAGCTACATAACATCCAGGGCCCGGTGCAAAACGAAAGTGCAGGGGCCCAAAAAGTGCCATTAAAGGGACCATTTTTTACCCTTCATTTTTGTGTTATGCAATACCCATTTTAAACGCAAATATAAGAGCACTAACTAATAAGGAAATCACTGATATGACACAATTCGTATTTCATTGCTTGTACATGAATAAGTATTGTGTTCTTACCTGAACAATGGAAATCCTACACAAAACTAACTCAACTGTTTTTATTTCTTAATGGGTGTACACATATCCTACCAACATTCTCAGCCTTCAGCTTATTGATGAGTAAAGAAATAAAAAGAGAAGGAGCTGTGGGTGGCCTGAGCTTTCCCTTTCCATCTAGGTCGTCATTTTCAGCGGATGTGGTTGTCTGATAGGCTGATACAGGGAAGTAACACGTGTAAGAAGGACGTGATGGGGATCCTTGTCCGTTGCCTCCTTCCTGCATTGGAAGAAAGTTTCAGTTGGAATGGAAAGTGTAGCCTCTCTAGAATGTCAGCCCTTCCCCACTCCCACCCCTGCCCCGTTAGGCCTGAATCACAGGCCTAACGGTCACCTAGGATTTGCGTTGAGCACGCCTGATGAGGACATCAGGAACGCTATGTGCCAAGAACGCCGCACACACGTTGCTTTTAACTCCTCTGCTCACATGCATGTGGCACCCATCATACCTTGCTGACAAACAGAAAGATGTTCAAAGATAAAATTATTAAGAACTTCAAGATGGCAAACGCAGAGCATTAAACCAAGGGTGAGGCCCTTTTGAGCGTGGGGTCATGTAGGAGTGCACAGTTCACACATGCCTGGAAAGCTGGCTCTGGCTCTCTAGGGGCTTTCCCAAGACCCCCACGCGGTGCCCGCGTATGTGGACTCATAGTAGCAAACTGATAGGTCCTCAGTGTGAAAGCTGCCCTGAATCCAGGTCAATCTGGGTCTCATCTCATGAACGACAGCAAACTCCTTTTACCGATCTGGGTTTTTGGATTCTTTAATCAATAGAAATTGATGAGGCCAGACAAGGAATTCAGGTAAGGCTTTATCGCTGCAGCACAAGGGAGCAAAAACATGTAACAGGTGTCCTTGCTCATCCCTGAGGGGGTGACAAGCTGGGCCCTTAAATGGGGTGGGGGGGGATCGGTGGGTAGGCCAGAGGGGCAGCTTAGGGGGTCTGCCCACCCCTTTGTAGGGACCATGCGCAGGACCCCGCCTTTGCTCCTGGCACCTCAGAAGTGGCAGCTGGGTTTTGGCCTTGTTGTACCTCATTGTTCATATTTTGCCCCAACTGCACATGTGGGCAGTTATTTTTAGTTCCTTAGAGTTTCTTGTATTCTGCTGGTCGAGGAGATATTCGTCCAGGTGCAAGTACTGCAGCAAAGGGTCCCAGGTCCCAGGTCCCAACCTGTAATAGGAATAGAAGAGAGTTTTACTTGAACCAAACTGAGGACTATAGCCCAGGAGACAGCCTCTCGGATAACAGGAATGCTCTAGAGAACCATGGTTTTCAGCACAATTTTGTATCTTGTCAGGACAAAGAAAACCAAATAAGTCAGGGATACATTCCTTCAAGGTTTAAAAACAAACAAACAGATCAGCACATACACAGTAAATCAGTATGGCCTTGGCACCTGGAAAGGGAGTCTTATCATTCAAAGGAGTACTAGCATTGGCATCCCAGGAAGGGAGGCATTTAATCTTTATTTTTAACATGGACATTCTTTACTTCTTTACTAATTAAAGCAGATGTACAATGTTTGTTTGATAGGCCACAAACAGGCTGTGTTAGTTAGCATAAAATCAAGTTAACCTATGTATAAGCCAGAATGACTTCCCCATACCTCAATATGTGAAAATGTCTTTCATTGCTCTTAAAAGGTGTTGGTGTCCATTCTGACTGAAATAAATCACAGATTCAAAGAAAGAAAGATTCAAAGAAAGAAAGAAAACAAACTCTACTCTGTGGGCATTTCCAGTGTGCTGCTGCCACTTTAAAAACTGAAAAACTGTAAATTCAGAAAATGGTCAAAGCTACCTGGGATACTTTTTTTTCTTCCAGTTTTATTAAGATATAATTGACATACAACACTGTATAAGTTTAAGATGTACAGCATTATGATTTGACTCACACACATCATGGAATGATTATCACAGTAAGTTTAGTACACGGGATACTTTTGAAGTAAAAGAGCAAGGTAGGTGCCTGAGTCAATTCCCCTCAAGTCAAATCACCTAAAGCCGACAGCTTGATTTGTTGGATAAATGTGCTTATCTAATTTACACTTCAACTGTAACCCATTCAACCCGGGCCTCACCAGACCATGACTTTGGCTAATAATACTTTTCCTTTTTATACCCAGACTGTTATAGCACAAGCTTCTAATAGCTGGAAATTAACCACTTCAATGTGACATTCTCTTCCCCAGCCCCATCTTCTGCTTTTTTGAGAGATTCTCAGGAAACATTTCAAGTGTACTGTGTGCTCTGTAACATCTCTTGGGTTTTCCTTTTTTAATTACTCCTCTTGCCATGACCTCTGCTCTACCAGCCGCTTTGAGACCATCACTGAGCTGGGTCAGCTGCCCCCTGCTGGTGACCTCCCACTGATATATACCCCCCCTACCCTCTCTGGTCCTTACCGTGGGCCTCCCCCTCCAAAGCATGGGTCAGGCCTTCAGCAGCCCCTGGAAATAGCTTCTTGTGAGCCCACAGGTCCAAACAGAACCTCAGGAACCCTTCACAAGCAGGACTCTCATCTGGTTCCAGGTAGGCCTCCACACCATGGGGCTAGCTGCCCATCCCCTTTCTCCTCCACCAGGTTTCTCTGAGCACCTGAGAACCCAGACCTGACTAATCCCACTGAGCCCTGAAAGAACAAGTCTTTCCTCAAGAATTTGGCTTCATCAAAAGAAAGCCCAACTCAGTGGTCCCTCCCAGAACTGAGGCAACTCAGCCTGGTCCTTTAGACACTGGCAACATCAAGATGAATGCTCGTAGCATTTGAAAACCACTCAGTGGCCACACACATTGTAGTACAACTGTGCACATGATCTCTGGTCTGGTCATTTAGGTGGGGTTTTTTTAGTGTCTTCTAGATCTCCGGTGATATTGCTCCCTGACTGAAGGAAGATCACATGGCCTGTCCAATAATAGCTAAGAGAAGCACAGAGCAGGACACAGGGAGGCAGCACAGTATCAAGGCTAAGAGTACAGGCTCTGGAGCTTACTTTCTCTGAAACCTTAGGAAAATACATAACCCCTCCAAACCTCAGTTTCCTCATCTGTAAAATTGGCATGGTAATACTGCCTCCCTTGCAGTTTGTTGTAAGGATGTAATATACAACAATGCCTGGTACTGAGTGACGTCTAAATAACATTAGCTACTGTTATTATTTTTCTTTAAGCTAGGGAGCAGTATAAATAGAGGCACAGAGCCACAGGCCAAAGTCAAAGAGCTAGGTGCTTAGATTTTGGCTTCTTGCATTGTATTTGGGGCTTGGCCACCTTTGGGAGGCCTTTTGAATAGACATGTATCTCATCTACTCATGAATGGATTTTTACAAGTTTAACCTTATCACCAAGCTTGTGGGTATCTTTTTGAAGATGCCCTTGCATACACAGTTTCTAAAACTACAAAGCTAGTCTCAGTCATACCTAAGGATAAACTCTTCCAATTACCAAGGTATGCAAATGCAATGGACTGAATGTTTGTGTGACCCCCAAATTCATGTGCTGAAACCCTAATCCCAATGTGATGGTATTTGGAGGCGGGGCCTTTGGGAGGTAATTAGGTCATGAGGGCAGAGCCTTCATGAATGGGATTAGTGCCCTTATAAGAAGAGGCGATGCCAACAAATTGGACAACCTAGAAGAAATGGACAAGTTTCTAGAAACCTACAGCCCACCAAAACTGAATCAAGCAGAAATAAATAATTTGATCAGACCGATCACTAGAAGTGAAATAGAATCTATAATAAAATAAATTCCCTGCAAACAAAAGTCCAGGACTGATGGCTTCACTGAGGAATTCTACCAAAACATACAAAGAAGAACTTATACTGATCCTTCTCAAACTCTTGCAAAAGACTGAAGAGGAGGTAACACTCCCAAAGCCATTCTATGAAGCCACCACCCTGATAAAGATACTACCAAAACCAGACAAAGATACTACCAAAAAAGAAAATTACAGGCCAATGTCTTTCATGAACATAGATGCAAAAATTCTCAATAGAATACTAGCAAGCCAAATCCAACAACACATAAAAAAGATCATAGACCACAATCAAGTTGGGTTCATCCCAGGGTCACAAGGATGGTTCAACATACACAAATCAATCAATGTGATACACCACGTCAACAAAGGAAATGACTAAAACCACATGATCATCTCAGTAAATGCAGAAAAAGCATTTGATAAAATTCAACATCCATTCATAATAAAAAAAAAAGGAAAAACGTTACCATAGTGGGAACATATCTCGACATAATAAAAGCTATTTGTGACAAAACTACAGCCAACATAATACTCAATGGTGAAAAGTTGAAAGCCTTCCCACTAAAATCTGGAACAAGACAAGGATGCCCACTCTCACCACTTCTATTCAACATGATATTGGAAGTCCTAGACAGAGCAATCAGACAAGAAAAAGAAATAAAAGTTATTCAGATTGGAAGGGAAGAGGTAAAATTGTCATTATGTGCAGATGACATGATACTATATATGGAAACCACTAAAGACTCCTAGGACTTTAGTGGTTTCCATATATAGTATCATGTCATCTGCACATAACACAAAAACCACTAGGACTGACAAACGAATTCAGCAAGGTAGCAAAATACAAGATTAACATGCAGAAATCTGTTGCGTTTCTTTACATTAACAATGAAACATCAGAAAAATCCTTTTTTAAATCACATCAAAAAAGAATAAAATACTTAGGAATAAACCTGACCAGGTAGGTGAAATACTTAGACACTGAGGACTATAAAACACTGATAAAAGAAGTTGAAGATGATTTAAAGAAATGGAAAGATATCCCATGCTCTTGCATTGGAAGAATTAATATTGCTAAAATGGCCATACTACCTAAAGCAATCTTCAGACTTAATGTGCTCCCTATCAAATTACCCATGAAATTTTTCACAGAACTATCGATAGAACAAATAATCCTAAAATTTACATGGAGCCATAGGAGACCCAGAATTGCCAAAGCAATCCTGAAGAAAAAGAACAAGGCTGGAGGCATAACCCTCCCAGACTTCAGACAACACTACAAAGCTATAGTAATCAAAAGAGCATGGTATTGGCACAAAAACAGACATACGGATCAATGGAACAGAAAAAAGAGCCCAGAAAGAGACCCACACACCTATGGTCAATTAATCTTTGACAAAGAAGGCAAGAATATACAATGGAGAAAAGATAATCTCTTTGGCAAGTGGTGTTGGAAAAGCTGGACAGCCATGTGTAAATTAATGAAGTTAGAACACACCCTCACACCATACACAAAAATAAACTCAAAATGGCTTAAAGACTTAAATATGAGACAGAACACCATAAAACTCCTAGAAGAGAACATGGGCAAAACATTCTCTGACATAAATCAGAGCAATGTTTTCTTAGTTCAGTCTCCCAAGGCAATAATAAATAAAAGCAAAAATAAGCAAATGGGACCTAATCAAACTTATAAGCTTTTGCACAGCAAAGGAAACCATAAACAAAACAAAAAGACAATCTACAGACTGGGAGAAAATATTTGCGAACAATACAACTGACAAGGGCTTAATTTCCAAAATATATAAACAGCTCATACAGCTCAATAACAAAACAAACAAACAGGGCCTCCCTGGTGGCGCAGCAGTTAAGAATCTGCCTGCCAATGCAAGGGACACAGGTTTGAGCCCTGGCCAGGGAAGATACCACATGCCATGGAGCAACTAAGCCCATGCGCCACAAGTACTGAGCCGGAGCTCTAGAGCCCACAAGCCACAACTACTGAGCCTACGTGCCACAACTACTGAAGCCTGCGTGCCTAGAGTCCATGCTCCACAAGAGAAGCCATGACAATGAGAAGCCCTCACACCACAACGAAGAGTAGCCCCCGCTCACCGCAACTAGAGAAAGCCTGCACACAGCAACAAAGACCCAATGCAGCCATAAATTAATTAATTAATTTAAAAAACAAACAAACCAAAAAAAAACCCAATCAAAATGTGGGCAGAAGATCTAAATAGACATTTCTCCAAAGAAGACACACAGATGGCCAACAAACACATGAAGGAGTGCTCAACATCACTAATAATTAGAGAAATGCAAATCAAAACTACAATGAGGTACCACCTCACACTGGTCAGAATGGCTGTCATTAAAAAGTCTACAGACAATAAATGCTGGAGAGGGTGTGGAGAAAAGGGAACCCTCCTGCACTGTTGGGAATGTAAATTGGTGCAGCCACTATGGAAAACAGTGTGGAGGTTCCTTAAAAAACTAAAAATAGGGACTTCTCTGGTGGTCCAGTGGTAAAGAATTTGCCTTCCAATGCAGGGGACGTGGGTTCGATCCCTGGTCAAGAAACTAAGATCCCACATGCTGCAGGGCAACTAAGCCCACATGCTCTGGAGCCCACGCGCCTCAACTAAAGAGAAGCCCATGTGCCGCAACGAAAGATCCCGCATGCTGCAACTAAGACAGGATGCAGCCAAATAAATAAATAAATAAAATATTAAAATTAATAAAAAAGTAAAATAAAATAAATATTTAAAAAAAAACTAAAAATAGAGTTACTATATGACCCAGCAATCCCACTTTTGGTCATATATCAAGAGAAAACCATACTTCGAAAAGATACATGCACCCCAATGTTCATAGCAGCACTATTTACAATAGCCAAGATATGGAAGCAAACTAAATGTTCATCGTCAGATGAATGGGTAAAGACGTGGTATATACAATGGAATACTACTCAAGCATATAAAAGAATAAAATAATGCCATTTGCAGCAACGTGGATGGACCTAGAGATTATCATACTAAGTGAAATAAGTCAGGATAAAGACAAATACCATATGATATCACTTATATGTAGAATCTAAAATATACAAATGAACTTATTTACAAAACAGAAACAGACTCACAGACATAGAAAACAAACTTATGATTACCAAAGGGAAAAGGGAGTAAGGGGAGATAAATTAGGAGTTTGGGTTAGCAGATACAAACGACTGAATATAAAATAGATAAACAACAAGGTCCTACTGTATAGCACAGGGAACTATATTCAATATCTTGTAACAACGTATAATGGAAAAGAATATGTATAACTGAATCACTTCACTGCACACCAGAAACTAACAACAACAAAAAAAGAAGAGGCCAGAGAGCTGGCTTGCTCTCTCTCTGCCACGTGAGGATACACAAGACATCTGTAAACCAGGAAGAAGGCACTCACCAGAACCTGATCGTGATCTTGGACTTCCACCCTCCAGAACTGAGAAATAAATGTCTGTTGTTGAGAAGCCACCCAGGTTACGGTATTTTGTTATAGCAACCCAAGCTGATTAAGACAGCATGTCATTAAGATTTTCTCTCAGTTCTAAACCCACGCTTCCAGCGGATGGCTTTGGGGTGCCGGGGCTGAAACCGCCTTTCTGCTTTGCCAGCTGCTCCCGGTGAGGGAGACAGTGAGGCTGCACGAGGAACAAGGACTTACTCCTTCCTATTTCTTGTTCGTAAGTACGTCACTCAGCAACACTGCTTCACTCTAGCGCAGCAGCAGCTGAATCTGGTTTTGCAGTTCTTTCCAGCACTTGGACAACCAACTTCATAGCAACCCCTCAGAGACATCAGCACCCCCTCCTCAGAGGTCTGGGGTCCAGGTCTGCTGTGCCCTCCTCTTACATATTTAACGCCCTTATTGACATAATTCACATACCATACAATTCACTCATCTAAACTGTACAATTCAATGGTTCTTAGTATATCCATGGGTATGTGCAACCATCACCACCATTAATTTTAGAACATTTTCATCACCTCTAAAAGAAACCCTGAAAAGAAAATAATAGGTGGACTTTCTCACCTGAGATGGCCCACACTCTGTCTGTGGAGTGCATTTCTCTCTAAATAAATCCACTTCTTACCTATCAGTTTGTCTCTCACTGAATTCTTTCTGCGATGAGACATCAAGAACCTGAGCTTCGTTAAGTCCTGAAACCAGTTGTTCTACAGGAACTAAGATCCCCATACTCACGTGGAGGGTGGCAACTACCTGCTGAGCACAAGCACGGGACCAGACTGTTCAGAACCAGAAGGTTGATGATTAAGATTCCTAAAACACCACACTGTTAGTTCACAACCAATCAATGAGAAGAAAGTCATGAATCCTTCAGCCTTCCCTCCCAAATGTTGCCTTTAAAAATGTTCCCCTGGGCTTCCCTGGTGGCGCAGTGGTTGAGAGTCCGCCTGCCGATGCAGGGGACGCGGGTTCGTGCCCCAGTCCGGGAGGATCCCACGTGCCGCGGAGCGGCTGGGCCCGTGAGCCATGGCCGCTGAGCCTGCGCGTCCAGAGCCTGTGCTCCGCAGCGGGAGAGGCCACAGCGGTGAGAGGCCCGCGTACCACACACACACACACAAAAAAAAATGTTCCCCTGAAAGCCATTGGGGAGTTTGGGTCTTTTGAGCATAAGCTGCCTGTTCTCCTTTCTTGGCCCTGAAATAAAGCTTTCTCTGCTCCAAAAGAAGAAAAAAAGAAAATAACAGGTGTTGGTGAGGATACGGAGAAACTGGAACCCTGTGCACTGCTAGTGGGAATGTAAAATGATGCAGCCACTATGGAAAACGGTATGGTGATTTCTCAAAATTTTAAAAATAGAGTTACCATATGATCCAGAAATGCCACTTCTGGGTATATACAGAAAAGAATGGAAAGCAGGGACTCAAACAGATATTTGAATACCCACATTCACAGCAGCATTATTCATAATAGCCAAAAGATGGAATCAACTCAGTGTCCATTGACACGTGGATAAACTCACAATAGCTAGGTCATGGAAGCAACCTAAATGCCCATCGACAGATGAAAGGACAAAGAAGAGGTGGTACGTATATACAATGGAATAGTACTCAGAGATAAAAAAAGAACGAAATTGGGTCATTTGTAGAGACGTGGACGGACCTAGAGACTGTCATACAGAGTGAAGTAAGTCAGAAAGAGAAAAACAAATATTGTATATTAATGCATATATGTGGAATCTAGAAAAATGGTACAGATGAACCGGTTTGCAAGGCAGAAATAGAGACACAGATGTAGAGAACAAACGTATGGACACCAAGGGGGGAAAGCGGGGCAGGGTGGGGGTCGGTGGTGGTGAGATGAATTGGAAGATTGGGATTGACATATATACACTAATATGTATAAAATAGATAACTAATAAGAACCTGCTGTATAAAAAATAAATTTTTAAAATTCAAAAATAAATAATTTTTTTAAAAATGTGGTGTATACATACAACAGAATATTATTCAGCCTTAAAAGGAAGGAAATTCTGACATATCCTGCAATATGGATCAAACTGGAAAACGTGCTAAGTGAAACAAGGCAGACACAAGAGGACAAATACTGTATGATTCCACTTACATGAGGTACTTAGAGTAGTCAGATTCATAGAGACAGAAAGCAGGGAGTGGTGGCTGCCAGGAATGGGGGGAGGCGGGTGGGGAGTTGACCGGGTAGAGAGATTCAATTTGGAAGATGAAAAATGTTCTGGAGATGGATGGTGGTGATGGCTGCACATCAGTGCAAATGTACTTAATGTCACTAACCTGTGTACTTAAAAATGGTTAAAATAGTATATTTTATGTTACACATATTTTACCACAATTAAAAAAAAAAAAAACCTGTACCCTGCAGCTATCACACTCCCCCCCACCCCGCCCATATTTCCTATACTCCCTATACCCACCCTCCCAGCCACTGGCAGCCTCTAAGCTATCTTCTGTCTCTGTAGATTTCTCTGTTTTGGACTTTGACATGAATGGAATCGTGCAATATGTGGACTAGTGTGACTGGTTTCTTTCACTTAGCGTAATGTTTTCACAGTTCATCGAAGTTGTAGCATGGATCTGTGCCTCATTCCTTTTTATGGCTGAATATCCTCTTATCTTCTAAGTTTTAATAATTAAACCTCTTCCGTTGGTTCCTTTCATCCTGCTTCCTGCAGTTGCTACCTCTGTGATCCCTTTTTTTTACCTGTTTAGTTACTAGTGAATAGCTTTATATGTAGGTAACAATTCTTTATATTAAATTCTTTCTGTTCAAATCACTAGTGTGACTTCTGTCTCCTGATCAAACCCTGAGAGTCAAGAAAAATCAAGATAATTTGAATTCCTGGGCTATTCATGCAGCTGCCTATTTTTAATGTTCCATTTTCTTCCTTTCTTTTCTGTGCCCCACCCCCTCTCCTGATGATGGTCTTCTAGCTCTTATTATCCTCCACCCATCTGCAGCCCAAATTAATCAGGAAATAATATCTCCTCCTAACAAATTCAAGAAATGCAACATTTAAAGAGCAGGTCCTTCCAGCGTGGAGTAGCCCTGCTGCTCTTGAACCCATCTGCAGTGAATTCTGCAGCCTCTGAGTCTGCAGGCAAATAGGACTGATTCTTCGTAATTTAGAGGAACATAACTGGATGAAATCTTACACAGCATCCAGGCTTCAGAAGGCACTGATATACCTCATCTTACAAAAAAGGTTGGAAGGAAATATACCAAAATATTGAATAATCTCTAGATCATGGGGTTATAAGTGATTTTAATTTTCTTATTTATCCTTTTGTTTTCAAATTATCCATAAAAACCTAGGTTATTATTATTATTATTTTTTTTTTTGCGGTACGCGGGCCTCTCACTGTTGTGGCCTCTCCCGTTGCGGAGCACAGGCTCCGGACGCGGAGGGTCAGCGGCCATGGCTCACGGGCCCAGTCGCTCCACGTCACGTGGGATCCTCGCGGACCGGGGCACGAACCCGTGTCCCTTGCATCGGCAGGCATACTCTCAACCACTGCGCCACCAGAGAAGCCCCAAGTCTAGTTTTTATAATGAGAAATTTTAAGTATAAAAAATCGACATCACTCATCTCCCAACCAATGGTGCTGGTAAGAAGCTTCCCCCCTTCCCAGCCGGCTCTTGGATTCTGTTGTAACTCTCTTGTTTGGGGAATGACTGATTTTCCAGGAAGAGGAGATAAATGAGGGTGTTACCAGGGAGGCTGGGCAATTAAAGCCTCTTCAGGAAAAGGTGTCATCTACAAGGCAAATCCCATAGGAGATCTAGAGCATGTGGTAGGCCGTGAATTTAAATATCTAATATGCCTGGGTTCTATGAGCCTTTGAGACAGAGAGACAGAGACAGAGACCAATTGGCAGGCAGGCAGGCAGGCTTCCATCTTCAGGCCTCTTCCTTCCTCAGTGTGTGTTCTCTCATGAGGTGATCTCTCTCACGATCAGAAGCAGCTCTGTTTCCTCCCTCCCTTTCTCTCTTCCAGATTTATTGAGCACCTACTATATACCAGAACCAGATATTGTTATAGGAGCTGGGGATTTATCAGTGAACAGACTACTCCCTGCCCCCATGGAACTAATATTCTAGTAATGGGCTTAGGCCATTAAATCAGTAACTGCATAATTATTCTCTTAAATACAACTGTGATAGATGCCATGAAAAGTAGCATAGGGAACTGTGGGTCATTCACAAGGTATATCATTTGGGATTAGGTTTGGCTGCAACAGACACCTAACAGTATAGAAGAATATTTCTCTCCCAGGTAAAGGCAGTCTGGATACAGGCAACCCAGGGCTGGTATGACAGCTCCAGTGTCACAAGGAATCCTGGATCCACATCTTTTGGATCCACCACCCCAGCATGTGGCTTCCATCTTTAAGGTTACCTCCTGGTCCAAAATGCCTGCTGGAGCTCCAGCTATCATATTCATATTGCAGGCTAGAAGAAAGAGGAACAGTAGAAGTGCACAGGGTACCTCTCCCAGCTAAGTCAGCTTCCTTTTGCTCATATCTCACTAGGCAAAATTAATTTATGCCTAGTTGCAAGGGAGGTAACACACTGCTGCCTTGAATAACATTTACTTGTAAACTGATAATAAACCAACTAATGTTTACTGTGTCTAATGTTTAATGTGTCTAGCTCTTTAGAGAACAACCCTGCAGTGCAGATATCATCACTGTCATTCAACAGACTGGAAAAGTGAGGTTCAGTGGGTTTAAAGAAACTGCTCGCAGATCACACCACCAGTGATGGTGGAGCTGACTTCCTGAAGCCCATGCTCTTTCCATTGTATTTTGCTGCCTTCCCACCAGCAACTAAAAAAATGGAGAAGAAAGTTCCTCAGACTTGTCATTGATTATATTTAAAGAAAGGCCACTTTTTTCTATTTAAAGTGCATTGATGCTACGCAGCCAATGAAAAGAACTTAGATCTGTATAAAAGCAGGGACATGGTCTGTTTTGTTCACCACTATCTTCTCAATGCCTAGAACAGTGCTGGGCAAATAGCAGGAATCCAATAAATGTGAATGTTCCCTGAATGTTCTTTTATACCCCTTTCCAGTCAATCTCCATCCTTCAGATGCAACCACTATTCTGATGCTGATTACCATAGGTTAGTTTGGCCTTTTATTTAACCTCATGTAAATGGAATCATACATCTATAACTCTTTGGTGTCTGCCTTCTTTTTGCCCAACAGTTTTTTGAGATTTATTTATGCTGTTATGTGTATCAGTAGTTTATTCTTTTAATGGCTGTGTAGTATTCCATTGTTGGAATATACCATAGTTTGCTTATCCATTCTTCTTTTGATGAACATTTATAATATTCCCAGTTTGTGTATATTATGAGTGAATAAAGATGTTAAAAGCATTCTTGTACAACCCCTCCCCCTTTGGGGGGATACTTGCTGACATTTTTTGTGAATATATAACTAGGAATTGAATTTCCGAGCCGCAGGGTAGATGTACACTTAGCTTGAAAAACTGGCAAAAGTTCCCCCAAATTGGTTGTCTCCTTTTACATTCCACCAGCAACCCTGGAGTGTGAGATGGAGATCTTCTATCATTTCTATTAATTCCATAGCACAAACCTAATAAGGACTTTTTATAAATTTATTTATTTATTTTTGGCTGCGTTGGGTCTTCATTGTTGCGCACGGGCTTTCTCTAGTTGCGGTGAGCAGGGGCTACTCTTTCTTGCCCTGCGCAGGCTTCTCATTGCAGTGGCTTCTCTTGTTGAGGAGTACCGGCTCTAGGGCACACGGTCTTCAGTAGTTGTGCCACGTGGGCTCAGTATTTGTGGCTCACGGGCTTAGCTGCTCCGCGGCATGTGGGATCTTCCCTGACCAGAGCTCGAACCCGTGTCCCCTGCATTGGCAGGCGGATTCTTAACGACTGCGCCACCAGGGAAGTCCCTAATAAGGACTTTTTAAAGTATTGACTTTTAAGTCTACTCAGATAAGAATAACAAAATCTGAAATGAAATCATCTGTCTGGAAATTCTCCTCCAAGGTAAGAGATGAGCTGCTCAGGATCTGTAGCCTTACCTGATGAGTTCTACTTGAGTTTTTCAGGACAGCAAAAATGCTTATCAACCTTGGCATAGGTTTCAATGGATTGAGTCACAAGGGATCAATTTCTCTCTCTTTTTTTCTCTGCCTGTAACTCAAACCTCACAATGATGAAGAGGAGAGGGAGGGAGTGTTAGAAATGTAAAACTACGTGAAGTTCGTTCATAACAAGCACTTATACACCGTGGGCACAATGTAAGAGGGAAGATGTGGAGGATTCCATTCTTGTCCTTAAGTTGCTCACAACCTAGTTGATAGATATAAGATGGCACCTCTCCCTCTGCCCACCATGAAAAGATTGATGTTGTTCTAGATTCGGCCCTTTGCCCTTTTTGTGTTTCTTTTCCACCTGCTCCTCCGGGGTCATCTCACCGGAGCTAATGATTTCAACTACCCCGCACACCTCCTTCCAAAATCACTATGCTTGGTTTGAGCCCACTCCTAGGCTCCAGACCTGTGTCTTCCAGCTGCTTCTATCCCAACTCCTCTCTCATGCTCAAAACTTACATATAATTCATCAGTAAGTTTTGTTAACTTTGCCCTTAAATTTCACCAGGAACATACTATTTTTCACCACTTCCTTTCCTATAACCCTTGTCCAAGCCACTGTCATCTCTGGCCTGCCTTATTGTAATAGCTCTACCAAATCAGTATTGCTATCTTATCGCCTGTTGCCTGCTCTTTACACATTTCCCTTTCTTTCGGTAATAAAAACTTGAATTACCTTTGGTGAATGTAACCGTCAGGGTTCCTGCAGAAGGTTAATCTGAGCTGAGTTTGGTAAAGGTTATATACAAATGTGTGGGCAGGTTTGAGGGAAACAAGAAGGAATGATAGGATGAAACTCTGAGGCTGCCAGCAGTAGGGAGCTACCACCACCTCTAGGCCAAGAGAAGGGAGACTCTACCAGAGCTAGGAGAGACCCGTATGAAGAGGGGCACTAGACAGAAGACTCAACAGAGGTATGTGGCCAACATGCAGTGACCCAGAAGGGAAAGGGCCTGCGGAAGGGGCCTAACTTCATCCTCCTCCAATCCTCTGCACGCCTCCAATGTCTTCTATGGATAAATTCAACTGTAAGCCAGAGAACTAGGGACCCATTGAAGCAGTCCATACTCGTATCTCCTAAGGCACAAATCAGGTAGAAAAAAATGTAGAGTAGATAAAGGGACCAAGAGAAAATTTTTGGTCACACAGGAAGCCACGTTTCCCCAATTCTCAGTCCATGAGATTTAAGAGCTACTCCAGAGGTTAGCACATGACCCTGGTCTGGGCTATCAGAATAGTCCACGCCCCTTCTGAAGAGAGTGGCTTAATGATGCACAAGTAACCCAAGTTAGACCAACGAGATGCAGTCCTGGGACTTTTGTTGACAGCACTGAAGAAAAGAAACTCTAATGGTAAGGATATGATGTGAAGTTGTTAGCAGCCATTCTGCTATCTCATGGGGAAAGGCAGCCTGAGAAAGAAGTCAACACGAAGGAAAACAGAGTTAAGAAATGGAGATCAAATCCTGATGTCATACTTTTAAGCCCTTAGATCCAGCCATGCTTGAAGCCCACAACTTTTCTGCATTACATGAGGTAATGAATTCCATTTGCTGTTTAATCCAGTTTGAGTGGTATATTACATGCAAAAAAAACAAAAACAAAACCTCTTGAATAATATTTAATACTTATCCCAAAGACCAACATAAAGGCATACCTTTATGTCTCTAAGTATGCCATTATTCTATGGAATGTCCTTTTCCATATTCTCCACCTAGAAAAATCCTACTCAAATATCCTCTTAATGCAAAGCCTTCCCTCAGTTTTCCAGGTAGAATTGCTCGATCCTTCCTCTGCTTTGTCAGCACTTTGCAAATGCCTCTATCAGTGTACATATAAAGTTGTGTCATAGTTAGTTGTTTGCTTATCTGTCCTCCCCTATCTGTGAGCTCCTGAAGGGATAGATTTGCATGGCCCTTACCCCGTAAGCCTAGTACCCAGCACAAGGCCTAAACCCTGAGTTAAACAAGGCTAAACCAGTCTTTTTACTTTAGGACTTCTCAGAGCCATTTCTGTGTTAAGATGCATTAATGGATCCCCATGCAGGGGTACCGAATGCAGCAACTTCCAAATTCATTTGACCTAAAAGCTCAATTTTTGCTGAAGTTGCTGTGTTTGAGAAATTTAGAGAAGAAAAATAACTGCGGCTCTTAGGGTGACCTTAACGCATGAAGTGGCTCTCAATAAATATTTGTTAAGTGAATGAAAGGGAGAACTTGGTGGGGCGCAAGGGGCAGTAGGGTTGGAAGCAACAGAAACAACACAAGCAATGAACAGGAAGCCAGAGGGGTGATCCGTTGGACATATCTCTGTGATGGTGCCAGGTCAATTGCTAAAGAATGATTGGGACCATAATGCAATCCTGTTTCCTTAGTTTAAATCTAACAGAGATTAGATGTATTCTACACACTTTAATCCTTCTTCCTGTCCCATGACCCAGGGGCTAAGTGCCTGACGGCACTGCTTCCTTGATTTTGACCTTCAATTTGCTTCACTTTGCCTCAGAGGGGACTATGTGGGAGATCATAGCTGATTTTCCTCTAACTGCACACCTTAAGTCAAATTCCTTTCCTGTTCTGTGCCTCTGTTTCCCTCTCTGTGAACACAGGCTCCCTTCCAAGCTTGGCTCAGACGCCTTGGTAAAAAAAATTTTTTTTTTTTTTAAATAACCTGACAAAGGAAGCCCCAGTCCTACCACTGTAACTTTGGACAACTCATTGAACAGCTCAGGCCCTTGGTCTTTCTATTTGTAAAAGAAATAGAGGCTTCTGAGAGAATCAAGGAAGACTGTGCGGTGAAAAGTGTTTTGTAAACGGGGAATAAAACATTAGAAATGTAAATATTATTAGGATTGTACATACGATGAAGAGGAGGGGGAGGGGGAGTGGAGGGGGGGTTGGAGGAGGCGGCGGCTGCAGCAGAAGCCCACCGTGGTTCAGAGCCCAGGACAAGGAGTCAGCACCCGGACGCAGCCTATAGCTCAACCACCTAACTTGCTGTCTCGCCTTGGGGAATTAAGCACATGGAAGCCCTCTTCATCTATAAAAGGAGGATAATAATGTTCGGTTCGCTGGTTGTGAGGTTAAATGAGGTAAATCCTGCAAAGCACACGTTGCAGTGTACATAGTAACTAGCCCTCAGTAAATGTTCATTATATTCCTACTAACTATTCTTGCCACCGACTGAATGGGACCAAGCAAGAAAAGGAGATAAGCCATTTCTGGTCACGGTGCAAGACCAGAAGATCGCCAAAGGTCCCGCCGTCGGGGGCACCTAAAGCCCCCTCCCCAGCTAGACCGCCCAAGCCCCTCACCTGCGCTGAACAAGAAAACCCGGATGCAGGTCAAGTGCGAGCGCGCAGCCAGGCTCCCGCCCCGGCCCCAAGGCCGCACGCGAAGGGCGGGGCCGCTTCCTGCCGGCTACTGGGCCCCGCGCGCCCCCGCCGGGCGGTCTACACCGGGCGCCTGCGCCGCGCGAGCTCGCCGGAGGTGGGGGGAGGGGGGGCGGAGCCGCGCGGGACCGGGCGCGCGCGCGCGCGACGCCGACGGCCTCGCTCTACAGGACGCGGCTCGCGCCCAGGCGGAGGCGGCCGCTCCCGCGGACGTCGAGGGCGTGGCGGCTAGGCTCTGGGCAGCGGGCACCTAGCAGACTCTACCCCGGCGACCGCCCGCCGCGTCTCCCCAAGCGCGGCCCCTCGCGGCGCCCCGTCTCCCGCGTAGCCCGTCTGGCCGTCCCGGCCTCTCCTTGCCTGCCTGCCTGCCTGCGGCGGCCACGCGGGCAGGTGAGTCTCTTCTTCGCAGGGTGGGGCCGCCTCTCCGAGCAGGCTCTGCCCCCGGCTCTCGGTAGGATGGGGGGCACTGGGTGTGGCAAGTTAAAAAAAGAAACGGTCCACAGGTGCCGGGAGGGGTGGGCGCTCCTGTGCCCGAGACCCCAGAGACGCTGCGCCTTTGCCTTCCGGGTCCAGCCCCTCTGGCGTCCAGGCTCTTCTCTGACAGCTCTGGGGTCGTGTCTTGGAAAACAAAACCAAGAAAAATGTTCTCTCTCCCAACAGCTGTTTGACTTTTTGAAAAGCTGACAGAGCCAGCGTGCTCCTGAAGGCAGAAGGGTGCAGTCCAGGGGCGACCAGAAGTTGGAAGCCCCTCCTTTTTTCTTGCTCTCCTTCCTCCGTGATGCGCGGGTAACGATCGCATTACCTATTCGATAACTTCTTGAAACTTGTCTGTCTGCTTCCATCTGCTGCCTGGACCAATAGAGCAGTAGTGGTCCGTTTTCAGGTTGTTTCGTCCCAGCTTCCGTGCAAAATCTGATCATCTCCTTCAGGGATTAGGAGTCTAGTGCAGGGAGCAGTTCAGATCCGTGTTGCAGATACAAACTAGGATTATTTAAAGTGATGGTTTAGTGCAGTGCTCAAAGCCAGAAGTATTTGCTCCTTCTTGTTGAAAGTTACCTAGCCTACCACATTTATTCGAACTTTTAATAGAAGTCTCTGTATTTCATAGAAGTCTCAGATGTACAATTTCATAAGCGATTGACTTATTTGTAGCTGTGATTACATAGGATTTAAAGTGATTAATTTTAAGACTGTTTCATTAGCTCTGATTCAAAATACTAAATTATAAAAACACATAGACTGAGACTCAGAATACAGATGTTTGTGTATCAGCTAAGTGCGTGCTTTTTGGTGGGGATATTATATTGGTTTTCTAGAAATGGATTTTTGATGCGGGAAGACAGTGAAAGGCCTGAAAACTCAGAGCCCCTTCTTTAACCACGCTGTCAGCTTTATGTTTTATCAGGTTGGCAAAACTTTTCTTTCTTAGCGTGGGAAGAGATTTCAGTGCTTTTCAGGAAAACAAGATTTGTCCCACTATTGAATTGTAACATCTGTAAAACTTTTAAACGTGTTCATGTTAAGGGTTACAAATGAGTACAAATTTTGTATGGTACTAGAGGATATGTTGGTTGAAAGACTTAGGCAAAACATCATGAAAAATAGTGTGATTTGGAAATCTATTAGGCTGAAACCTGTGAAATAATGGGAGGTCTAAAGTTCAATACCGTTTGTTATTTAGACCCAAAGAGCTACAGAAGGTGGAGGCCAGACAGTGGATCTCCACTTTTTTCCTAGAATGTAGAGGTTATAGTGAGAGGAAATGAATTACATACAGCGAAACGAATAGCATCAGTCTTTACATCTCTACTTCAATTATTCTTTAAAACCTGTTATTTTCATTTGTTCTGACAAATGTGAAAAGAGGGCATAGGTCATTGAAACATACAAAATTCAAAAATCTAATTTTCATCTTTACTGTTGCACCATTTTTTTTTTCATACCACAGCTACTAAAAAGTAGTAAGATTCTACCTAAAAGTAGTGAGTGGGGAGGAAGTGGGAGATAGAGGCTTGCAGGATAGCTATTCAGAACCCCCACATTGACAATCCAGAGGGTTTTTTTAAAAAAAGGAATTTAGTCTAAATTTATAATTTGGACGTTTTTAAAAGGTATTTAGTAGTTCAACAGCATCTGTGAATATTTTCCTCATTTTATATTGAGAGGACAAATGTAATACAAAAAGCCAAGTGACTGTTCCAAGGTTATTCAGCAGGGCACTTGTAGAGCTGGAAATGGGGTATTTTGTTTGCTTCCAGTATTGATCAATAGCATTTTGAGCACATCAAAACGTAATAAAGTGCATCTAGCTAAGGTATTTTAAATATGCACCAAGTTGAGAAGCATACTATTTTGAAAAATTATTCTTTTTGTAATCCTGGAGGAGGAGGAGGAATTTACCTTTTCCTGTTCAGAATTTAAAATGCAGAGTCAAATCCATGTGCTTGACATTTTCCCCTGATGGATTACTTCTGTCACTAGGCTTGTAGCAGAGCAGAGGGTCATGCTACTTGGAGTTTTCCACTCATGTGATATTTCCATGAAGAAACAATTTGCCAGAAGCCAGCCACAGCTACCGTTGTGCTGCAGATGATGCTAAACCCTGATTAGCACAGACCTTGGCTTACAAAAGCTAGTGGATATCGGTTCAGCCCTTTCCAATCAATATTTCCCTGAGTTAGTAAACTGAGGGACAGGTTAGCCTTGTAGGAGTTGCAGTGAGGCAGAGTTAGCAACAACTCCAGTAATATCAGCATAGAGGCTGTATACTTCTGTACATTTTTTTCTTTTCCTTAATAAAACCAAACAACTTAAGTACCAGCTGAGTTACCTTATAAGATGATTTCTTTACAGATGTGCTAGGATTGTCTTTTCCACTGGTTGACTCTGATCATATCTCTCTGTTCAAATCTGGCTGCATTTATGATGTCAGAAAATTGTGAAATAGTTGATGATGTTGACTTAAGCTACATCCAAAAAAATCTCATGGCAGGCCTTTAGCAAGAGAACCGTCATATGAAGGACAACATCTCTAATACTGTGTGCACTGAATTACAACATAAAATTCTTTGAGGCCCATAAAAAGTGCACCATGGCCTTTTCTCAGTTAGCTCTCTGGGGGTTTTTTTAGTTTTTTTTTTTTGCGGTACGCGGGCCTCTCACTGCTGTGGCCTCTCCCGTTGCGGAGCACAGGCTCCGGACGTGCAGGCTCAGCGGCCATGGCTCACGGGCCCAGCCGCTCCGCGGCATGTGGGATCCTCTCGGACCGGGGCACGAACCCACATCTCCTGCATCGGCAGGCGGACTCTCAAACACTGTGCCACCAGGGAAGCCCAGCTGTCTGTTTTTAAATCTTTAAATGATTTCATACTGGAGCTATATTACTACTACCAGTGGTTGCTCTGGAGCTGATTTTATTGATCTGTAACTGAACAGTTTTCTTGAAATGATACAAAGTATTAGTTTTATTTTTTTAGTTTTATTTTTGTATCCTTTTTGTTGCTTGGAATTAGATCATTTGGGTGTGCATTTTTCTCATTTTGTTATTTTAATATAAATTCCACCGAAGGTTCTGATATTATTGGGGTCCTTTCGACCCAACAATACATTGACATAGATTGTGCCTATGTAAAAATAATTAGTTATCGACCACCAACTATATGCAAAGCATTATTCTGAGCACGCAGCATGTATTCTCTCATTTAATACTTCTAACATCGTTATTGGATAAGAATTATTATTATCACCCCCATTTTATAGTTGAGGAAATAGAAAGGGAGGCAAAGTAATTTACCTAACATAGAATACAGGGGACAGAGTTTAAATCTAGAGGAGTCTGATTATGGAGCCTGAATCTTTCTGAGATATATTTAAATATTGTTCAAACTTGTTTGCAGTTACTATGGTATTTCATTAATCCATCCTTTTAAGCTGTATCAAATATACACTACTGTATAAGTGAAGAAAATATAGCAATACTATAAAGATTATTGAAATATCTTGGGACAAAAGGCATATAATTTAACAATAATGTAAAAAAATTGAAGGGAAAATACCTATAAAGATATTATAGGGGATAACTGACAAAATGTGAAAATCGACTCTGATTTAGATAAAAATATTATATCAATGTTAAAGTACTTGGTTTTGATAATTGAACTGTAGGCTGTATAAGAAAATGAGCTTATTCTTATACACTGAAGTATTTGGGAGTAAAGGGGGCATACCCTATCTTAGTCTCAACGGTTTGGGGAAAAATGTATATGTATTAAAATGAGAGAATGATTTTTAAAATAGGCAAAAATGTAAGTAATTGTATACAGGAAAAGGGTACACAAGAATTCCTTATACTATTCTTACAACTTTTCTGTTTGACATTATATCAAAAGAAAAAGTTACCCCAAAATGAAGGTAGAAAACAGGAAATGAAGGTGTAACATTCTAAGAATTTTTTTTTTTAAGTCAGGTGAAGGATTGTTTCTTGTGCTCTGATTTTCTTTTTTTTTTAGAGATTGGAGGAAGGAACTTGAGACAAACAGAAAATCTTATCAAAAATAGCTTGACTTTCTCAAATTTCAAAATCTAGCCATTCAAAGCTCCCTAACACTCCAGCCAGGCCAGGTGTTTTCGTCACCTCTTTTTTTTTTTTGCGGTACATGGGCCTCTCACTGTTGTGGCCTCTCCCGTTGCGGAGGACAGGCTCCGGACACGCAGGATCAGCGGCCATGGCTCACGGGCCCAGCCGCTCCGCGGCATGTGGGATCCTCTTGGACCGGGGCACAAACCCGTGTCCCCTGCATCGGCAGGCGGACTCTCAACCACTGCGCCACCAGGGAAGCCCCTCACCTCTTTTTAATGGGGAGGGGGAGGATAAAGACATTAGTGTCTCAGAGATAAGAGGTAAAGACAGCCCACTTTTAGTGATATTGAAAGTTAAATTAGGTTGGTTATATCATTTCCCTGCCTAAAACCTTCAATGCCATGCTAATATTGACTAATTTTTATGTCAGAACTCTGTAACCCTACTTTCAAGGCAGCCTGGCCCAAACCTACCTTTCTCACTTTGTTTCGTGCCATCCCCACCAAACCTGGTCCACTCTGGCCACACCAGATCTCATGATCTTGTGCCTGCTCCTCTTTCTGTCTTCCTGCCTTTGTCCGTGAACTGTTGGCTTCGCCTGGAATGCACCCCATTCTCTTCCTGCAGAAATTCTGTTCCTCATTTAAGTCTAACCATAACCTCCTTTGGGGAAGCTGTCTCTAATCTCATGCAGAATTAAATTTTCCTTTGTCTGTGCTGCCGTATCAGAGGGGTAAACACAATACTACCTGCTTGCGTTCAGTAATCCTTATTAAGCATACACTCTGAGCTAGAAACTGTGCCAGGGACGGGGGATTCAAAGGTACTCAAGCTCTGGTAGCTTAGGAGTGATTTGTAAACAAATAATCAAGTACATAACAGAGAAATGAACAAAGCTACAGACTCTACCTGACAATTTAGGCTTAAAGAAAAGATTACAGTGAAAGTCACAATGAGATACCATTTTCCCCCCCAGCACGCCTCTGTCCAGATCAGAGATTTCCAGCATAGTCATCTACTTAAAGGAATAAGTTTTAAACAGTTGTAGTACCAGATAGGTATATTCAAAGGAAAGCTAAAAATACAAGTCTAGAACTCAGGAGAGAGAGGTGGAGTTCAGTGTGCACAGGCAGGAAAGACCTGGGGGCAGATGAGAATCTTTCGGGATCCTGTCGGTTTTCAACGCATCATCGCCTCCAATGCCCAAGATTCTGCTCTTGCTTCCCCCTCAATTTTGGTGACATCTTTCCCCGCTTAAGAATTATTGAAGCGAGAGACTGTATTGATATACATGTGTTGTGTGTGTCAACCACGGGGAAGCAAGAAACAAAGTTGAGAAACACTGGTGGTGGAGTAGTTAAAATCCTTGGGCCTCGATAAAACCACCCAGGAAGAGTAAGATGAAGAAGAGGATGGGGTTGAAACCTCGAAGAGACGTTGTAAAGGGTGAGTAGGAAAAGAGGAGCCAGTGACAAGGGCAGCTGGGGAGGAAGGAGAGCCGGGAAAGACGGAGCCCGGGGAGGGCAGGGGCACAGAGACGTCTCAGAAGGAATGGGTGGGCGGCGGTCCCGAGCTGCAGAGACAGGCAGAGGCCTGGGCTTAGGACACCACGAAGAGGCTGTTGCTGTCCAATGGGGGCAGTTTTAGCTGGAAGAGGGTGGCAGGAGTCCTGCAGTCCTGAATTCAGGAGTGACTGGAGTTGAGGAGACTCCTCTTTCCAGGAAGCCGGTAGGAAAGGGGAAGCAGAGACAGAGGGAGGTAGATGGAGGGGCAGGCCGACTCCAAATGGAAGGTTTTCTTTTTTCAAGATTGGGCCCGAGTGGGGGTGGGGAATCTTGAAGAGGTATGTTTGCTGAAGAAGAGGAATGAATGGGTGGAGACGGAGAAATTAAAAGTATAGGAGCCAGTTAATGGAACAAGGTCCTTTGGGGGTATTATTGAAGAGAAGAAATTCTTGCTTTGGTGGGATCTCCTTGAGGATAGGAACCATGTTTTATTCATCTCATAGCTCGCTGTACTTGGCATGCAGTAGACACTCGGAAAATGTTTCTGAAAACAAGTAAGGATTTTACTTTTTAGAGTTAGTCTTTCCTGATTGATACAGTGGAATAACGGGGGGAAAAATCACTATTTTTTCCCATAATTAACATTCTGTACTGTTTTCTATATAAGTAATATATTTGCAACTTCGTGTTCTTTGAAATAAAAGAGAAAATCACGAAGGGAATATTGAGGTAGTAATAATCATGCTCACTTAGTTTTTCTGTGCCTGGTAAGTATTACTTAAATTCCAGCATTTTGAAATGTGTTATGTTCAAGGCACTCTGCTTGGTGGATGTGGAGTGCAGTTCATCAGAAGAGACAAAAATGCACGTGAACAGTCCTATAAGACAGACTCTGTTCATTATTTAACAGTGGGACACTATCAGCTCCATGCTTTGGGGTTAAAATTATTGATTTTTAAGCATTCAGAGAAAGGACATTTTTAAAATTGTCTTCTATGTCAGATTTTGCCCGTTGTAAATATTACTGATGTTAGCAGAGACCAACTTTGTATAGAACTTTCGGTTCTGTGTAACTTAGTTCTTCGAGAGTGTATTCAAAAAGAACAAATTGTTTAAAAAAAAGGTAAAGTCAGCTTATTGCAGACCACATTTTACGGTGCAGATGGTGAGTGAATCAGTGTGGGTTTTATTCTGCTCTGCCAATTTCAGTGTTGCAGACCTAAATCCCAAACAAATATGCAAAGGCAGTTCTGGTTCACATTTTCCTTCCTACTGCTTGTAAACTGGTGTACATGTTGATAGTATCTCATTTTGTATTATACCCCCAGCTCCATTTCAGTAGAAAACTTGCAGCCTTTTTTTCGTCGTTGCCAGTGAAATATATTACATAAAGTATGCTAAGCAAATCAAATTAGTATGTATAGAATTCATTTATGAGGACTGTAATGAGGTTATTTAAACTTTGAGTGATCTTTCCTGAATAAAATTGCTTCATTTGATGAGTCGCTGTCTTGAGAATTAATTGGAGCGTTATTGGGCCTTCAAAGTCTTATCTCTGTTGTTTTCTTTTTTTTAACAGTAGATGCCTGGTAGACATCTTAGAACTTTAAGAACGGAAAAGACCTGCTTTTAGGGGATAATGCTGAGGGACACTATGAAATCTTGGAATGACAGCCAGTCAGATCTCTGTAGCAGTGACCAAGAAGAGGAAGAAGAGATGATTTTTGGTGAAAATGAAGATGATTTGGAAGAAATGATGGATCTAAGTGATCTGCCTACCTCACTTTTTGCTTGCAGTGTCCATGAAGCTGTGTTTGAGGTGCCAGAGCAGAAGGTAGGCATGTACCCTGCCTCTCCCTGCCTTTGATAGTGTGTTAAATGTGTGTGGGTTCGGGGAAACAGCATGTCGCTGCCCGTTTGCAAAGTTTATTACTGGTCCGTGACAAGCAGAGAAGTGCGCACCAAACTTTAGACATTGCTCGGGCATTTTTATTATGCTTTATGAGACTATCAGTCTGCAACAGATAGGAAATATTTAAAATCCAGTCCTTCCCCACAGACATTTTGAGAAGTACTGGTTTCTAGTGAACTCTGAATCAAGTCCTATTAAGATCATCCATTTATTCATGCAGTCATTCATTTTTGGAGCCTGTGGTTAAAGAGAAGCTAAGTGATTTTTAGCCTGGCTTCCTATTACTTGGGAGTTAATTCACAGAAGAAGGAATTATTTCAAGCCTTTTTCTAGGGCTAATTACATAATTAGGACTATTTATGATTTCATTTTAACAGAGTTGTTAGTATTTCTTGTTTTACTTTCTACAACCTGGCCAGGGCAAAATGATTGAGTTTATTTTTTTAAAAGGTTACTCTTCTTTAGTTCATTCATTATTTAACTGGAAAAAGAGATTGTATGTGCGCTTTTGGTTCCGTCGTGACCTCACAAAAGCTTGTGGGTCTTAGTCATACAAAAGTAAAATATTTCTGCCACTGGTATGAATTTTGCATGTTCTAAGACTTCATTTAAAAATCCTATCACGATCCTTTTAATTTGCTATCTATGCCCTCTAAGTATTTTCCTTCCAGTGACTCTCATGGAGCAGAACTTGATACAGTTTGACTCAGTACATACTTGAGTGCTCCAGTGTGTAAGGCACTGTACCAGTTGCTTCAGGGAATTTAAACAGCTTCTGCCACAGAGAGTTTACAGTCCTGCAGTGGAGATGATCAGTAATTTGATGTAAGATAGAATACTCATGCCTTTAGAGACACTTGAAAGTACTGAGGTAACAGAGGAGTAGGATCATAGCCAGCTGGAATAAAAGAGCTTACGGGGAGATGCATTGCAGAGGAGCTGTGTGAGTTGGGTAGGAGTTTAGCAGGGAAGGGAAAGGCAGTTCCAGCCAGAGGGAACAGAATGAGCAAAAGAGCTGAATCAGGAGAGCGTGGACTGCTTACTGCAGGGAGTAGTGAGCAGTTCTGTGTGGCTGGCGCTGAGGTGAGATGTAGCCAACGTCAAGAGCAGTTGGGCTGGAAAGGTGAGTGTGAGGCATCCTGCAGACTCAAGGAACTTGCCCTTCTGTGGTCAGTAGCCTCTGAGCAAAGGAGTGGCAGTCAGAATTACCCATTGGGAAGGTCAGCCACAACCTGTAAAGGGCAGAGTGGTGGCAGGAGAGCCAAAAGCAGGGCCCGTTGGGGTGCGCTTGTGGAAACCAGCCTAGAGGTACAGGAGACCTGGAAGGGGAGAGGGAGAGGGTGGCAGCCACCAGGTTTTTACCGTTTGGGTTTGTTTACATTTACAAATGCTATTTTCTTTCCCAAGTTCAGTCACAGTGTAGACATTTTGAAATCATTCTTCCTAGTTTTCTCATACGTTTTAAGAGCTCTAAATTTTCATGTAATAAATAATTTCATTGACTTTGTTGTTTGTTGTTGTGAGAAACCACATGTATTACTAGTTTATCTTAAAATTCGTAAGAATTTTTCAAGAAACCTCACAATCTTATCTGTCCCAAGTTTTTCTTTTTTTACTATAGCCTAGGGGTTTGTTTAACTTGCCGAAGTGATGAATTCTGGTTGGTTTTCAATTTTAAAACCATTTGACGTTGTATCTAACCTAAATTTATATTGGAAATCATATCACCAGAAATTCTAGCAGCAGTTCAGTGGACTTCACATTACATACAGATCACATTACAACTCATAGTAAATTTTATATAAAAACCTTCATGATAATATCTGAAGCTGCAGAATATAAAATGTTTATATAATAAAATTATATATGGATCATTAATTGGATATAAAGTGTAAGGAGAATCAAATGTTTTCTTTATAGTGTGCTTCTCACTATCAGTGTCTTATTTTGCTTTAGTTTCTTCTGGAATAACCTGTTTGTGCAGGTCATCCACATACGTGGAAAAAACAAAGCAAAACGAAACCCACTTCTGATGGATTATGGACAAAATAATTCTGATTGCAATTAAATGTTTTATTTTCAAAAGAATTTTAGTTTTTTCTCCAGGTTTGAACAGGTTTTTGTCTTGATAATTTTATAATTGTTGGAATGCGCTTCTACCCTCTTCTGAATGGTAGACTGAGTAACACAGGGGCCATTGTCATGTGAAAGTGAACCTTCATTTTAGACTGCTGGATTTGGGCTCTACATTTTCATCAGTTTTTCTTGAAAATTGCATGAGGTGGGGGAGGAAAAGTAAAGAATATAGGAAACTGTAAGAAAAATAAACCGAGGAAAAGGCTTATCTCGTCATTTCTGTTTCTGCAGCAGCACGGTTGCTAGTTTTTATACATGTGCTCAGCTAATCAGCGGCTCCATCTGGAGCACTGTAGGTTTAGTACCTAATTTTTCTGTAACAGATTGGAATTTGTTCCGTGTGATTTTATTAACTTGACATTTTTAACCCCAGTTTTCCCTTTCTTAAAATAAGGAAAAATTGAGCAGCCTTCTGGTTTGAACATGAGAGGTCTTCAAAATGCAATTTAGATTTTTATGATGGGAGAAACTGGAGTGATTCTCCTTTCTGATTTAGGTCTGAGTATCTGAGGGGACTCAGTAAATGTTGATGCGAAGCAGCATTCCGATAGGACTGACTTTATAAAGAAATGCATGTGGCTTTTGGATTAGTCTCTTCGCAAAGCACTACCCTTCGCACATGAAACTGTTTCCACTGACCTACTCACCATACGACATTTGATTTATTTTTCTAATGACGATGGTTGGGGTATATTAAGACATCTCTACTTGCTCTCCTGGTCCTGCTTTTTGATCAGTGACACTTAGCATCTAATACAGTTCCCAGTACGGGGCAACACCTGTTAAATGTTTGTTGAATGAATGGATTATGTAAGATATTTGTGGAGGATTAGTGATACAGAGCTGTGGTAGAGAAACAGACTTATAAGCTGAGTGAGGTTAAGTAGTATGTAGAAGATTTAATCTGAAATTGTGATTTCAGATACACTGGCGCAAATTCTTCTGTGGTCTGTATAATCATATTCATAATATAATCTTTCTGTCGAGCATTTGGTTTCTATACCCTCCATTTAAAGAATAGAAAATATTACTTAAGAAAAATAAATGATATCTGGAAGTTAACTGAAATACCCTGAGTCTCTGGTTTTTAGACCTAATCAATTGTTGAGTGTTCTAATACAACCTTCAATCCAGGAGAAATGAATCTTTTGAGGAAAGTGATTTGTTTTAAACTTGAGAATTGAAAAAGGGGATTCAAAGGAAGAATGTTAAAGTGAACTGTATTTTTAACAGTGCCTGGAACATAATATGGTTTCAGTAAATATTTGTTCAATTGAATCTGTAGTGCCATTCTGGCCAAGAATTAGTAAAAAATTTAATTAACTTCAGGGCTAGATTAAACACTAGAGAATCATAGAAGTTTAGAGCTGGAAGAAATCCTAGCCAAGTCTCATACAGTAGTTTCAGAGTAACAGAGTAATTGAGCTTGCTTTAGAACCCATTTTTCAGTTGTACACTGAAAACTACAAAACATTGCTGAAGGAAATTAAAGACAACACAAATAAATGGAAAGATATTCATATCCATGGACTGGAATACGTAATATTGTTCAGATGTCAGTACTGCCTAAAACAGTCTATGGATTTGGTGCAATCCCTATCAAAATCCCAAAGATGTTTCCTGCAGAAATAGAAAAACTCATCCTAAAATTCATAGACTCTCAAGAGACCCCCAAATAACCAAAACAATTTTGAAAAAGAACAACGTTGGAGGACTCACACTTGCTGATTTTAAAACTTAATACAAAGCTGTAGTAATCAGAGCAGTGTGGTGCTTACTTGTCAATTATATCTCAATTTAAAAAAAACAGTATGGTACTAGTATAAAGATAGACATATTAACCAATTGAATAGAACAGAGAGTCCAGAAATGAATCATTGCATATATGGTCAAATGATTTTCAGCAAGGATACCAAGACCATTCAACGGGGAAAGGACAGTCTTTTCAACAAATAATGCTGGGAAAACTGGATATCCACATGCAAAAGAATGAGGTTGGACCCTTACCTTACACCATATACAAAAATTAATTCCAAATAGATAAAGACCTAAATGTAAGAGCTAAAACTGTAAACTCTTAGAAGGAAACATAGAGGGAAAGCTTCTTGACATTGGATTTGGCATTAATTTCTCAGATAGGACACCAAAAGCACAGACAACAATAGAAAAAGTAGATAAATTGGACTTTATCAGAATTTAAAACGTGTGCAGAGAATATTTTCAAATCGTATATCTGATAAGGGATTAATCCCCAGAATATATAAAGAACTCCTAAAATTCAACAACAAAAACCAAGTGGGGTATATACAACTAATTGAAAAATGGGCAAAAGATTTGAATAGACATTTCTCCAAAGGTGTATAAATGGCCAATAAGTACATGAAAAGATGCTCAACATCATGAATAATTAGGGAAATACAAATCAAATTCACAATGAGATACTTCACACCCATTATTGACAAGGATATGGAGAAATTGGAACCTTTTGTGCATTGCTGGCGGGAACATAAAATGGTGTGACTGCTGTGGAAAATGGTATGGCAGCTCTTCAAAGAATTAAGCATAGAATTACCATATGATCCAATGATTTTGCTTCTGGGTATATACACAAAAGAAAGCAGGGACTCCAACAGATATTTGTACACCAATGTTCACAGCAGTATTATTCACAATAGGCAAAAAGTGGAAACAACTCAAATGTCTATCAACGTTATCCGTTGATAGACATTTGAGTTGTTTCCACTTTTTGCCTATTTGCCTATTGTTAATAAACAAAATGCAGCGTATACATACAATGGACTATTATCCAGACTTAAAAACGAATGAAATTCTGATGCTGTGGATGAACCTTGAAAGACGTTATGCTAAGTGAAATAAGCCAGACAGACACAAGAGGATAAATATCGTATGATTCTACTTACATGAGACAGAAAGTAGAATGGTGGTTGCCATGGGCTGTGAGAAGTGGGGAATTGGGAGTTACAGCTTAATGGCTACAGAGTTTCAATTTGGGATGATGAGAAGTTCTGGAGATGGATAGTGGTTATGTACAGCAGTGTGAATATACTTAATGCCACTGAATTGTACACTTAAAAATGGTTAAAATGGTAAATTTTGTGTTTTGTATATTTTACCACAAAAAAAATGCAACCCCCCCTTTTTCTTGACTTTATCATTCTTTGTAATGTGCTTTTATACATATATAATATATATATAATATGTACATATGTATGTGTACTACGTATGTATGGGCACCTTTTTTGCCCCACTTTGCATGCTTTCGGCCCACGTTTTCACTCCAGCTGTTGTGAGCGTACTCACCTGTGTGCAGGTGTAACCCCACAGCAGCTGGCCTCCGTGGCACTGTGGATATCTTACTCTTTGTCCCAGTGTTTCTCTGCTGACTGTGCACAGATGCTTGTCCGTATTGATGCAGGTGCAGACGTAGCAGTGTGAGGGAGTTAGTTAACATCTCACAGGGCAATCCTAGACCAGTGGGGGGCTGAAGCCAGTGAACACGTCCCTTCTCCTCTACTCTCCAGCCACCACTTCCTTGGATTCTGGTTCCTCAGAGTGCTCCTAGCAGGATCAAGCCCCAGTTGCTCAGAGGTGACCAGCTTGGTAACACACCTGGACAGAAGGAGGACGGGCTTTCCCTTCTTCCCTGTTCCCACCTTGTCACATGAGGTCACTTCCCAAAACAAGCTCCTTGTGTGTGCCCTTGCCTCGGCCTCTGCTTTCACAAGGAGCCCAGGGAAGACACAGGTGAATAACTTCCAAGTTTGGTTATTCCTCCTGTGTAAAGGCACTGTCTCAGGCTCTCAAAAAAGGGGCAATTTTTAGCTTGTGCAGAAAGGATAAAGACTAATATAAAGAAAAACCACGTGCCCACCCAATTTAGCAAATAAAATTTTACTAATAAATTGAACTCCTTTTGTCTTCTCCCAGAGATAAGCGTTGTCCTGAACTCCATGTTTATCATTTCCCATGCAATTTTAACTTTTTATTAAGTTTAACCGTATGAAATTGGTGTATCTGTAGGCCAAAATGGTCAAATACAGGTTTCCCCCTTTCTCCAAAAGTAGAGTGTTTCTACAAAACCTTTTGTAAGCTGAAATGATATAAAATGAAGAAGCAATTCCTTAGGACGCATCTTACCAAAGGATGCACAGAATAAATCAAGGTAGAGCACAGATGCTCACAGACACAGTTCAAAGCTAAGGTGGCTTGAGATGCTGAGATGCTAAGGATAGTTCCCCGGGATGGAGCTTGGTGGTGCCACTCTCACCGCTTGTGGTGTGCACTGCCTCTATAACAGCTGCTGTGAAACAGATGCTGAATGCGATTTTCGCCTTTTTTTTGTAAAAGGGAAATATCCTCTTTGGATTTCTTTCAGTTAGTGAAAACAGGTACTAATGTAGGTCTTTTGTAAAAGCAAAGCAGCACAAAGCAAACTTTCAAAAAGTGGTGGATACCTGTATTGGCGTTTCTTCTGGTTCAGCCTAATACTGTGTGTATGTATGTATACTATTTTTAAATTTTGCTCTATTTTCAGTTGACAAGATTGTCTATTTAGAAAGGAATCTACATAAAAACTCTTAGAACTAATAAGGAGTTTAAGAAGGTTGTAGGATACAGGGTCAATATCAACTACATGTCTCTATACTAGCAGTAAACATTTGGAAATTGAAACTTAAAAAACACTGCAGTAGCACCATGAAATACTTAAAGATAAATCCAACAAAATATGTGCAGGATCTGTATGCTGAAAACTATAACACTAATGGAATACATAGAATTTTACATAATTTAAAATTTTCTATAAATGGCATAATTATATGTTTTTTCTCCATGTTATATTTGTAAGATTTTTTTTAAAATACCATGCCTCTCTCTTTTGACCTGCAAAGTTTTGTGGTTTTTTTAAATTAATTAATTAATTAATTTTTGGCTGTATTGGGTCTTCGTTGCCACGCACGGGCTGTCTCTAGCTGTGGTGAGCAGGGGCTACTCTTCGTTGCAGTACGCGGGCTTCTCAATGCGGTGGCTTCTCTTGTTGCGGAGCACGGGCTCTAGGCGCGTGGGCTTCAGTAGTTGTGGCTCGCGAGCTCTAGAGCGCAGGCCCAGTAGTTGTGGTGCACGGGCTTAGTTGCTCCACGGCATGTAGGATCTTCCCAGACCAGGGATCAAACCCGTGTCCCCTGCATTGGCAGGAGGATTCTTAACCACTGCGCCACCAGAGAAGTCCCTTATATTTGTAAGATTAATCCATGTTGAGATATGTGTTCAGTGTCGCTTGCTGTATACTGTCCTGTTTTACCAATATGCCATTCTTTATTTACCCATTCTAATGTCGGACATTTAGGTTATTTTTGAGATGTTGTTATTGCAGCAGTGATATTGTAAGTGTTCTGTGTGTGTCCTGTATATGTGAGGGTGCGGGTGGGCGTCTCCTCGGGGTATATAAGCAGGAATGACGTTGCTGGCTTGTCAGTTTGCGCATTTTCACCATCTTAGTGGAAACTGTCAGATAGTCTCTAAAGTTGTACCGGTTTGCATTCCTGCCAGCCGTGTAGAAGAGTTCCCATTGTTCCATAGCATCACCAATACTTTATATTTTCAGAATTGAAAATGTTTGCCAGTCTGGTAGTTAACATTTTTATTCCTTTTTAACACACTTTTGCATAAACTGTAGATGAATGCTTCTCAAATTTATTGCTTAGTGAAGGACCAGGTTTTTCCTCCAAACTGTCGCAGATTTGTAAAATGCAGTAAGAATGTCACAGCAGTGTAAACTTGCTAAAATTTTCCTAGACCCTTTCTCTCAATTTCTATGCCAAACCTTGTTGTGGACCAGTAGCGAAGTTCATGGACTAGTGCTGGGTCCTCAGACCACCGCATCGTATATATAACATTTAGGAAATTACAAATATAAGATTTTGAAATGAAGAAGCTATCTTCAGTTATCTTCAATTATATTTGTAGCTTCCATTGTAACTACTTTGTCTCAAAAACAAGAGTTAAAAAGGGTCTTAGATCATTTAGTTAGGTATCCTAATTATCGGCCATATTAAGAGATCACTGAATAGTCAGGTTAGCTGTCATGTTCTTAGAGACAATTGGTTTACAGATTCCACATTCGATCTTGGTTTGTGTATTCAGTAAGTGTTTATTGAGCATTGTGCCAGCCACAGTTAAAGTTCTGGGGAGACAGCGGTGAACACAGTGACTCTCCAGCCCTGATGGAACATTAAGGAGATAAATATATTTAACGTGCAAACAAGTGAATCAGAAGTTCAGATAATAACAAGTATTGCTGTGAAGAAAATAAAATAGTGGAGGGGTAGAGAGTGACTTGATGGGTGACAGTTTTTAACTAGAGTGGTTGGGGAAGGCCTGTCTGAAGAAGTGACGTTTGAAGTCACCGAATAATGAGAAAGAACCAGTATAATATTTAATACTTCCTATAATTTAATTGAGATTTATCCTAACATAATTTTTTAAATATTTATTTATTTAGGCTGCTCTGGGTCTCAGTTGTGGCACACGGGATCTTTGTTGCAGCATGCGGGCTTCTTAGTTGCGGCATGTGGACTTCTTAGTTGCGGCATGAGGGATCTAGTTCCCCGACCAGGGATCAAACCCGGGACCCCTGCATTAGCAGTACAGAGTCTTACCCACTGGACCACCAGGGAAGTCCCCTAACGTAATTTAAATAACTTTTCTCTCATGTGTGTATATAGTTGAAATGCCTTATAATTTTTTTTTTAATCTTTCTCAAAACAAATAACTGCATTGAAGCTTTTTTTCCCCAGTAATCTCAATTTCAGTTGGAAAAGATCTGCCGGTCCCCAAATCAAGGTAGGATTTAAGGTCCTTGGGTTCTAAGAAACATCTAGATTACCCATGTGTATGTGTTCCTAATCTCTCCAAAGCAGGGTGCTCCCATGGGGGAGGGTGGGATAATTCAGGAGTGAGCGAGCTCGGAATAGGCACGTGTGTCACCTCTATACTGCCTGTCACAGAGCCCAGCTTTTGAGCCTTGCTGTGCATTAAATATGTGATGAATAAAAAACTGGGAAGATTATCTACAAGGTCAGGGTACCAGCACTCGCCAGCGTTTATGTTGAGCCCTCCTAAATTAATTTCAGTAACCATGTCTTTTCTGTTTGTTTTATTTTCTTATCTGATTTACATTTCTATTTTTATAAGTTTTATAGGGCATATTATATTGGAATAGCACAACATGTCCATAATATGTGTGTGTATGGGTATGTGTGTATGTATATAAATTTAAAAGTAGATAAATAAATAAAGTATATTGGCAGTGCGTATTGAAATATTTTTACTGGTTTGGGTGTACAAAGGATTTTTTTCCCCAAACCATTTTAAGAGTAAGTTGCCAGCAATGGTGGCCATCACCCACAATTTTTTAATTTGTATTTGCTACAAACAAGGGCATTCTAAGAGAAAAAACAAAATTCAGGAAATCGACACTGATACATTACATTGTTCTAATTCTCCGACCCTACTCAAATTTGCGGTGGTTCCAGTAATGTCCTTTATAACGACAACAACATCAAAAATCCAGTCCCTTATCACGCAGTGCATTCAGTTGTCAGGTCTCTTTAGTCTCTTTCAGTCTGAAGCAATTCCTAGTCCTCCCTGCCTTTCAGGATGCTCACACTCTAGGAGACGCAGGCTGGTCGTTTTGTAGCCCAGCTCTCAGTTTGGGTTTGGCTGAAAACTGTTTCTTCAGGGTCCGTCAGGTTGTGCACCTTTGGCAGGACCACCACAGAAGTGATGCTGTCCTCTTCTCACATCCATCTTTAATTTGTCCTGTTACCGATGAAATTCACTTTGAGCCGTTGATTAAGACAGTGTCTCCCAGGTTTCTGCACTGTCGAGTTATTCTTTTTTTCCTTGTAATTAATAAGTACTTTGTGGGAGTTACTATGAAAGTAAATATCCTGTATCCCCGTCAAGTTTTAAACATATTTACTCATATCAGCAAGATTCGTGATTTCCTATTTCATTCATTGGTTATAATCTGTTACTGTCACGATTTTATGCTCACTTTTCGTCCCAGGTTTGGCCAGCACTTGCCCCTTCCAGGTGGTCTCTGTGTCTTTTTGACATGTGCCCATCACTCTTTGGGTACCTCTTTAAACTTTCTAGCATAACAAACTATTGCAGAATTATCTTGTACTCTCCCTGCCCCAGTGCTGGAGTCAGCCATTCCTCTGAGGAGCCCTGATTCCTTTCAATGGAGAACAGTCGTATTTAGGAACCGAGATAGGAGTTAGCTGTGTGTGCCGGGTGCTCTCGGAGTCTCACTGTTCCTAGGCCTCTGGCACAGAGATGGGAACTATGTGCAAATGAACCTATTTGCATACATACCTGTGTTTACACGTATACTTCCAGCTCCAGTCCAACACTAAAGAGTTGTTTCTAGTTTTCTCCCTTTTCAAATCTGTAACTCCTTTCTCTGACAGAGAGATAACTAGCTTCCATTATCTTATTATAGTTACTTATTCAATCACTTCTTCTGTATCACCTTAAATTAAATCACCACCCACCCCCTTTCCCAAGTGGACACCCACCTGTGTTCCAACACCCCGTGTCAGGTCCCACCCTGCACCCAGACCCACCACAGGAAAGTCCCCTTCACCCCACCTGGGTTCTGATACTCCCGTGGGTGCCCTCCTTACCCTGCTCGGGATCCAGTGTCCTGTGCTGGCCTCCTACAGACATATCCCTACCCACTTGGGCTCCGAGGCTCCAGGCTGGATTGCCTTCCTGAGCAGGTCCCCTCCTCGGCCTTCTCACGCCATCAGCCTGCCCCTTTGCTGGATACCTTCCCTCTTGCCCTGCTCTGGGCAGTCTTCCTGCATGGACATCCACCTCACCCCACTGAGCTTCAGCACCCTGTGTTGGGCTACCCCTATGTGGGCACACTGTCCTCATCCTTGTTGGGCTCCCGCACCCCATGCTGGGCCTGCCTCCCTCCCTGGTGTCTGCCCCCCTTAACCCACCTGTATCTGACACCCTGCTCCAGGCTCCCCATCAGCATGGACACCCCAACCTTACTTGGCTACACCTGAAGGCTTCTGAACCGAATGTTCAGGAAGAGGAAGGATGCCTTATTCTTTTTAAAGGAACAAATAATACACTTCCTTCTCAGACTTGTTTCTGACATTCTTTCAAGTTTATATGTCTTTGGAAAGATGGGTCCCTAACTTGAAAAATCACCTTCATTCTCTAATGTCCATGAAGAAAACACCACCGGAAAGGAAATGAACGTCTACCCTGGAATAAATCACACAATCAATATTGTTCCTTGTTTTAGCCTCAATATCTAAGATACTACCTGGCCTTATTGAATGAGTGAGTGGATGAACAGTGAGAAAGAATTTATCAAGACACGTACACACAAAGATCTAGATGGAGACCAAAGAAATGGAACGGAGCTCAAGTTACTGCCAATCCTTAAGCACATGGACAAGCCCGAGAATGAAATGTTTCTTGGTCTTTGTACTTAACTGACCTTGACGAAGAGGAATCGTGTCTTGCTCCTCCACATTTTCATGCATACTGTGATAGCTTCATATCAGCCGTTTCCATTTGTTTTAAGTGGCTTTTCATTCTGTGCAAGCTTGGCGCCGTGAATACATACATAGTAAGCAACTCCAAGGCCATCACCAAACAGTTGACTTTATGAAATAGAAAACAAAACAAAAAGACAAAATTAATAAGGAAGATTAAAAGCCACTGGCATGGAAATAGTGTGTTTTTTCAGTATGTACAATTCAATTTATCGCTACAATAAAAAAAAAAAAACCCTGCTATCCTCTCCCTCAGTTCAAGTCAAAGTTCATAGCAGAGTAATGCAGAGTCCTCAGTGTCATAACAGAGAAGCAGTGTCCTCTGCTTCAAGGGGTCAGGGTCATAGGTCAAGTTCAGAAGAATCCTGGGAAGATGGACACTGATTCTGTTAATTAGTGGTTCACTGTATCACCCACTGCAACCGAGACTCCTGGGAGGGCACGTCTCCTAGGTGACTGCTCCATCAGCTCGATGCATCTGAATTACACTAAAGGACTGTCAGGAAGGGCAGGTTTTAATTTTCCACTGGCGACCTCCATGGTACCTGCTATCTAGTTCACCCTGTCATCGCTGTGTATTTACCTCGTTCCTGGGGAATCCACATCACACAGTAGAACAGCTATTTATGTGACCACAGAATGGCAAATGGATTATTGCAACAGCTCTACCTATTTCTGTTAATAATAGTGATAATACTCCCTATGTATTGTTCTAAGACCTTTAAATGGTCTCTCTTTCTATCACCAATAACCCAATGAAGTGAGTACTTTTACTATCCTCAGTTAATGGATAAGGAAACTGTAGGCACAGCAAAAGTGAGTAACTCGCCCAAGGTCACACAGATGTATAATGGAGCCAGGAGTTAAACGCAGACAGCCAAGCTCCAGAGTTCTGTGCTCAGAAGATAAGTGGCTGGTAGAAGCCATAAGACCTTGCTGAAGTGATCTGTCCAGGCTGTGAATTCCTCCTTAGGTCTTCCTTTTGTGGTCTCATGTTTGAAGAAGTGAAAAGTCTCTGTTACTGGATGCAAAAAGGAGTGTTTTACCCATGCTAAAGGCCAGTGAGCAGAGAGCCTCAGGAATGGATGGTGTGTACTCATGTCCCCCTTGCAAATGCAGAGGTGGGTTTTGTACTTGTTCATCAAAGCCAGTGCTCGGTCACTGAAGTCACAGGAAAGATACCACCATGTGGATGACATTGTCCCTGACTGGGGGCCATCGGACCATCTACAGGCAGTTCTCTCTACTCCAATAGAAGCCTGGGGCTGGATGTGAAGTTCAAGCTGAACCTGAACTCCCCTGAAACTTATTTGAAATTTAAGAAACATCTAAACAATTCATGAGACAAGGAAGAACCATAATGGAAATTAGACTAAAGTATTTAGAATCAAATGATAGTGAAAATAATATATATTAAAACTTGTGGGGACAGCTAAAATAATACTTAGAAATGTATATTTTTAAAATGCGTATATTAAAAATGAGAAAAGTTGAAAAACTAATGGAGTAAGCATCCATCTTAAGGTGATAGGAAAAAAACTCAAAGAAAAGAATAAAGAGCAGGAATTAATGAAAAGTGAATAAACATACATGGAGAGAGCCAATAGTGTCAGAAAGGTGATTCCCCAAGGAGAAAGGATTATATATCTCCACTTACATGGGTCTTTAATTTCTTTCAACTATGTCTTATAGTTTTCAGTGCACAGGGGAAAGGATAATCATTTCAACAATGGATGCTGGAACAAAGGGATAGCCGTATGGGATAAAAAATGAACTTTGACCCTTGTCTCACATACAAAAATTAACTTGAAGTGGATCATAGGCCTAAACGTAAGAACTAAGCTATAAAACGTCTACAAGAAAGCATAGGAAAAAATCTTAGTGACCTTGGGTATGGCTGAGATTTCCTAAATATGACACAAAAAGCATAAAGGTTTTTTAAGTTATTTATTGTCTTTATTTTTTATACTTATGTGCGTTTATACTTGATACAGTTTTTTTAACATCTTTATTGGAGTATAATTGCTTTACCATCGTGTGTTAGTTTCTGCTTCATAACAAAGTGAATCAGCTATACATATACATATATCCCCATATCTCTTCCCTCTTGCGTCTCCCTCTCTCCCGTCCTCCCTGTCCCATCCCTCTAGTTGGTCACAAAGCACCGAGCTGATCTCCCTGAAAAAGCACAAAGGTTTTTGTTTTTTGTTTTTTTTTTGTGGTACGCGGGCCTCTCACTTCTGTGGCCTCTCCCATTGCGGAGCACAGGCTCCAGACGCGCAGGCCCAGCGGCCATGGCTCACGGGCCCAGGTGCTCCGCGGCATGTGGGATCTTCCCGGACCGGGGCACGAACCCGTGTCCCCTGCATCGGCAGGCGGACTCTCAACCACTGCACCACCAAGGAAGCCCCAAAGGTTTTTTTTTAAGTCAACACACGGAGTCAACCCTTCATCCAAAAACAAAACAAAACAAAAACTTGCTTTTCAAAAGATACTCTTTCAAAATGAAAAAGGAAAGCAAGGACAATATTTGAAAGACATAGACTTGACAAAGGGCTTCTATATAGAATACATAAAAGAACTCTTACAACTTAATAAGAAGGATAGCCCAAGTTAAAAGTGGGAAAAGATTTGAATAGACACTTGACCCGAGAAATTATAGAGATGGCAAATAAACTTAGGAAAAGATACTCAGTATCAGTTGTCATTAGGGAAGTGTGAATTAAAACTACAGTGAGATAATACTGTATCCCAGTACAATGGCTGAAGTTAAGAAGACTGACTATACCAAACGTTGGTGAGAATGTGGAGCAGCTAGAACTCTTATACACTGTTGGTGTAAATGTAAAATGGTACAATCACTTTGAAAATCAGTTTCTGAAAAGTTGATCATATACTTGTCATACAATTCAGCCATTCTACTCTTAGGTATTTACCCAAAAGAAATAAAATCATATATCGACCCAAAATGTGTACATGAATGTTCATAGCAGCCTAATACCTAATAGTTCAAAACTAGAAACAGCCCAAATGTCCATCAGCGGGTACATGGGTAAACATCCTTACAGTGGAATTCTACTTGACAATAAGAAGGACCACAAAAGAGAACCCAGTAATATGAATCTCAAAATGATTATGCTCAGGGAAAAAACCTGGACCTCCCCACACACAGACCAAAAGTACATTTATACAAAATGCTAAAAAATACAATCTAATCTAGAGTGATAGAAAAAGAGATGGTGGTTACTGGGGTGGGGGGGACACCTCATACACATCTGTTTTATGTTAAGTAAGGACTTAAACATGAAAGGTAAAACCATAAAACTTAGAGAAGACGATCCGGGAGAACATCATTGTGATCTCAGAGCGCAGAAGGATTTCTCAAGACACAACACAAAAGGAAAAAGTGGATACATTTAGTAATGTTCAAATTTTAATATTTATGGTACCTATAATTGACAAAGAATTAGTATCTCTATAGAACTCCCATGACTCAATAAAAAAAAACAACCCAATAGAAAAATGGACAAAAGATATGAACAGATACCTCACAGTAAGAGGAGCCCCAAATGGCCAATAAACATGAAACGAGGTTCAACCTCTTTATTATTCGGAGAAACGTGAATTATAACCAAAATTAGAGCCCATTTCATATTCCCTACTTCACACTGATAAAAATTTAAAGGTCTTTATAAAAGGTTGGCATAGATATGATGCAACCAGAACATACATTCACTCTTAGAGAGTAAACTGATATAAGCTCTTTGGAAAACTATTTGGCAACATCTACTAAAGTTAAAGATGTGCCAGTGCTAAGGCCCAGGGATTGCACTTCAGAGAAACTCGTGCATATAGTACCAAGAATGTTCATAGCAGCACTGTAGTAGCGAAATCTGGAGGCAGTTCAGATTCCAGCAGCACTAGAGGAATTGTGGTATGGCTCTACAATGGAATACTATACAGTCATGAAAAGGATAGCTCACAGTTACACGCAGCAACAAGGAAGAATCTGAGGAACAAAAAGCAAGTTACAGGGCTTCCCTGGTGGCGCAGTGGTTGAGAGTCCGCCTGCCAATGCAGGGGACACGGGTTTGTGCCCCGGTCCGGGAAGATCCCACATGCCGTGGAGCGGCTAGGCCCGTGAGCCATCACTGCTGAGCCTGCGCGTCCGGAGCCTGTGCTCCACAACGGGAGAGGCCACAACAGTGAGAGGCCCACATACCGCAAAAAAAAAAAAAGCAAGTTACAGAGGAATATGTGCAAAATGATGCAATATTTAGGGATCCATATAAATGTTGTAAAACTATAAAGAAAAGCAAGGGAAAGATAAGCACAAAATGCCAGAAAATGGTTCCTTTGAAGCAGGAAAGGAATAGGATGGGGGTAGAAACTCTGACACACTGTGGACTTCAAAATGATAGTAATGTTTTTGTTCTATAATTGGGAATGTTTTTTGATTTTTATACCTTACGTTTATTTTATAATACTTTACATATGATTTTATAATATGAATCTACACTATATTTAATAAGGTTATTTTTAGAATAAGTGCAAACTGCAGAATTTAGCATATGACTAACAGGATACCTGTTCTTGTATACCTACAAGAAAAAAATGCTTTTTTGGGGAAAAAGGCAAATTATAATGAGTTCTATCCCATTAATTATGTTTAATGACTTAAATTTCCTCTTGGTAAAGGTTTGTCGTTTCTCTCCCCGCCCCCATTCTCTCTGCCTGGCTGCCCCTCAATTTGTAGGAGAGATTTGAAGCGCTTTTCACCATCTATGATGACCAAGTTACGTTTCAGCTGTTTAAAAGCTTTAGAAGAGTCCGAATAAATTTCAGCAAACCTGAAGCAGCAGCGCGGGCTCGAATAGAACTCCACGAGACAGACTTCAATGGGAAGAAGCTGAAGCTGTATTTCGCACAGGTACTTCATGGTGCAGAGGGCAGTGTTCTCTAAACTTGTTTTCCTCCATCCAGAAATACTGTCAGTTCTCCACTTTCTCTATTATTATGCCAGAGGTCTTTGATATGAACAATCCCCAAGGAGAAAAATATTTTTTCCTTTATTTTACAGATATATACATTTATTTATTAAGCATATTTGCCGTCCTAACTTTGTTTTGCTTAAACATGAAAAGAGTTTCAACCTCTTTTTTATTCAGTTTAAGGAACTCATTTTTCTGGCAGCTTTTCTCAACTGGGGTTGAGAAGGTTAAGCCCTAACACCTTAAGGCCAGTGAATTAACTTTTCTCCTGTGCATCTGGAATGGCACTCGTGCTGGGACATCCTTGGAAGAAGTGAGAAAGTAATCTCTGGAATCCTTTCCGTGTGCTGTGATTCAGATGAGGCACCCCTTTGAAAATGGCTCCCAGCTCAAGGGGTGAGCAGGGAGGAGGCAGGGCACATACAGAAAGACTGTTTTAGACTTTGGAATTGAAAAGGATCCTGTGGGTTGCCAAGAATCGGCAATGCTTATTATTCTAATCCTACATTGATAGGACTCTGAGAAGCCAATTTCTTCTCGGAAGAATTAGTGAAATAAAGGCATTCGATGATGTGTTAAGGGCACTGTTTTATTTTCAACACAGAATTTTTTCCCTTGGTCTTAGCTTTCAAAAAAAAAAAAAAAATAAGGGGTTTGTCATCTCATACTCCAAATGAAACCCATGTTTGGACTTTTCTTGGTGGAATTGATGGAGATGGTATACCTAATCTCTTCTAAAACTGGGATTCAGTGCTTAGTACCATTCATTGTTCATTCATCTCTCCACCAATTTATTTTTCTATTCAACTAATCTTTATTGAGCACATAATGCTCTGTGCTGTACACTGAGTGTTCAGTGGTGAACCAGACAGGCACAGACCCTGACCCAGCCACTGGGAGATGTACTGTTAAAGAGAAATTTTTAATTTTTAAAAATTTTCTCCCAAGAGATGTTCTCCCAAGAGATGTTACAGTTAATGTAAAGATGAAAGTGAAAAAAATAGTCCAGTCAAATTTTGAACATCTTCCTCCCTGCAGGTACAGATGTCCAGCGAAACACAGGACAAATCGTATTTACTGCCCCCCCAGCCGGTCAAACAGTTCCTCATCTCCCCTCCTGCGTCGCCTCCAGTGGGGTGGAAGCAGGGGGAAGACGCGATGCCTGTTATAAATTATGATTTACTCTGTGCTGTTTCCAAATTGGGACCAGGTAACAAACTTCTGTCTCTCCTGTTTTTTTTCCCAAGAAACTTTGGTATTAAAGACTGTATTCAGCAATTTGTGTTCTAGCCAAGTAGTAACAGCATGATCAGCATGGAGGATAAAACCTGGGTTCAAATTCTAGCATTTGCTAACTTTGTGAACTTGAGCAAGTTACTTAGCTTCAATTTTCTGAGCCTCTGTTTTCTCCTCTAAAATCCAAAATAGGGATCATAATAGCTACCTTTCAACGTGGTTATAAGGATTACATGATATATATGTAATAATTAATCTAACTGCGGTTTTTACCGCTATAAATTCTAGTATATAACAGGTCGTTAGTGAATATTAGTTGCCATCAGAATAGACAGACGTCACGTTGACTAGTGTATCAGGGAACTGGTGGTGATACCATATCATCCCTTCCAGACTCTTCTCCTGTATTTATTTTTCATTTCTTCTTTTCCTTCTCTTTTATTTCTCTCTCTCTCTCATCCCTTTAAAACAATATAAAATCTGTGGCGTTGTTGTTCATACAAGTTGTCCACCTAAAATAACGTTATGTCTTTTATAGGGGATACAAAAGGCATTTTGAGGGGAAGTGACTAGTTGTTGTTTTTAGACATCAGAGCTGTATCTTGGATCTCTGAGGTCCTATAGTAACGAGATTGCCGATGCTGCCCGGAACCTTACAGGTGTCTACCAAGGGAAAACCAGAAACCGTTATGAAATTAAGCAGATGTACTTGTGTTATTCATAGAACAGTAATTAGCACTTACATTTTAACCCCCAAGACCTCAGTACTCCATACTAGCTAATGTCTTAAAATGCCAAAACTCTTTAAGAACCTTAAAGCATCAGTTCTCTAATGCCAAGACAAGATGAAGTTCTCTGAAATAGGATTTAAAGATTGAAAAACCAATAATGAGCAATGAAAATATGAGTAGAGCAAGAAGTTCCAAGGGACGGAACCCTTCCTTTGCTGTTTACCTCCACAGGAGAGAAATACGAACTTCACGCGGGAACCGAGTCGACACCGAGCGTGGTGGTTCATGTCTGTGAAAGTGAAACTGAAGAGGAAGAGGAAACAAAAAATCCCAAACAGAAAATCACCCAGACAAGGCGCCCTGAACCTCTGACTGCAGGACTGAGCAAGCCCCGGGCCTTTGACTGCACGCTGTGAGGCTTTGGTTGTGGGGCGAGGCTGCTGCCACCTGGGCTGGGGTGGTGGGACATGCCTGCCTGTGACCGCTGCTCAGCTGAGGCGAGGACAGGAGGGAACAGAGCGCCTGCCTTGGGGACAGGGGAGTACAGAGTAGCAGCCGGGTTTACCTGTTCAAAATTTTAACTGTTGCTCTGAGCAGCACGTTAAATTAAAGGATTAGCCCCCAACATGTGGCAACTCTTGACCATTTTTAACAATAGCAAATTGGGAGAATGGCTCCCTCCAGCAACGTTGATTTCCCTGCTTCCGTATAGCGTGGGGTACCGCAAAATGAAAACTCTAGTCATTGAGTGCAGTACCATTTTTAAGAACTTAAAAATAGTCTTACAATTTTAATAACGTAGTGCGGGTTTTTTTTGTAATGGTCTATTGGCTTCCAACTAATCTGTTGGTAAATGGTTAATTGCTCTTCAATATACTGGAATTTTTTGCACAGAAAGAAACCTGACATAGAGAATAATTCGTAGAAAATCATTTTTCTCAAGTGTTTTTTCCTTAACTTTGGGGAAGAAATACCCAATTCCCTTTGACTGTCAGAATCAAGGGACCCAAATCTATGTGCACATTGTTCTCATCCCGAAAGTGATACACAGACCCCAGTTCCTGATGTGCCATCCCTCCCGGACACAGAGCTGTTGCTTTGGAACGCAGGACGTATCCCTTGTGAGCTTGATGACTGTGACCTCAGGCGGCCACTGCACTCGACCATTTGTGACCACGTCCTGGCCTGTAGCTCGACTGTCTTCAACCACCAGTTGAGTTTTTGTTACGCATATTTGTGTGTCATTATTCTTGAATTAGAAAAGGTCATGATAAGATTTTCCATTTTTAAATTGTCCATTTAAACATTTTTCAGTTTGATTTGAAAGAAAAGTCACACACATTCTTTTTCTGTGAATTAGGGAAAGATGGGGCAAACGGAGATCGTTTTGTTAATTGGACTTTCTTCTGGGTGAAATTTTTTTACCCTGGCTTCCAGTTGGCATTTTCCCCTAAAATAGAAGTGTTTCCTACTTGTGTTTCAGAGTGTATCGTTGAACCTGCTAAGGTAGAAGCAGACATCTTCTTAACTCTTTGTGGTCTGTTTGGACTTTGAGGTCCCTTTTATAGAGAAGCATCAAAACTAAGAATGCTTTGCTTCAGGTCAAGTGGCTCTGCTGATTCTCTGCTCACTCCGAGGTTTTCTTTGTATGGCAAGTGTCTGGGGTTCCCTGGTGTGTCTGCGCAGGGATGTGTGAGTTTAGACTAATAAACCAATATGGCTGCCACTACAAAGAAAGAAAAATGCAGAAATTCAGACTGTGCTGTCTATACATTTTTGGTAATGTGTTTCTGTGGTCTAGATGTTCTTATTATGGTAGAATTTATTTCTAAGGACATAAACTTTATTGCAAAAAAAAAAAGTTTTCTATATTTTCCTTGCCCTCAAATACTCTGAGATGATCAACTCTTCTATTTGTATATATCCACCACTGGTAAGCCTCAGTGTAAATTCAGTTGAAACTTGTGATTCTGTAAGCAGTTTATTAAACTCATTATTTGGCAGTTTAACTGGCAGCCACTTAATAAATTTACTTTGCAGTTCTAAATTCAGCATTTTGTCACTTTTTAATCTTATCTGGGTGTACTAACTTATTGCAGGACGGACCCTAAGTCAGGAAATGTATGTATTTTCAACATTTGGGAATTTTTGAATTTCCTTTTAGATCATATTTATTTGCTATAATTTTCTAAGTGGTCAAAAGTCATGATGTTTTATTATCTGGCTTGGCTTTCATGCTCTACCTTCCGATTAAAGAATATTCTATCCCTAACTTAAAACTGTCTTTTAAAGTCAAACAATGCAAATTACCTGAATATTTCTTTTTCTCTTTTCTTTCTTTTTTTCCAGTGTTGAATAAATTGAAGAAAAACTTAAACCAAAATTAAATATATATTAAGTAATACATATTTTTATTTAAAATATAATTATTTAATATATATTAAACTTTTCTGAATGGAAAACGTTAATATTTTCATTCTTTCTAGTATAATATTTCCACAAAATGTACTCTAAAAGAAAAACTACTATATGCCCATTAACTTTTTTTTTTTTTTTTAATTTTTGGCCATGCCCCACGGCTTATGGGGCCTTGACCAGGGATGGAACCCGAGCCCTCAGCAGTGAAAGCACCAAGTCCTAACCACTGGATCGCCAGGGAATTCCCTCCCATTGACTTTTAAATATTGTGAAATCAACCAGGATCTCCCCAGGTATTATGAGCTCTTTTTTTGGCTATTTTGTATCCAGTTCATGTATCCATCTTGTGAGAGATAAGTCTCATGCATCTTTTTTTTTTTTTAAGTACCTTCTAATAAGTTTATCTACTTCTTCTTCTTTGAAATTGAGTCATTGCTTAGATTTAACTGATAATATGGTAGCTATGTTTTCTTTAGAAGTGATAACCTCTTCTTGGGAATCAATTTATGTAGACAGTTATGAGGAAAGAAGATGATGTTTTTCGTTAGGAAAAAACATTTGCGAAGGATAAGAAAATTGTACGACAGTAAAAATAGTCGACAGAACCTGTAATGCATGGGCTATTATGGTCTAGGTTCTTTCAATTTACCCACCGGATGAAACCGGAAGTTAATCTATTTAAAAGTGTACCCCCGTGAGCATCTACTAGTTTAAGGTGCTAAGAAGCAGAAGTGGTAAGAGCAGTTAGTTCCCTTGCCTTGGAGAGCTGAAAACCAGGTGAAAGCCAACTAGTCTTTTCACATTCTCCTTTGCCAAAATATTATACACTAAAACCTATCAGTAATTAAGAGCCAAATAAAAGCTCCTGGGAACTTCTAAGTTCAACATAAAGGGTTTTTTTTTTAATTGAAGTTTAGTTGATTTGCAGTGTTTTGTTAATTTCTGCCATACAGCAAAGTGATTCAGTTATACATATATATACATATTCTTTTTTATATTCTTTTCCATTACGGTTTATCACAGGATATTGAATATAGTTCCCTGTGCTGTGCAGTAGGACCTTGTTGTTTATAACGTAGAAGTTTAGATAAACATTGTGGTTTATGGGATGTTCAAATCAAAGAGATGCCAGGAGACAGAGTCAGGTTAGCACTTTCATACTAGAATACGGTTGTTTTTGTTTCCCACTCACAATAATTCTGTCTTTTTAAAATGTTGTGATATAGGGAATTCCCTGGTGGTCCAGTGGTTAGGACTCCGTGCTTCCACTGCAGGGGGTCTGGGTTCAATCCCTGGTCAGGGAACTAAGATCCCGCATGCCACACAGCAGAGCAAAAAAAAAAAAGTTGTGATGTAAAGTGAAAAGCTTTGATTTCTCAGAATCTCAATTACAGAGCTGAAGATGACTTTGGAAATCATAATGTACTCTTCGTGTTACTCAGATTAGAAAACAGGAGCTGTGACTTGCTGTGAAGCCCACAGAAGGCAGCCCTGGTTCTAGAATTGGCAGTCCCAACTCCCAGGCTAGGGCCTTCCTCTAGTTTTTCTCACCTTAGCCTCTTAAAGACACTCAGAGGCAGTGAATCCCAGTCATAAGAAAAGAAACAAACAAACAAAAGGGAAAAAATTCCTTTTCCCCTGATGCGATACAATGAATAAGAAAAATCTTACCTGATGAAATCAGTGACTTAGTAATTTTAATGAATGAATTCAATGTTCCATGTTTTGTCTTTGTTGTCATTGTACCATTGGGTTTGGAATCTACTTAAATATTGTCTTGGTAGCAAGGAATTGTGTTGACATTTTATCAATATGTGGGCTTTCCTAGATTTCATAGTAATGAGATTAAAATATAAATAGGCATACTTGAGATGTGATTCTCATGAAGCATAATGAGATCTAATATGATTTGAAAAGAGCTTGCAGTGGAATGGCACGCTCACTCAGTGCTTGTAAGATGGAGTTCTGTTAAAGATTGAAGGCTGACCTGTGCTTCAGGTTTCTATCTAGACTCTTACAGACCATGGCTTCATTTGTAAAAGGGAAAATCTCACGCCTAATTAAGCATTGGAAAATGTACAAAATTCTTTGGTTATCAGGGTCACTGTCTGCTGGATCTCTCTCTTTTCTCCACAGTTGTGTACTTCATACCCGTCCTACAGGTGAGCTTGGTCAGTCTTTCTCTTCTTGGCACACTTGCATTTATATCTTCCTGTAGGAAGGGAAAAAAATTACTGACAATAAGTGTGACAATATAAAGAAACTAAAGACTTGGAGAAGTAGTTGCCTCCTAGCTGAGGAGGTAAGTCCATGTTGTAGAACCTCGCCTTTTAAAAGGTTAAATAAATTTAAAGAGTAAGATTTGTGAACCTTGTCCAACAATTTGATATACATGTTCTTTAAACTTCCTTTGAAGTGGGGTCAGCCAGAACATCTTCATTGAAATGCAGTTTTTTTTAATTGCATGGTACAGATGAACCAGTTTGCAGGGCAGAAAGAGAGACCCAGATGTAGAGAACAAATGTATGGACACCAAGGCTGGAAAGTGTGGGGGGGATGAATTGGGAGATTGGGATTGAAATGTATACACTGATGTGTATAAAATGGATAACTAATAAGAATCTGCTGTATAAAAAATAAATAAAATACAAAAAAAATCATGAATCGGGGGAAATTGTAAAAATTTGTAGAGTGTTATTTTATTACCAAATATACAAGCAACAAAGCCACTGAAATTTGCAACGACTCCTAGGTTCACTGACCAAAAAAATTATAAAAATGGTCAAGTTCAAAGTAGAAGTTTCCAGCTAGGGTTAAGAACTAACCTTGGACTGAGTCAAAGGTCTCTGTCCATTTAAACAAAAGTTTAAAGGCCTTTTACTGAATCAGCCATGTGGTCCATCTTGTAAACCTGCATTTCCTTTTGAAACAAAACCACGTTCTGCAGGCGCTTAGAACAAAGCGTAGCTTTGACTGAATGTCCATTCTTGCCGTAAGGGAAGATTTATATCTATGCAGCTAATATGTGTTTTTCTGTATTGTTTTCTGCGTAGTCCCCGATCTTCCTAACTCATATTGGGGACTGAGGAGAGATGAAGGTGGCTAATCCTGTTATTGTGCCATACTCTTCCCACTGCTTTCTCAGCCCAAGTCGGGGCGCCCGTGATTTCACTCGTGCTGTATTGCGCATATCCTCCAAGTTTAAGAAACGTTTCTCCACCATTTCGCTGTTCTGTTAACTGAACCCAGGAGTTGAATTTGTTATTTTACCTGAACACACGTGTGATCTTGTGTTACATTTGGGGGCACATTACCTTTCTGGTACTATCGACTGTAGTGAATATTATTGTACTTCAAGAAGCTGGTCAGTAATTCACATGTGTGTATTCCACATTTTAGTGTGTTTGAAGTGGCAATTCGTAGTTTGTAGTGCTTTGTTATTTGTCAGCTTTGGCTCTTCTGTATTTTGAGGACATTTAAACATTCCTCATCCTATCAAGGTGATAAAAGCAGAATGTAATTTGGGGGGGGAGCCTTTGTGATTAATTGTAACAGTTTTGTTTTTAAAGCTAATAAAGTTAGGTTTTTTTTAATCCTTTGAACTGAGTTTTCTTAGTATTTTCAATAAGTATCACATTTAGGTAATAACACAAAAGGCAGAAAAGTGAAATATTATGTTTGATTCTTTAACTAGATCCCAGCTGGACATTAGTGCTGGGTTTGTGCCCAAGTTAAAGGTGGTGCCTCACTGCTGACTCTCGTTTGCGTTCGTCAGCAAGAAAAGCTTTTAACCTGGTTTGTTCCTCAGTTAAAAATGATTTACTCTGGGAATTCCCTGGCAGTCCATTGGTTGGACTCTGCACTCTCACTGCCGAGGGCCTGGGTTCAATCCCTGGTCCACAAGCCATGGGGTGTGGCCCCCCCAAAAAATTTGATTTACTCTTGTTAAAGGCTTATTTTCTGTCTTGGTTAAAAAAAAAAAAGTCTCTAACTCAAAATGTTGAAGCTAAAAATGACTGTAGAGGTTATCTAGTACAGTGATTTTATATATATATATATATATATATATATATATATATATATATACACACACACCAGTTTTTAAGCTGTTGAACTCTGCTCTTTGTTCAGAAAAAGTCTTATGTAAATCCCAGTGTAAAAGTGATTACCAAAAACAAAGGTAAACAGAGCTGCTCCTTTTGAAGGGAGGCAGGGGGTGGGGAGAATGGGGACCCACAGTCCCCTCCAGCCCGTGTGAGAGCTCATGGAACAGTTCAGAGCACTCCACAGGGATCTATTTCAGTAGCCTCCACACCCCCACCCCCATGTTCTCCATTCACACCTTTACAAGCAAACGGCCTAAGAGGCATTGCCAGGTTCACACATCTGGATGGTAGGCCACCTGGGACTAAAATCTCAGTTTCTTGCCCCTGTCCCAGGTTCTTTCTACCACACCCTCCTACTCTGTTAAACTGAAATCCTTAATTTTTCGGGAGAAGACGTATCACGATTCAGAGGTTCTTAAAATTATTAGTGTTTTTCTTTGTGTTTTGTTTTGGTTTGGTTTTTTTATAAATTTATTTATTTTTGGCTGCGTTGGGTCTTTGTTGCTGCACGCAGGCTTTCTCTCTAGTTGTGGCAAGCGGGGGCTACTCTTCCTTGTGGTGTGTGGGCTTCTAATTGCTGTGGCTTCTCTTGTTGTGGAGCACGGGCTGGCTCTAGACGTGTGGGCTTCAGTAGTTGTGGCACATAGGCTCAGTAGTTGTGGCACGTGGGCTCCAGAGCACAGGCTCAGTAGTTGTGGCGCATGGGCTTAGTTGCTCCACGGCATGTGGGATCTTCCCAGACCAGGGCTCGAACCCGTGTCTCCTGCATTGGCAGGCGGATTCCCAACCACTGTGCCACCAAGGAAGTCCCTCTTTGTTTGTTTTAAAAGAACTAAGCCAGAGTTGTTGGGGACGTTGCCATTGTCACACATGCTTTTCAAGCTGTGTTCTGGGGAGCGGCCTCCAGGTGGCGCTGAGCCTCCAGGTGACTGGGGCCTGGCACTCTTCACTCTAATCTGTTGCACATAATGGCCTTAAAATAAGATCTCACTAGAGCTAAGGATTCCTTAGCTGAAACAGCAAGTTGGAAAACCACTACAAATAACCTAAAGGTAAAACACTCTTTTAATGCAGGATAGAAAATACAAGAATAAAGGTTTAAGTAATTTACCTCATAAAATTAGACTGACTGAGATAAAAGATTTAAAAAAAGAAAAAATAAATAAATAAAAAAAGAGAAAAAATAGAGTGACTTAAAAGTTAGATTCAACAATGTGTGTATCGGAGTCCTATTATCACCAAGAAATATGTTGGAACAGATATGGGGAGTGAGCAGTAACCCACTATGCTTTCATTGAACGCATGAAAATATGGTTCCAATCTAGAAAGAAAAAAGGTTTAAATTCTTAAGCTCATAGGAAAGATCTCAAATCTTGCCAAACTTCCCCTGGTCTTCTGAGACATAGAAGGCATAAATATAAGTAATTCATGGATTAGGTATTTAAATAGGGTGTATCAAAATTTGTTATATATTTGGAAAAAGTTTGTGGTCTGAAATATTTGGAAAAGTTAAGCAGCTATATTGCAGTGCTTCTAGGAACTTCGTTTTTTCATCAAGCATGTTCTTTCTTTCTTTCTTTTTGGCTGTGTTGGGTCTTCGTTGCTGCGCGCAGGCTTTCTCTAGTTGCAGCGAGCAGGGGCTGCTCTTCATTGCGGAGCACGGACTTTACGCGCAGGGGCTTCAGTAGTTGTGTCACATGGACTCAGTAGTTGTGGCTCGCGAGCTCTAGAGCGCAGGCTCAGTAGTTGTAGCGCACAGGCTTAGTTGCTCCGCGGCATGCGGGATCTTCCCGGACCAGGGCATGAACCCGTGTCCCCTGCATCAGCAGGTGGACTCTCAACCACTGCGCCACCAGGGAAGCCCTAAGTAATGTGTTTAAATGGGGTAGCAATATTTTAGGAATGTCAGATTTTCTCCAAATTGTCTATAAATTTAGTGAAATCTCTGTCAAAATTCCAGCTCTAGTTTTATAATAAACTCATTAATCTTATTCTAAAATGTTTATGGAAGAATAACAAAATAAATAATTAAGACAACCTTAAAAAGAAATAAGATGGAGATATGCCTTACCAAATATTAACCAAAAGTCAAATGAGATTGGTGCAGGAACTGGCAAATAAACTAAAAAAAAAATAATGGACACCAGCCCATGTACATATAAGAATTTAATATACAATAAAGTGGCATCATAAATTTATTTTATTTATTTATTTTTGGCTGCGTTGTGTCTTCGTTGCTGTGTACGGGCTTTCTGTAGTTGCAGCTGGCGGGTCCACTCTTTGTTGCCGTGGGTGGGCTTCTCATCGCGGTAGCTTCTCTTGTTGTGGAGCATGGACTGTAGGCGCGCAGGCTTCAGCAGTTGTGGCTCATGGGCTCTAGAGCACACGCTCAAGTAGTTGTGGCGCCTGGGCTTTGTTGTTCCGCGGCATGTGGGATCTTCCCGGACCATGGCTCAGACCCATGTCCCCTGCATTGGCGGGCGGATTCTCATCCACTGCGCCACGAGGGAAGCCCCTAAAGTGCCATCATAAAATAAAAATGGAGAAAGGCTGGATTGTCTAGTAAATGGTGTTGGGGAAACTGGCTTAGCATATGTAGGTAAATAAAAATTGGTTCCCCATCAAACACCACGCACAAAGATGGATTCCAGATGAACTTAAGACCTAAATATAGAATGTAAAACTGTAAGTGTAGCAGAACAAATTGTAAGGGAATGCCATTGTGACCCAGACACAGGAAAAGACTTCATACAGCTTTAAAAGCATTGCTGTAATGTAAGTATAATTTGACTACATTGACATGAATGTTTTAGGTTCAGTGAAGACTGCCATGGGCAATGTTGACAGACAATAGGGAGAAGATATTTGCAATCCTAACATGGGATTAATAAAAATTTGGAAATCAAAAGGAAAAGCAGCCCAATAGGAAAACTGGCTAAAGGATACAAACAGCAGTTGACAACAAAGGAAAAAGTGAGCCTATGAAGAGATACTCCAACCCAGTAATAAGTGTAAATTAAAACAAGATCCCACTTTACACCTATTGGATTCTCAAAAATGTAAAAAGCAGATAACACCAAGTCTAGCCAGAGGGTGGGGATATAGGAAACCTGATATAATACTGGTGGGAATGGAGACTGTTATTCTGAAGAACTAGCTGGTAGTACTTTGTCATATCAATAAGAATAAAGTCTCTGGGGACTTCCCTGCCGGTCCAGTGGTTAGGACTCTGCGCTCCCACTTCAGGGGCCTGGGTTCAATCCCTGACTGGGGAATTAAGATCCCGCAAGCCGTGTGGTATGGCCAAAAAAAAAAAAAAAGAACAAAGTCTCTGACTCAGCAGTTCTCCTGGAGATATATATCCCAAGAGTATCCCAAAGATGTTCTCATGCAGGTCCGTAAGGAGACGTCTTGAGAATGTTCATTGTGCCGTTATTTATGGAGGCAAGCTGGTATCCCCAACTGGGAAATTGACACTGTGGAGAACTACACATCAAGAGAGTAACCATGCACACAACAGCATGGATGGGTCTTAAAAACAGAGCTGAATGACAAAAGTGAGAGTGAGATGTATTTAACAGTTGCATTACATAAATTAAAATACAAAGACAGTAATCGCTATGCAAGAATATATACAAATAAAAAGACATTAAACACATATATATGTGTTTAAGAGGCATCCTGCATGGATCAATGATGATAATGTGCTGGGAACTGAGAAGTCTGATTTACTATTAGACTTTACATAACCTTTTTTTTTTTTTCCAGTCAGTGTTTTTAAATGCCACTTTTTATTGACAGCCATCTGGAGTGGGGATGAGGTGTGTTTTATGACACTTGGCCAAGGTGATGGTTGGCCCATATTATTTAATATTTAAAAAAAAATTTTATTGGAGTATAATTGATTTACAATGTTGTGTTACTTTCAGGTGCACAGCAAAGTGACTCTGTTACACATATACATATATCCACTCTTTTTTAAGATTCTTTTCCCATATAGGCCATTACAGAGTATTGAGTAGAGTTCCCTGTGCTATACAGTAGGTCCTTATTAGTTATCTGTTTTATATATAGTAGTGTATATATGTCAATACCAATCTTCCAACTTATCCCTCCTCCTACCCTTACCCTCTGGTAACGGTAAGTTTATTTTCTACATCTGTAACTGTTTCTGTTTTGTAGATAAGTTCATTTGTACCCTTTTTTTTAGATTCCACATAAAAGCAATATCACATGATATTTGTCTTTCTCTGTCTGACTTCACTCAGTATGACAATCTCTGGGTCCATCCATGTTGCTTCAAATGGCATTATTTCATACATAACCTTTACATAGACTTTAAGAAACTACTAATACATACCTCAGTCTCTTTCCTCCTCTGATTCTACATTGTTTAAAATTTTTATGTTATTTTTCTTTATTATTGCCCTAGAAGAAAATATTTTGCTGTGATTTGTTTAGGTGAAATGCAGATTTTATTGGAGGTATTTGCCTTTTAGGATAAATATTTCAGAAAAATGTCAGGAATGCCTATTCTGATGCTAGATGTGTGTATATTAATGCTTTCTCCAAGTAAGTTACATAGATTCTTTATTAACTGTACTCCCATATGGATGGAAAAAAATATACCCACCATTCATGGTTCTCTGAGCTACAGATAAGCATTGCATGTGGTTTGACTCTAGATTCACCATTTCCTTTTGCTTCAAAGAAGTAATCAAGTTATTTCTTGGCCTGGTGCTGCCTTTCTTCCATGTGTTTTGAATAATTGAGATCTTTAATGGAAAATTATACAGTTTTCTGTCCTGAGAGATCTGAGTAGGCCCCCTGGCCCCAGAGCAGGTAATTAGACCACAAATGATTTCTCAGAGGTTGCCTGGGTAAGTCCTGTGAATAAAAGGTCTTTAATGGGCCAGATTTACACGTCTTCTATTACTTATTTCCTTGATAACTTGAGTCATTTCCTAGACTATTTATTAGAAATTTCTAACAACTGTTGGAAAGTCTAGATTGGAGATGTCTCCTTTCCAAATGAGAAGCAGCCCTTGGGCATTGATTGACCAGTGCCACCTGCTAATTCTAATGAATTAGTGGGTTCCTTTGTGAAAGAGACAGAGCTGCCCTCCAACTCGGTTCCAGTCTTCAATTTCCCTTCACCATCCATTCAGGAATGGAGCACCTTAAAATGTGTTTTCCTGGAGAGGGGCTTACGAATTGTTCATACTGGAATAAAATTAAACTGCAGGCTTAATAAAAACCCATTGAGGAGCACATTAGTTATCTACTACTGCATAATAAATTACTGCAGAATTTAGCATCTTAAAACAACAGAGCATTTATTTATTATCTCACAGTCTCTGAGAGTCAGGAGTCTGGGGCTGTCTGAAGGTGAAGGCCTAGGGTCTCTCAGAAGTTTCCATTGAGTAGTCAGCTTGGGCTGCAGTCACCTGACGGGACTGGAAGACCCGCCTCCGGGCTCACTACAGGGCTGTTGGCGGGAGGCTTTGGTTCCTCACCACAGGGCCTCCCCGTCGGTGCACACAGGGCATAGAAGCTGGCTTTCCCCAGAGTGAGGGATCAGAGAGAGAACCCAATATGGAGTCTTTTTTTTATATAAAGTATTTGTATTTTATAAATTTATTTATTTTATGGATTTAGTTTTTGGCTGTGTTGGGTCTTCATTGCTGCTCATGGGCTTTCTCTAGTTGCGGCGAGCGGGGGCTACTCTTCCTTGTGGTGCGCAGGCTTCTCATTGCGGTGGCTTCTCTTGCTGTGGAGCACGGGCTCTAGGGTGTGCATGCTTGGTAGCTGTGGCGCAGGGCTTAGTTGCTCCGAGGCATCTGGTATCTTCCGGGGACCAGAGCTCAAACCTGTGTCCCCTGCATTAGCAGGCAGATTCTTAACTACTGCACCACCAGGGAAGCCCCTGGAGTCTTTTTATAACCTAAACTCAGACGTGCTATCCCATCACTTCTGCCGTATGCTGTTGGTCACACAGACCAACCCTGGTACCAAATGGGAGGAGAGGAAGGGTGCTCAAACAATCCTGAGAGGGAAATGTAGAGCTCTAAACACCTAGATTAAGAGAAGGGTAAAGAATTAATTCTTTCCCTTCATCTCTCAGTTCTCCTTATTCTAACTCTCTTTAGTGGTCACTTCATCCCCTCTTACGGCAAAAAGGACTTTCCTCTCAGAGTAGAGAACAAGGCAGCAAACAGGTAGACGGAGAACTTTCTAGAGTCCCAACCTAGGGGAGGATTCTGATTGGCTTGGTTGGATGACATGCCCATCCCTGTGGCCAGGTGGGCAAGTCCTTTACCCCAGAAAGGGAAACAGAAGAAGGGCAGACAAAAACACCATGTATGTACTTCAGCATACTGATGAGTGTTATAAAGCCTAAAAGGTGACAGCATTTTACCGATTGGTGAATTTGTCAGATTTTAGCAATCTAACAGATAAGCAGTGTTTGTTTTTTAATCTGGTATTTATTTTTTACCATCCAACTGATTCCAGGCAAGATATGAAGAGTAAATTTTAAGGGAGTCTTATAAACGTACCCAAAATAACTTGTGATACAGAGGTTTCTGACACAGATCTTCCATGATAATTTACCACAGAACTTCCTTAGGATCTTGACGTCAAGTGACAAACAACACCAGTACCACAGTCTTCCATGTTACACTGAGAGACATGTACTCAGAATCCATGAAGAACGTTATTTTATCACTACTCTAAATTTTTGATAGGGTAAGTCACTTTATATTATTTCACTTATTAAATACTTAAAGATCCAGAGAAGGAAACATCACAGCTTGCTTTTCGTTTGTTTGTTTTTTATTTATTTATTTTTGGCTGAGTTGGGTCTTCGTTGCTGCATGCGGGCTTTCTCTAGTTGCGGCGAGCGGGGGCTACTCTTTGCTGCGGTGCATGGGCTTCTCATTGTGGTGGCTTCTGTTGTTGCAGAGCACGAGCTCTAGGCACGCGGGCTTCAGTAGTTGTGGCTCACGGGTTCTAGAGCACAGGTTTAGTAGTTGTGGCGCCCAGGCTTATTTGCTCCAAGGCATGTGGGATATTCCCGGACCAGGGCTCGAACCTGTGTCCCCTGCATTGGCAGGTGGATTCTTAACCACTGTGCCACCAGGGAAGCCCTCACAGCTTGTTTTTATTTAGATTTTCTGACTGTATAAAATTTTACTCTCACACTGTATCCTTCCATTCTTTTTTCTCAGTGTAAATTTTTATTTACAAGTTTTCAAAACTATTACCAAAAAAAAAAGAAAGAAAGAAAACTATTACCAGCATCTAATTCCAGAATGTTTTCATCACTTCTAAAAGAAACCCTGCACCCATAAGTAGTCACTACCCATTCTCTCCTGCCCCCAGCCCTTGGAAACCACTAATTTATTTTCTGTCTTATAGATTTGCCTATTCTGGACATTTCTTATAAATGGAGTCATACAATATGTGGCCTTTTGTGTCTGGCTTGTTTCACTTAGCATGTTTTCAAGGTTCATCCGTGTCATAGAATGAATTCTTCATTCCTGTTTGTGGCTGAAAATATTCCACTGAATGGATATAGCACATTGTGTTGCATCATTCACCAGTTGGTGGATTTGGGATATTCCCACTTTTTAGTTATCTATAATGCTCTCATGTACATCCTATACAAGTTTTTGTGGGGACATATGTTTTTGATTCTCTTGGATAGATATACCTGGGAGTGGAATTGCTGGGTCATGTGGTAACTCTGTGTCTAACTTTTCGAGCAAATGCCAGACTTTTCCAAAGGTGCACCATTCTACATTCAACCCAGCAGTGTATGAGTGTTCCAGTTCTCACCAACACTCTTTATTAGCTGTCTTTTTTTTTTTTTTTTTTTTTTTGGCCAAGCTGTGCAGCATGTGGTATCTTAGTTCCCCACCCAGGGATCGAACCCACGCCCCCTGTACTGGAAGCTCAGAGTCCTAACCACTGGACCACCAGGGAAGTCCCTTTAGCTGTCTTTTTGATTTTAGCAATCTTAGTGGGTGTAAAGTGGTGTCTTATTGTGGTTTTGATTTGTATTTCCCTGATGACTGGTGATGTTGAGCACCTTTTCATGTACCTATCATAAGCTATTCGTATATCTTCTTTAGAGAAATGTCTATTCAGCTGTATAATGGATTGAGTAGTGTCCCCCCAAAATTCATGTCCACCTGGAACCTTATGTGGAAATAGGGTCTTTGCAGATGTAATTAAGTCAATGTTAGGTCATACTGGATTAGGGTGGGCTCTGAGTCCAGTTTGACTGGTGTTCTTATAAGAGGAGTGAAATTGGTCATGGACATACACAAAGAGAATGACATGTGGAGACAGGCAAAGAGACTGGAATGATGTTCCAGAAGCCAAGCAATGCCAAAGATTGCCAGCAACCACCAGAAGCTAGGAGAGAGACATGGATCAGGTTCTCCCTCAGAGCCCCAGTAGGAGCCAGCCCTGTCAACACCTTGATTTCAGACTTCCAAAGCTGCTAAAAGTGGGAAAGAATGCATTTCTGTTGTCTTAAGCTATGCCGTTTGTGGAAATTTGTTACAGCCACTGTAGGAAACTAATACAAGCTTCTTGGCCTGTTTTTAAATGGGGTTATTTGTGTTTTTATTCACAACTTCAATGTATAACCAGAACATACTACATAGGACTTAATTCTTTCCTTACAGTTAAAGTTTTTAACAACAGTCTGATTTATATCACTAGCTTTAAAAGCAAATTTTTGTATTTTGGTTTTAAAAGGACTATATTTGTGCTTATCTCTTTATGTTTATTTTTTTCCCACTTGTCCTCCTGATACTGACCAAGGTTCTTGGCCTTCCCCAATCAATAGAAATTGACTAGAGGCCAGACAAGAAATTCAGACAAGGCTTTACTGGGGCTCCTGAAGCTGCAGGAAGGAGTGAAAACAAGTAGCAGGTTCCCTTGCTCGCTCCCTGAGTGGGGGCAAGCTGGTTCCTTACGGGGTGTGACCCGGGCTCTGGCCGGAGGGGTAGCTTAGGTGGTTTGCCCACCCATTTGGTGGTGTTGTGTGCAGGGGGCATGCGCAGTACCCTGCTTTTGCTCCCAACACCTGTTTCAGTTCCTAGCTCTTCAGAAGTGGCAGTTGGGTTTTTTGGTCTTTCTGTATCTTTTTGTCCGTAATCTTCCCCAACTGCGCATGCATGCAGTTATTTTTGGTCCCTTATAGTTTCTTTGTATTTTGTTGCTTGAGGAGAGGTGCATTCAGGTGCAAGCACTGCAGCAAAGGGTCCCAGCTCCCAGCCTGCCTCACTCGTATCCTAGGAATGACTTTAAACACGTGTTATTATATTTGTTAGGAAAAGTCACACAATTTGTAACGAAATGTAAGAGAGAAGAGAGAGAGGATGAATGTGGCTGAGCTCTTCTGAGTAAATGCCTTACTCTGTTCTTGGCTCCCATTCATTCTTCATTCATTTATTAATTTATACAACAAGAATCTATCATATGTCTTCTCAATAGATGACTGAGGCATCTGTTTTGCCCTTGAGCATGCATTCTAGTGGGGGAAACACTAGAATGCAGACATATAAACAGATATTCACCGTCATTCACAGAGTTAGTTACTGCTATAGAGTGAATGTTCATGTCCCTTCAAACTTCATATGTTTAACCACCAAATGTAAAATAGGTAGCTAGTGGGAAGCAGCTGCATAGCACAGGGAGATCAGCTCGGTGCTTTGTGTCCACCTAGAGGTGTGGGAGGGAGACGCAAGAGGGAGGAGATATGGGGATATATGTATACATATAGCTAATTCACTTTGTTATACAGCAGCAAGTAACACAACATTGTAACGTAATTATATTCCAATAAAGATGTTTTTAAAAAACATTCATATGTTTAAATCCTACCCCCCAACACAATGGTATTAAGAGGTGAGTGGGGCCTTTGGGAGGGAATTAGGTCGGGAGGGTGGAGCCCTCATGAATGGGATCAGTGCCCTTATAAAAGAGACCCTAGAGAGCACCTTAATCTCTTCCACCATGTGAAGTTACAGCAGAAAGATGGCTGTCTATGAACTGGAAAGCTCGTTTTCACCAGACACCAAAGATTTACGGAATCTGAGTCTTGCTTCAGGGAAAGCAGGATATTTAACCATTATGTATTTTCTGATTATATTTTGATCATAAAAAAGAATGTAGAGATAGCTTCATCCACCAGAGGCAGACAGCAGAAGCAAGAAGAACTACAATCCTGCAGGCTGTGGAACAAAACCTACATTCACAGAAAGACAGACAAGATGAAAAGGCAGAGGGCTTTGTACCAGATGAAGGAACAAGATAAACCCCCAGAAAAACAACTAAATGAAGTGGAATTAGGCAACCTTCCAGAAAAAGAATTCAGAATAATGATATTGAAGATGATCCAGGACCTCGGAAAAAGAATGGAGGCAAAGATCGAGAAGATGCAAGAAATGTTTAACAAAGATCTAGAAGAATTAAAGAACAAACAAACAGATGAACAATACAATAACTGAAATGAAGACTACACTAGAAGGAATCAATAGCAGAATAACTGAGGCAGAAGAACAGATAAGTGACCTGGAAGACAGAATGGTAGAATTCACTGCTGTGGAACAGGATAAAGAAAAAAGAATGAAAAGAAATGAAGACAGCCTAAGAGACCTCTGGGAACAACATTAAACGCAACAACATTCACATTTTAGGGGTTCCAGAAGGAGAAGAGAGAGAGAAAGGACCCGAGAAAATATTTGAAGAGATTATAGTCGAAAACTTCCCTAACATGGGAAAGGAAATAGCCACCCAAGTCCAGGAGGCACAGCGAGTCCCATACAGGATAAACCCAAGGAGAAACACACAGAGACACATAGTAATCAAATTGGCAAAAATTAAAGACAAAGAAAAATTATTGAAAGCAGCAAGGGAAAAATGACAAATAACATACAAGGGAACTCCCATAAGGTTAACAGCTGATTTCTCAGCAGAAACTCTACAAGCCAGAAGGGAGTGGCATGATATACTTAAAGTGATGAAAGGGGAAAACCTACAACCAAGATTACTCTACCCGGCAAGGATCTCATTCACATTCGATAGAGAAATCAAAAGCTTTACAGACAAGTAAAAGCTAAGAGAATTCAGCACCACCAAACCAGCTCTATAACAAATGCTAAAGGAACTTCTCTAAGTGGGAAACACAAGAGAAGAAAAGGACCTACAAAAACAAACCCAAAACAATTAAGAAAATGGTCATAGGAACATACATATCGATAATTACCTTAAACGTGAATGGATTAAATGCTCCAACCAAAAGACACAGGCTTGCTGAATGGATACAAAAACGAGACCCGTATATATGCTGTCTACAAGAGACCCACTTCAGACCTAGGGACACATACAGACTGAAAGTGAGGGGATGGAAAAAGATATTCCATGCAAATGGAAATCAAAAGAAAGCTGGAGTACCTATACTCATATCAGATAAAATAGACTTTAAAATAAAGAATGTTACAAGAGACAAGGAAGGACACTACATAATGATCAAGGGATCAATCCAAGAAGAAGATATAACAATTATAACTATATATGCACCCAACATAGGAGCACCTCAATACATAAGGCAACTGCTAACAGCTATAAAAGAGGAAATTGACAGTAACACAATAATAGTGGGGGACTTTAACACCTCACTTACACCAATGGACAGATCATCCAAAATGAAAATAAATAAGGAAACAGAAGCTTTAAATGACACAATAGACCAGATAGATTTAATTGATATTTATAGGATACTCCATCCAAAAACAGCAGATTACACTTTCTTCTCAAGTGCGCATGGAACATTCTCCAGGATAGATCACATCTTGGGTCACAAATCAAGCCTCAGTAAATTTAAGAAAATTGAAATCATATCAAGCATCTTTTCTGACCACAACACTATGAGATTAGAAATGAATTACAGGGGAAAAAATGTAAAAAAAACAAACACATGGAGGCTAAACAATACGTTACTAAATAACCAAGAGATCACTGAAGAAATCAAAGAGGAAATCAAAAAATACCTAGAGACAAATGACAATGAAAACACGATGATCCAAAACCTATGGGATGCAGCAAAAGCAGTTCTAAGAGGGAGGTTTATAGCTATACAAGCCTACCTCAAGAAACAAGAAAAATCTCAAGTAAACAATCTAACCTTACACCTAAAGGAACTAGAGAAAGAAGAACAAACAAAACCCAAAATTAGCAGAAGGAAAGAAATCATAAAGGTCAGAGCAGAAATAAATGAAACAGAAACAAAGAAAACAATAGCAAAGATCAATAAAACTAAAAGCTGGTTCTTTGAGAAGATACACAAAAGTGATAAACCATTAGCCAGACTCATCAAGAAAAAGAAGGAGAGGACTCAAATCAATAAAATTAGAAATGACAAAGGAGAAGTTACAACAGACACCACAGAAATACAAAGCATCCTAAGAGACTACTACAGGCAACTCTGTGCCAATAAAATGGACAACCTGGAATAAATGGACAAATTCTTAGAAATGTAAAACCTGCCAAGACTGAATAAGGGAGAAATAGAAAATATGAACAGATGAATCACAAGCACTGAAATTGAAACTGTGATTAAAAATCTTCCAACAAACAAAAGCCCAGGACCAGATGGCTTCACAGGTGAATTCTATCAAACATTTAGAGAAGAGCTAACACCCATCCTTCTCAAACTCTTCCAAAATATTGCAGAGGAAGGAACACTCCCAAACTCACTCTATGAGGCCACCATCACCCTGATACCAAAACCAGACAAAGATACTACAAAAAAAGAAAATTACGAGGGCTTCCCTGGTGGCGCAGTGGTTGAGAGTCCGCCTGTCGATGCAGGGAACATGGGTTCGTGCCCCGGTCCGGGAGGATCCCACATGCCGCAGAGCGGCTGGGCCCGTGAGCCATGGCTGCTGGGCCTGCGCGTCCGGAGCCTGTGCTCCACAACGGGAGAGGCCACAACAGGGAGAGGCCCGCATACCACAAAAAAAAAAAAAAAAGAAAAATTACAGACCAATATCACTGATGAATATAGATGCAAAAATCCTCAACGAAATACTAGCAAACAGAATCCAACAACACATTAAAAGGATCATACACTATGATCAAGTGGGATTTATCCCAGGGATGCAAGGATTCTTCAATATACACAAATCAATCAATGTGATACACCACATTAACAAATTGAAGAATAAAAACCATATGATCATCTCAATAGATGCAGAAAAAGCTTTTGACAAAATTCAACATCCATTTATGATAAAAACTCTCCAGAAAGTGGGCATAGAGGGAACCTACTTCAACATAATAAAGGCCATGTATGACAAACCCACAGCAGACATCATTCTCAATGGTGAAAAACTGAAAGCATTTCCTCTAAGATCAGGAACGAGACAAGGATGTCCACTCTCACCACTATTATTCAACATAGTTTTGGAAGTCCTAGCCACGGCAATCAGAGAAGAAAAGGAAATAAAAGGAATACAAATTGGAAAAGAAGAAGTAAAACTGTCACTGTTTGCTGATGACATGATGCTATACATAGAGAATCCTAAAGATGCTACCAGAAAACTACTAGAGCTAATCAATGAATTTGATAAAGTTGCAGAACAAAATTAATGCACAGAAATCTCTTGCATTCCTATACACTAATGATGAAAAATCGGAAAGAGAAATTAAGGAAACACTCCCATTTGCCATTGCAACAAAAAGAATAAAATACCTAGGAATAAATCTACCTAAGGAGACAAAAGACCTGTATGCAGAAAACTATAAGACACTGATGAAAGAAATTAAAGATGATACCAACAGATGGAGAGATATACCATGTTCTTGGATTGGAAGAATCAATACTGTGAAAATGACTATACTACCCAAAGCAATCTACAGATTCAATGCAATCCCTATCAAATTACCAATAGCATTTTTTACAGAACTAGAGCAAATCATCTTAAAATTTGTATGGAGACACAAAAGACCCCGAATAGCCAAAGCAGTCTTGAGGAAAAAAACAACTGGAGGAATCAGACTCCCTGACTTCAGACTATACTACGAAGCTACAGTAATCAAGACAATATGGTACTGGCACAAAAACAGAAACATAGATCAATGGAACAAGATAGAAAGCCCCGAGATAAACCCATGCACCTATGGTCAACTAATCTATGACAAAGGAGGCAAAGATATACAATGGAGAAAAGACAGTCTCTTCAATAAGTGGTGCTGGGAAAACTGGACAGCTACATGTAAAAGAATGAAATTAAAACACTCCCTAACACCATACACAAAAATAAACTCAAAATGGATTCGAGACCTAAATGTAAGACTGGATACTATAAAACTCTTAGAGGAAAACATAGGAAGAACACTCTGACATAAATCACAGCAAGATCTTTTTTGACCCACCTCCTAGAGTAATGGAAATAAAAACAAAAATAAACAAATGGGACCTAATGAAACTTCAAAGCTTTTGCACAGCAAAGGAAACCATAAACAAGACGAAAAGACAACCCTCAGAATGGGAGAAAATATTTGCAAATGAATCAACTGACAAAGGATTAATCTCCAAAATATATAAACAGCTCATGCAACTCAATATTAAAGAAACAACCCAATCCAAAAATGGGCAGAAGACCTAAATAGACATTTCTCCAAAGAAGACATACAGATGGCCAAGAAGCACATGAAAAGCTGCTCAACATCACTAATTATTAGAGAAATGCAAATCAAAAGTGAAATGAGGTATCACCTCACACCAGTTAGAATGGGCATCATCAGAAAATCTACAAACAACAAATGCTGGAGAGGTGTGGAGAAAAGGGAACCCTGTTGCACTGTTGGTGGGAATGTAAATTGATACAGCCACTATGGAGAACAGTATGGAGGTTCCTTAAAAAACTAAAAATAGGATTACCATATGACCCAGCAATCCCACTACTGGGCACATACCCAGAGAAAACCATAATTCAGAAAGACACATGCACCCCAATGTTCATTGCAGCACTATTTACAATACCCAGGTCAGGGAAGCAACCTAAATGCCCATCGACAGACGAATGGATACAGAGATGTGGTACATATATACGATGGAACATTACTTAGCCATAAAAAGGAATGAAATTGGGTCATTTGTTGAGACATGGATGGATCTAGGGACTGTCATACAGAGTGAAGTAAGAAAGAGAAAAACAAATATTGTATATTAACACATGTATGTGGAACCTAGAAAAATGGTACAGATGAACCAGTCTGCAGGGCAGAAATTGAGACACAGATGTAGAGAACAAACGTATGGACCCCAAGGTGGGGAAACCGCAGTGGGGAGGGGATGGTGGTGTGCTGGGAAAAAAAAAAAGAATGTAGTTAAGAAGTAAAAATAAAAACCACTCCAACAAAAATAATTTTCACTGGAGGGAAATCTTTAAAAATGTGGCTTTCATGTAACCAGTTTACGACAGGAAAACTGTCCTCACATGTCACCCACAGTGGAAGTGTCACTGTGGTTGATAAAACATTCGGAAAACACAGGTAACCTGGCAGAACAGGGGGAAGTCAGGTAAGTAAATATAAAGGAGAAAAGCATATTAATATTTTTTAAAATGTAGTATCCCGATCGCAGCTACTGCATCATGTGACCTTGAATGTGTGCCTTTGCCTAAGTCTGTTTCCTGATGTGTAAAATGCTGATGCAACATCTGCCCCGTATCTCAAGGTGGTGTTAGACTCAAGTGAGATGATGTATATGCATATGCAGAAATTTTATAAATTGCAAAGTGCTGCACATATAAAAAGAATTGCTATGTCTAGATACCAACTCCTCGAAAGCAGAGGACATAGTAATCTTGTGTCTCTCATAGTACCAAACTCCGTTCCTTGCCCCTCATATACTCTCAATGTGTACTTACTTAAATGAATCCACATGTGGCTGAGTTAACACGTGTATCCTGGAAAAGGTGACGTCCACTCCCCACAGAATAAGTTTAACAAAAGCCAACTCTATACATCATGAGGAACTTTCCAGAAGCAGTTTGGTAGTTTTCCAGATGCAGCTATTTCTACAGAAATTGTTTTATATTTAGAACAGTAGTCATATATAACTCTAAAGACATACCTGTATCAATTAAACCAACAAACTTAAACTAGGTTTAATACCAAATATTTTCCCAAATCACATGAACCTGAAATTCATTTGGGTTAGTTTCTATTATATTTCTGAGAATTTATATAAGCCCTTAATTTTCTTTAAACCAATTAAATGAAACACTTTTACAAATTAATTTTGGCAATGCCATCCAAAGGTAGAAAACATCACATCTACAAGACACATACCAACAGGCACAAACAGAGAACCCATAACTCCTGTTCCAAAACTTCAGCCATGACTCAGGTACAATAACATAAACCCCACAAGTTACAAAATAGGTTTGATTCAAATTGGATTTCTGGCAGATGGAACAAATCAAGGTCATCTGTTCAGATGGCTAAAGCCCTTTTACTAATGTTTGTGGAGAAGACTTAAGATTTGCATTTCTCCTTGACAAGTCAAGCTCCAAATGACCTTTACCCCTTTTGGTTTTTCTTCGTTTGATAAGTTACCTTCCTGAAATTTGCATTTTTAAATAGATGGCCTGGGGACTTCCCTGGTGGCACAGTGGTTAAGAATCCACCTGCCAATGCAGGGGACACAGGTTCAATCCCTGGTCCGGGAAGATCCCACATGCCGCAGAGCATCTAAGCCCGTGTGCCACAACTACTGAGCCTGCGATCTAGAGCCCGCAAGCTGCAGCTACTGAGCCTGCACCGCACAACTACTGAAGCCCACAGGCCTAGAGCCCATGCTCTGCAACAAGAGAAGCCACTGCAATGAGAAGCCCGCACACCGCAACGAAGAGTGGCCCCTGCTTGCCGCAACTAGAGAACGCCTGCGTGCAGCAATGAAGACCCAATGCAGCAAAAATAAATAAAATTTTAAAAATAAATAAAGAGATGGCTTGAAAAGAGTTCCTGGAAAAGACCAGGTAGAACATTTACATCTCAAAGGCACAGGGAGAGAAATGCAAGTTCCATGTGTTTGATCCATGAGGAGTTTATTTTTGTAGGTGGTGTGACAAATGAGGACGTGGAGGTTCATGATCCTTTTGGGGTTCCTGTTTGTCTGAGGTATGAAGTTTAGGTCAAGGGTTTTTTGATTTGTTGTTTGCTGGCTGGCTGGCTTGCTTGTTTGGGTGTTTTGCCTGCCCATGTCCGATGGCCCTCCTCCCACTGGAAGGAGAGGCCATCTTTTTGCTTTTGCACTTTTGCCAAACATATGGGCTTGGGCGTATCTTTCTGGGTCTCCATTCTGTTCCACGGGTGGATCCACAAGTCTCTGAGTCTGCCATCATCAATGCGTACAAGCCTCTTAAGATAAATAGGGGAGGTTTGGGGAGTAGTTTAAAAAAAAAAAAATTTGATGGGCTTTGAATTGTTTCTGAAGCCACACCTCTGGTACTGTAAAGACAAAAGTTGTAAAACAAGGACAGCTGTTTTTAATTGCTCAAAGAATTGGGTGGCTACCTAAATGATACTAAAGGACTGATACAACCGTCCACTTACGTTTTTCTTTCTCGCTGGGTACATTTAGTTCCCAGATTAAATGCTGTAGACTCTGAGAAATTTTCTGAAACCATCCAGGCAGAGCTAGACGATATAGGCTCTCTGGCTCTCAAAGCCTTCCTTGACCATCCACAGAAGTCCAGGTTAGGGCCCCTCCCATTTAATCGCACTGGAGTTCTCCCCCACCAGGCTGTGAGCTCCACTGGGACAGGAATCATGTTTCTCTCATTCATCACCACATTTCCATGGTCCTTGGTACACTGACATCACTTGAAATCGGCAAGTGCTGTTGAATTGGATTGTAATTACCTGCTCCTAATTCTGTAGTCAGGACTATGTCTCTATCCTTAGTGCCTATACTGTGCCTCAGATCAGTCAGCTCTGGGTGAATGGATGGATGGATGATGGAGGGATGGATGGATGCCATGGAAATTCTGAGGGTGGAGAGATCACTGAGATGTGAACTCAGCAAGAAAGTCCTCATGAGAGAGAAAGGATGAGTTAGGCTGGGAAGAAAGAATAAGCCTCACGTAAGTAGAGAAAAAGAGGAAAGATCCTGCAGAGAAGAGGAAGACCTAAGCAAAGGAGCAGCACAAAGCAGAATCACTGAATTGGCCTGGCCTGGACTCTGTACGATAAAGGAAACAAGCCTGGGGATGTGGGAGTCAAAGTCTGATTTGCGAAGGATTTGGACTTCACCCTGAGTAAGGCTTTCAGGAAGGGTGGAAGTGAAGGAGAATTGTGCAAGGTGGGGCTGCAGGACAGTTGACCTGGCAGAAGCGGGTGGGATACCCTGAAGTAAGGAGGAGGCAAGGAGCCCAGGTAGGAGCCGTCTGATGGAGTCCAGATGGTGAGGATCTCTGCAGGGGATCATGGGACCCAGGTTTTGGAGTCAGACAGACCTGGGCTCAGATGCTGATTCACCACTGTGCAATTTAGGGCAAGACTCCTAATCCTAACCTCTGTAAAACTTAGTTTCCTCACCTTCAAAATGGGAATAATAAAATACTGCAGTAAGGGTTAATGAAAATGAAACAGGAGGGAAGGAGGCAGGGCACAACCTTTGAAAGAAAGACATAGCCCAAGGACATGACATAAACTGATTAGAACCAAGTGGGTCCAAGATGGCAGACAAGTCGACTTCCACTAGACCTTGAGCCTCAGTATACGCTCACATCAAGAAGCTAAATGAGGGCTTCCCTGGTGGCGCAGTGGTTGAGAGTCCGCCTGCCGATGCAGGGGACATGGGTTCGTGCCCCGGTCCGGGAAGATCCCACATGCCGCAGAGCAGCTAGGCCCGTGAGTCATGGCCGCTGAGCCTGCACGTTCGGAGCCTGTGCTCCGCAATGGGAGAGGCCACAACAGTGAGAGGCCCGCGTACCACACACACACAAAAAGAAGCTAAATGACACACCCGCAGGCGCCATGACAGTTCCAAGACAGACCAGAAGGATCAAAAAGTGGGCGGTGGCCCAATTCCTGGAAATCCCCGCCCCTTTCTAAAATAGCCGGAATACTCCTCCCACTCATTAGCCTATGAAATTACCCACTCCTATTAAAACTGACAACCCCGTGCCCTGGTACCTTTCTCACCTCCTGAGATGGCCCACACTCCATCTGTGGAGTGTGTTTCTCCCAAGGCCTTTCTCACCTTCTGAGATGGCCCATGTGGAGTGTGTTTCTCTCTAAAAAAATCCACCTCTTACCTATCACTTTGTCTCTCACTGAATTCTTTCTGTGATGAGACATCAAGAACCTGAGCTTCATTAAGTCCTGAAACCAGGTGTGTGATCTCAGTTGGAAGACTGGGGGTTTTGTCTGGGTTCGAGTCCCAGCCACGTGGGTTCAAGTCCCAATCTGAGGTGCACAATTTTTTCAAAAACACTTGTAGATCATCTAATATAACAGGGAAGAGCCAATTTTGACTACATGTTGGATCTGTTTCTTTGACTTTAGCTTTTGCTTTTCGTTGCTTTTGGTATTATAATCATGCATAATGGCCTACCTCAGGGAACCCTACCCACCTGTGAATGGCTGCGAGAAAGAAGAAATTAACACATTTATCACATCCCCTCCCCCCAGGCTGACCATTCCAGGAGATGTCAAGACTGATGGCCCTTTTTACTTTACTTCCTCCCCACCTCGCCCTCTCTACTCTGTCTTTTTACTTTCCTTCCCTCTCTGATTCTATGAAGGAAACTGGCATCCAGACCCCATAAGATGGTTTTCTTGGGGACCCTAGTCCGCCATCTTCTCGGTCTGCTGGCTTTCCGAATAAAGTGTTCCTTGCCTCAACACCTCGCCTCCCAATTTATTGGCCTGTTGTGCAGCAAGGAGAGCGAGTTTGGACTCAGTAACACTAGCAGTGTTCTGGTACCTAATATGCTCTAAATAAGTAATAACATTATTGAGTATTCGGTGGCTGCCCTGGTAGGAAGAGAAAAATCAGATCAATTTCTTTACATGCAGAGGATTATTCTCTCTGCCTCTTAAGTCAGAAGAAAAAGACTTTTCCTTGAAGGCTTTGTATTTCCTTACAGTACAGAAGCATTAAAGATACCCACTGGGAAAATAACATCTTTGAAATCTAAACAACGAGCCACCAAGTTTTACAGAAGAGAAGCAAAACTTTGACCACATTCTTCCCAAGCGTATCTCTGAGAGCAGCGTCTGACCTCAGAATGCCGTTCCATGATCAGTTGTGTAAAAAGAGCTCATAGGATGCTTTACTTTATTTCCTAAGCAAGCCTCATCCTTGATTGACAGGCGTCCCTCAATTGCTGTTAATAGTTCCGGACAATATTGCCCCACAACAGATTCCACACTAGGCCATAACACAGTCACGATGTTTTGTGTTCCAGTCATTATGGGTCTAATTATTAATTATTGTAAATAATTTGACATTTGTACCTGAGAGTTTTCAAAGCATTTTCACAGTCGTTATCTCCTTTGGCCTTCACAGTAACCCAGAAGGTCAGCCAGGCATGTGTGATTACTGTTTAACAGACAAAAACACAGTTGTTGAGCTCAACAGAAACTCAAGGAAGTGTCTGGGGAAGTCACGAAGAAAAAGAAAAACACAATGTAGATCTTGAGAAGAGGTGAGCACATAGGATAAAGAGGAGAGAGAAATGGCACTCCAGGCTTGGAGGAAAAGGGACACGGAGGACAAAGTCATGCTTAGGGTACCAGCAACCCGTCTAAAAATGGACTCATCTCAGAGACAGCAGTCAGCCTTGAAATAGCCTGCCTAGGGCATTCGGAAGAAGTTCACAGAGGAGATGGTATATGAACAGGAAGGGAAGATTCTAATATATATCATAAGAAATATGGTAGACAAAAAAGAAATATAGATAACAAAATGTTAAATAAAAATTAAACAGCTTAATTACATATTATATGTAACATAAATATATATTGCGTTACACAAAATATACCTGTATAATAATATAATCTAGTATCATGATACATAATTATGTGATAGATTATATAAATACATAGATTATATGTGTATCTTTATATATAACTTTGTACCCCAAAAAGCACATTCTTTTCAAGCATATATCTAATATCACTAATGATTATCAAGTATTAGTCTACAAGGAAATTTTCAACAAATCACAAAAAGCAGAAATCTCATTGTCTTAATTTATTCGGGCTGCTATAACAAAATACCATAGACTGGATGGCTTATAAACAACAGAAATTTATTTCTCACAGTTCTGGAGGCTGAGTCCAAGATTGAGTCACCAGCAGATTCAGTGTCTGATGAGAGGCTGCTTCCTGATTCATAGACTTCTGTCTTTTCACTGGGTCCTCACACGGTGGGAGGGGCAAGGGATCTCTCTGGACACTCATTTATAAAGGCATGAGGGGACTTCCCTGGTGGTCCAGTGGTTAAGACTCTGTGCTTCCAATGCAAGGGCAGGGGTTCCATCCATTTTGTAAAATAAATGTTTTACAAAAATATATATTTGTAAAATATATATAATATATATTTTAAGTGTATATTATATATATTTATAAAATATATATAATATATATTTATTATATATCATATATATACATATATATTATATATATATATAAAATATATATATATATAAAGGCACCAATCCCGTTCATGAGGGCTCCACCCTCGTGACCTAGTCACTTCCCAAAGGCTCCACCTCCAAATGATATCACTTTAGGGATTAGATTTCTACATACGAATTTGTGGGAGAGGGGAGACACAAATATTCAGTCTTACAGCACCCATGCGCCACATTCATTAACCATAATATAATAAAATTCAAAATTAACCATAAAAGCATAGAAAAACCAATCTAACCACTTGGAAATACAAAACTACCCCTCTAAATAGTTCTTTAGTTAAGAGGAAAACAAAACTGGTTTTGGAAATGAACAGTGAGAGTGCTCCCTACTAAGACATTTGGGATGTGGCCATGGTTGTATTCAGAAGAAAATGCATAGTAGCCTTAAGTCCATGTATTAGAAAACAGAAAGAATTAAGTCTAAATAAACAACACATTCAACTCAAGAAGCTAGAAAAAAGAGCAATAAAATGAACCAGAGCTTATAGGAGAAGCAGGAATTTCACAAAGTGGGGTTGGAAGGAATGGCTATCAGGAGAGAGGAAACAAAAGCCTAAAGATAGTGTTCAGCATTTGTGGGAGCAAGTGTAGTTGGTTGAAGGGTATAAGTAGGTGCATAGTAGAAGGTAATGCTGGAGAGATGAGCTAAGGACAACTAAGGCAGGCCCTGAATGCTGACCTAATGACTGTTCTTGATCCTAAAAGCAATGGTGAGCTGGCTATTGGAAGGTGGTTCCGTCAGCAGTGTGCTAAATGGTTTGGGAATTACTTTGATTTTGTGCCATGGCCTCTGAACTTGGCCATTATAAACTCTTCTGTGTTTTGCATTTGACAAACAGCAAAGGGCATGGTTTTGAAAACAAATTTTGGTACATTTCCTGTTTGACCAGTGTTGTATTTGGGGCACTGCCACCGGCTTCTCAAAGCTGGCTGCTTCCCTGGAATCCCAGCAGCTGTCCTGTTGGATCGTCACTCACTACCTGCCCCAATTTGTGAAATGATTTTTCTCTGAAACAGGCTCTGGTTTCATTGGTCATGGGCTTTTACACTTGACACCTGTGTAGGAAAGAGCCAGTTGAAAGCCCAGGTTCTAACCTGGACTCCTCCTGGCTCCCCAGGTGACCATAAGCAAGTCCCTTTCTCATCTGTGCAGTGGGAAGAGCTGGACTAGGTGATGCAGTCTAAGGAGATGCCTAGAAGAATAACCGGCTCCCTTTAAACTCAGTCTGATGGTGTCTAATGGGATGTCAGTTAGCGGGTGGAGGAGAAGCAGGCTAGAGGATTTGTGGGCTTAAAATCTGGAAAGAAATTGGGATTCAGAGTTAAGTTGCTGTGCTTCAAGTTTTGCCTTCCTGGTATCTTGGCCACATCATGTTGTGGCCCTTTTTCTTGTGTGTAAAACAGGGGTAATGATCCTTCCTGCCTCACAGGTTAACCGTAAGAATAAGTGACCAAGGAGTGAAAAAATACTTGGCAAGTGCAGCTGGCCAGCGTCAGAGCTGCCCAAACTTGACCTGACCTGCTGAATCTCCAGACTGTCGCGTCAGCAGAGTGAACGAGCTGTGTGAGCTGTACAGATGCCACCGAAGTAGAGGACATTGTCACCTGACCCACGCAGGCTGTTGCAGACATGCTTCCCCTGTGCTGTGCCCCACTCAGTTCACCTTGTAGAGAGGGACAGAGAGAAGAAGGATGAGGCTCAACCTGAACAATTCTCTAATCCGCCCATCCTGGGAGCAGACCCCCCCGGGGACACCAGTCTTTCTAGAAAATTCCACAATGTCCAGGCCTGTGGGCAGCCAGGATTCTGTGATCTTTAGCGCCCCTGGATGACTGAGTCCTCCCCGCCTAATTCCTCTGGGGGCCTGATTAGTAAATCCCAAAATGGTTTCCTCTCACTGGAATGTTTTGCTTTTCCATCCCAAGGCAGAGCAGTTCCAGGCAAAACGAGAAGCCATCGGGAGCTCTTGGGATTGGTCCTGGATATCCTATAGCCCTACCAAGCATCTTCTGTCAGTCCCCTGCTGGCGGCCTCTCCCTACCATGTCCACAGTTGGGAAAGGCCAAGTCCATTCAAAGGAGAGGGTGCTATAAGGCAAATGAGTTCATTTTGCAAACCAACACATTTAAAAAAATCTGTTTAACATTAGATGCTCTGGGATGGACTTCCCTGGCGGTCTAGTGGTTAAGACTCCGTGCTTCCAGTGCAGGGGGCATGGGTTCGATCCCCGGTCGGGGAACTAAGATTCCACATGCTGTACGCCTCACGGCACAGCCAAAATAACTAAAATAAAACAAAACAAAAACGTAAATGCTCTGGGAAATATAAACTCAGGCCTCCAAAGCCCAGAACAGAACAGGAGAGATGGGTCTGCAAATAGCCAGCTGTAGTGTAAGACAGAATCACAGGTGATGGTTTGGGGACAGACACAGCGCTAGGGCTCCCCAAGAAGGGGGGCCAGAATTTGGCTGAGGGCTTAGAGGGACTTCATGGAAGGATGTGGGATCTTGAAGGAAGGCCATTTGTGATTGGGAGGGACAGGAGAGCATCTCTCTGGAAGGAATGGCCCGCTCTGACCCAGAGCCCAGGGCAGCTTTGAAGAGCAGAAGCCGCCCACGGGGCTGAGGAGAAGTCCAGATAAGACTGGAAAGGACAGCAGGGCCAGAGAGTGATGGCCACAGTGATGGGAGCAAGAGACGAACAAATGGTCAGACCAGGATCCTTAGTGAAATTGAGGATGGAGGGCGTATGTCCCTGAAGGTCAAGGTCAATTCCTACTGTAGGGCTAACCTCACCGTGGGTAAGCCTGAAAGCCCTGGGGCCAGACGACCTGGGTGACCTTGGGCAAATTGTACTAACTTGTTCAAGCCTCAATTTCTTCATGTGTAAAATGCAGTAAATAATAGTATCTACTTCATAAAATTGTCTAGACAAATGACTTATGCAGTAACACATGCTCCCTAAACATGACCTATAATTTTAATTTTTTGTGTTTTTTTGTGTTTTTTTTTTTTTGCGGTACGCGGGCCTCTCACTGTTGTGGCCTCTCACGTTGCGGAGCACAGGCTCCGGACGCACAGGCTCAGTGGCCATGGCTCACAGGCCCAGCCGCTCCGCGGCATATGGGATCCTCCCAGACCGGGGCACAAACCCGTGTCCCCTGCATTGGCAGGTGGACTCTCAACCATTGTGCCACCAGGGAAGCCCTATAATTTTAATTTTTATTACTCACTCTTCCCCGATGATCCAAGAAACCCTGGCCAAAGACTGTATTTCATATCTTCATTCATGACTTTCCTGGACATCTGTTTAGAGAATTGTGCTTGATGCTGTGGAGGACACACGGTGAACAGGACCCGAGAAGCTCATGGTCTGTTCGGAGAGGAAGAATAACAACCACCTTGTCCAGAACAGAAGCAAGTGAAGGTACATGCGATTGGGGTTATAAAAGTTCCCTGGGAACTGACAGTTGAGCTTAGTCTTGAGACTTGAAGGGTACACAAGGTTCTTAGGCTGCAAGGGAATCAAATACGCTTCGTCCTTCCAGTGCCACAGGGGACGGGATGCCCGTGATGTGACCAATTACGAGGTGGTATGACTGCTAGGGCTGCCAGAACAAAGTACCAGGGACTGGGTGGCCTAAAGAACAGACATTTATTCCCTCAGAGTTCTGGAGGCTGGAAATCTAAGGTCTGGGTCCGTTTCTTCTGAGAACCTCCCTCCTAGGCTTGTAGATGGCGGTCTTCTTCCTGTGTCCGCACATGGTCTTCCTTCTGTGTCTGTGTCCTAATCTCCTCTTCTTATAGGGACACCAATCACATTGGATTAGGGCCCAACCATACAACTTCATTTTACTTTAATTACCTCTTTAAAGGCCCTATCTCCAAATACAATCATATTCGAAAGTATTAGAGGTTAGGACTTCCAACAGGAATTTTCTGGGGGTGGAGGGTGGAGTGAGTCAGGAGTGGGCGTGGGGGGCAATTCAGCCCATACCAGAAATTGAAGTTGGAATGATCAACAGCCTGGCCATCACTGAGAAGTAACACAGTTTCTTAGCCTTCAGGTAAGAGGGCCACTCCGGCTTGCAGCAAGGTGGGAGGTGTGGCCGAGACGCGGTGACAGCCCCGTGGGGGCTCCCAGCATGGAAGGGAATGAGGTGCTGAGCGGCACACAATGACACTGGGCCTGGGGGAGGAAAGATCTCAGGCCTGGGTACCAGCCTTTAGGCAAGTCACCCCCCTCTCTATGGTCAGGTGCTGCTCTCGACCCTGATCACACATGGCATCACCAGGGCAGCTTGTAAGAAACAACATGAATGCCTGGCCCCGCCCCCAGAGACTCTGGTTCAAGGGAATCTGCCGTGTGACCTTGACCTCGGCAGTTTTTCAAAGCACCTGGGTGATTCCGAGGGACAGCCAGATCCCTGGGCTAGCGGATGTCCAAGTTCCCTTCCAGCCCCAGGCCATGATTCAAGCTGACTTGGGTTCTCCATCCCTGGATCACCACATTCTCTGGGCCTTTGGGATCTCTGTAAATGCTTTCATTGAACAAAATGTTCATTTATATATTATAATTATTCTTTATATTTGCACAGCCCATTACTGTTTGAGGAAGAAATTTAATGAGCATCAGCTCATTCAGTCCTCATCACAACCCTTAGGGCTAGGCAGTAGGCAGACATCACTATTCCAACTCCTTTTTATTTTTGTCCAGATCACTTACCACCTTCTGACATGCCATATCACTGGCTTATTTATTTTTATTGTTTTCCCCTCATCTCAGAATGTCAGCTTTATCAGGACAGGGATTATTGTCTCTTTTGTTCATTGCTGGTACATAGCAAGCACTCAGTAAATATTCTTTCAATGAATTAATGAATGAATGAATCACAGAAGAGTAAACTAAAGCCCAGAGAGGTTAGGAGATCTGCCTGAGGTCACACAGCAAGTAAATAGAGTAGCTTCTGTGTGTGTGTGTGTTCTTTCTACTCCTGCTCTGGGTTTCCTAGGGTGACTGTGTTATTAGGGTGGACCCAGGAGGTACCAGGGGAGAGCAAATCCAGCAGCAGAGATAGCTGCAAATGGACTGACTGCTGCCAGGAATTGCTCCTAGAATCCCAGATGAAAGCAGTTTCCTTGCCAGGGTGAGGAAGGGCAGCTTCCGCTGGTGGCCAAAGGGCTTAGCTTAATTTACAGTCTCTCATTTTCATTTTGGGAACAGAAGTTTTTCCCTTGCAACCAGTAAAATTGAATCATGGGTTTCCTAAAAATGTGGCATAAAAATGAGGAAGCTGCCAGGTAATGACCAGGGCTGGCTATTTAAAGGGACAGTCATGGGCTTCCCTGGTGGTGCAGTGGTTGAGAGTCCGCCTGCTGATGCAGGGGACACGGGTTCGTGCCCCGGTCCGGGAAGATCCCACATGCCGCGGAGCGGCTGGGCCCATGAGCCATGGCCGCTGAGCCTGCGCATCCAGAGCCTGTGCTCCGCAACGGGAGAGGCCACATCAGTGAGAGGCCCGCGTACCGAAAAAAAAATAAAGAGGGTGGGGGCAGTCATGACAGTCAAACTCACTGGAAGAGGCCTCAGGAACAAAACAGTCCAATCTGCCATTTTACAGATGAGAAAACAAAGGCCCCAAGAGACCAGGTGGCTTGCTGGGGGTTACAGAAGCCTGGCTCAGCCTTCATCACTCTCTGCTGCCTTCACCCTCCATCACCCAGATTTTCTCACAGCTGAAATGGGAATTAACCCGAATGCAGGACCGCTGCTCGGCTTGTGGATCACATCTCTGGGTACCACAGGGTACACAGTTATCTGGGTAGCAGTCACGTGGAAGATCACACGGTGTGCTCTGTAGCTAACTAAGAACCGTGGCTTCTGAGCCTTTTGCCCTTTGCTGCTCCCCCCATCCCCTTGGCTGGGAGGCAAGGAATTGATTTCAGAATCGACTGGCCTGGGTATGTCTGCTTCCTCTTTCTTCCTGGATGAATCAGTGTGGACTTGTATGTCTCTGGATTCATGATTCTCTGTGCTTCATCTCCCCCTAAAATTGCCTTCTAACCCTACGTGACATTTGTCTTGTTTCCCCAGCAACCATCTCAGATGCCATGAATAGCAGATTAAGGCTTTGAGGGCAGAGGTGAGAGACTACACGGTCCAGGCCAGGAGATGAAAACCCGGGGGCTCAAAGGCTGGTTTGCAGCAACGCCCTCTGCTAACAAGAAAGGGAAGGGTAGCTTGGTGCATCTGAGTATTTCCTATGTGGAAAGAGCAGTTTTTTGTTATTTTTAAACCTCCTGGCGCTTAAGCATCCATATGGTACGTCTGAAACAGGGGTGGTTTGTTGGGTAATTTTATAAGCCATTTTCATTGACTTATAAAACTGTTTTACATAAATATCATCGTCTCTACAGAAAAAAAAGAACACAGAAAATCCCCACACTTTATTTACATTCCACCAAATTCCCTTCAAATCTTAATCAGTACGTGGACATACCTTTTATATAGTTGTCAGAGTTTGCGCCTGCTGTTTTTATTTTCTATTTATACACTCTTATGTGAAAGCGTAACCTTGTGTCTCCTCTACCCTCAACACTCTGCTTTACTTCTGACACTGCTGCCCACCACGTGTGTGGGGGGGTGCTGGAGGAGTGGGGTGGTCTTCTCAAGCAATTCTGCGACGCCAGCTGGGTGTCCTACAATGTAACCCAATTCGGACTCCATCTACCTGGAGACAGCATCAGATCCCCCAGGCTAAGGGCTCAGTCCTGCAAGACTGACCCTCACTTCAGATGCCAATCAAAGGTCCAGGTTATTACCTGTGCTTTTGACGACCTGGTATAAATCAGAGGTTCCCGTGACCCCCTCCTTGGGCTTGATTAATCTGTTAGAGTGGCTCACAGAACTCAGGAAAAGTTCACTTACTCGATTACTGGCTTATTACAAAGGATATTAAAGGATACGAATGAACAGCCATATGAAGAGATGCATAGCACGAGGTCCAGAAGGGTCCTGACCACAGAAGCTTCTGTGCCGCCCTCCCAGCACATGGAGGTATCCTTATTTGCCAACCGGGAGGCTCTCTGGATCCTACCCTTTGGGGTTTTTTATGGAGGCTTCCTTATATAGGGCACGACTGATTACATCTTGGCCATTGATGATTGATTCAAACTCCAGCCCCTCTCCCCTCTCTGGAGGTTGTTCAGGGAGGGCTGCACTGAAAGTTCCAACCCTCTAATCACTTGGTTGGTCTGGCAACTAGCTCCCATCCTTAGGTTACCTAGCGGCTTTCCAAAAATCACCCCGTTAACATAAACTCAGGCGTGGTTGAAAGGGGTTCGTTGTGAATCACAGAAGACACTCGTTTCACTTTTATCACTCTGAAGCTATCTTAGGAACTGAGGATAAAAACCAAATATTATAATTAAAGTTGCCCCTGTGGCTCTAATCACTTAGGAATTACAGGGTTTGGGGAGCTGTGAGCCAGAAACCTTGGATGAAGACCAAAATACATATATCTTATGTATCTCCACAGTTGGAAACACCTGAGTATTTACATGTCTGGTGCATCTGTTATGAAGCACAATTGGCTAGGCCATTCTCTATCGCTTGGAATTGTGGTCATTTCTAGCTTTTACGTGCAGAATATCTCTCGATAATCCCTTTGCCCGGGGCGGCACCTTAGATGACCAGCTCCTGCTTTGCCCAAGGAATAAATCAAGGCCAGTGGGTCAGGCAGGTTCTGGACTGGGAGCTAGGGGACCTCTGCCTTTACCTGGGCACGTTTCCCCGCCTCCCCGGGCTCACACTCTGTGGATGTAAGATCCGGGGGTGACCTGAAGGTCTCCGAGTTGCATCCAGCTCAGCAGAAGGAGGGTCAGGGATTCTGGTCATGGGAGCTTCCACTGCTCAGGGCATGAATTGACTCGGCAGCAAACAAGCCACCACATGGCCTTCTTTGAACCTTCCCCTCCGTCAGCAATTCCCGTCTGCCTGTCCTCCAGAATATATCCCAAATCTGATCACTTCTCTCCTTTTCCACTGCCACCTCCTGTTCCACACCTCCCTCCTACCTGGGCTCCCTTGATCTGTTCTTCTCAGCCAGCCACAGTGGTCTATTTTTTTTTGGCCACACTGCGCAGCTTGCAGATTCTTAGTTCCCTGATCAGGGATTGAACCCGCGTCCTCAGCAGTGAACGTGCAGAGTCCTAACCACTGGACTGCCAGGGAACTGCCCAGAGTGGTCCGTTAAAAACATAGGTCAGATCAGGCCATTGCCTTTCTTAAACCCTCCCATGGTTTTCCATGGTTCTTGAAATGAGATCTGAACTGCTCACTCTGACCTCTAAGACCTCACAAGCTCTGACCGCTGCCTGATTCTGACCTCATGCTGTCCACTCTGCCCTCTACCCCCGCTCTGGTCCACCATACTGGCCTTATGGGCTTTCCCTCCATCCAGAATGCTCCCCAGCCCCAGCCTCTCCCACACCTGCCTGCTTGTCCTTTAGATCTCAGCTCACCCGTCTTCTCCCAGCAGATGGTCCTTGCCCTTCCCTCCTTTTCTGAAGGAGCCCCTACCCTCCCATGGATAATGATCAAAGACAGCATGTTATTTCCTTTGTAGAACTTTTCACAGACTGTCTTTCTCTTGTATTACCATCTTTTGTGCTTGGGTATCAGCTGTCCTCACAGCCCCACTGGAAGGTGAGGTCTACTGGCTGGGGCAGGGCCCCCACTGACTCTGCCCCACCTTGCAGAGTGCCTGGCCTGTAGTGAACATTCAGGAGGACTTAATGAATAAATAAACTGAGAGATGAAGGTTACCTAGAGCCTTTTTATGCCTCTGCCTCACTGAGCTTGGCTTGTGTGTCTGACCCTGGTCAATTCCTTATGGGGGAGGCTGGTGAGAGGAAGAGTTGTTACCGAACTGAACCCGGGTCTGCTCAGTTGACACCAGCAAAGCCATTCTACTGGGTTGTGGTGAAGGAAAGTACAGTGTTTATTGCAGGGCATTAAGCAAGGAGAATGGGCGGCTAGTACTCAAAAGACCTGAACTACCCTGGCCTTCAGGCAAGGGTTTTGAAAGTAGCATTAGGGGTAGGGCTGCAGGGTACATGATCAGCTCGTGGACATTTTCTGATTGGCTGCTGGTGAGGTGATGTTTTTCAAATCTCAATCATCAGCCTTCTGGTTCCAAGCCGTCTGAGGTCTATGTCCCTGTGGTCAGCATGTAGTCACCATGCTCCAGCAGGTGAGACGGGGTCTTAGTTTCTGTAGGACAACTCAAGGATCTGTGTCAGATTGTTATCTATATCCCTTCAGGAGGAACTAGGAGTCCTTTGACTCTATTTTCTAATCATTAACTGCTTGAGTCTGCTCTTTGGAGCCCAGGGAAGGCCAAACAAGAAGTGGGGGACACGGACGGACTTGTACCAGGGAAGGCCCTACAGGGTCCTGTTTGGTTTCAGAGTTTCATTCCCGAATCCCTCATGGAGGTGTGTGCAAAGCCATTCTGACATGGCAGGTGTCCTATGGCTTGGTTGGCCTGGGTTAAGGGAGAAAGCAGAAGGTGGGGTAGAGCCATGGATGACAGAAGGCTGAAGACCACTGAATTCCTCAGAGGGGGACCTAACAGAGATGCTAGGTCCCCTTTGTGTTGGCGTGTCTACCTCCCCAGCGCCTACCACTTAGCATAATAATTCTTCCATTTATCTAGACTTTTATAAGCATTATCGCATTTTTAATTCTCACCACAACTATACTGAGGGAAGTATACTATCTTCATCCAACTGAAAGAAACTGAGTCTCAGAGAGGTTAAAAACAACAACAACAACAACAAAAACCCTGCTCCTGGGCTTCCCTGGTGGCGCAGTGGTTGAGAGTCCGCCTGCCGATGCAGGGGACACAGGTTCGTGCCCCGGTCCGGGAAGATCCCACATGCCGCGGAGCGGCTGGGCCCGTGAGCCGTGGCCGCTGAGCCTGCGCGTCCGGAGCCTGTGCCCCGCAACGGGAGAGGCCACAGCAGTGAGAGGCCCGCGTACCGCAAAAAAACAAATACAAAAAAACCCTGCTCCTGCCTTGCAATTAGTAAGCAATTGAGTCAGGATTGGAACTTGAGACCATCCGACTACAGAGCCCTTGACCCCATGCACAACCCGGCGAGAGCTTCTGGAAGTATCTTGAAGTGGTCTCATAGATCTCGGGTCTCAGGACCAGAGCAATCTCCCACGGGGCCCTCTCTGCCTTCTGCCTTCCTTCACAGCCCCTGCTTTGTGGACAGATCTGCGTCTCCCACCACAGAGAAGCTCTTTGAAGCCAAGGGTTGTGTCTCATGTATTTGGTGAGAAGTAGAATTACAGGCTGCTCTCACTTTCCAGGACAAACTCACGCCCTGGGGGCTGCTCTCGCCTTCCGAGATGGACAGCATTCTGCCTTTGGAATGTGTATCTCTCTC